>NC_048895.1:21015-333015 GCF_011077185.1 Oxyura jamaicensis
CTCTCTCTCTCTCTCTCTCTCTCTCTCTCTCTCTCTCTCTCTCTCTCACACACACACACACACACACAAACTAAATAGGATTCAGTTTGTCCATGCTCTGAGTGATTTAAATAGAAGGGAGGGTGGGAAAGGCGTATTTAGCACTTTCTTCAGACATCATAATTGAACTCTGTTACAAAGTACAAAGACTTCAGAACTGAGGAAAGTTTGCCAGACCCTATTCTCATCACTGCTTTACTTCACTGACGTCATACCCCCAAGGCAATCATAATGAAACGTACCTCTCAAATTGACATTTTCAACAAAACAATTTGTGGTTGTGTTTGTTTTAGTTCTTAAGCCATGGGCTCTACCTGAAAATCATCAACAGAAGGTATTGTCCTGTTAGTTGTCCTCCTTTTGTGCCATTGCCGAAGAGTATCTCTGGCTTCTGAACTTAGCAGTCTGGCAGCTTGCTCTTCCTGAAAATTCTTGATCAGTGAAAGTGCTCCATAAGCGCTTGTCAAGTAATAGCCTCCTGTGAAGGACAGCAAGGGAATAAAAGTTCTCAGAGCGGTCACAACCACAATAATAGTTCTTACTGGTCACAGTTTCTATATCCAATTGCTATGTATTCGATGGTTGCTGTATTCAACTGTCAAAATATTTATGCTTATAAGCAGCTAATTCTCCTGCTACATGGTATGTTACGAGAGATGCAGTAGTAGTTACATGCACTCCATATTATCAGGCAGTATAGTAATATCTAACTCTGGGTCCAGTAGCACTGGGGATAGCTGGTTACTTATGTGACTCATGTAAGATGCTCCTTTACTCCTGAACATTTTTACAAAGCTGGAAACAAGAGTTTTCTTCTAAATAATTTCCAAACATTTACTCCCTTCCCAAGCTTCAAGAACTGATGGAGTAAAACTGTTTAAATGAAATGGAAACCAGTCTACCACTGTTCAGGAACGCAGAAGCAATTATGTTTAGTGGCAATGAAGTACTGACAGATTTAGACTCACACTCCGGAAACATCCCAGAGTTTTCTCATTTTTAAAAAGACAACTCTGTTTTTTTCACCTTTTTAGCATTCCCCATAATGACCATCTAGTTCAGCAGGTGATGTCTGCAGTCCTCCTTACATACTTCACTGTCATTACAGGAGCAGAGAATACATTTATAGACAAGATGGAGTTGCTGACATACAAAAGAAGCTGCAGGTCACAAAGGAAACAGTCTCAGCACAAGGTAACAGTCCTCAACAACCACTGGAAACAGAAGACATGCCTCTCATTTGTTTTATTTTTTAATTATTTGCAAGGGAGAGTACAACTATGAATTAGGACAGTCTACTGATGGAGTAGTTCAAAGACATACTCTATGCTGATACTGTATTCAATTTTCAGCATTTCAGAACAGTATTCTCTTGGCCTTCAGCTTTGCAACAGACTTTATACACAAACACGTACAAGACCTATGAGCCAAATTGGACAACGCTTTACATTTGAACTGCAAAACCCCAAAGCACTAAACAATTTTTCCTGCACAGCATAGTTCAGCTGGTGCTGAAGACAGAGCCAAACAACAGCTGGACTTCTTTTGCCGAATTAAAAACACCATGACTCAACAGTTTGTGAACAAACTTACAGTTACCAATCTCCAGTTTCACATCTTAAGTATTTTCCATGCAAACGCTCCTGGACGATGCACTAGAGGATGCCTATACACAAAGGTAAAGAACAGACTAGCACCAAATGGGAGGAATCCTGGCAAGGCTCTTTCATACATACCAACGTGTAAGAGAATACAGCAATTCCACAAAGCTGAAAGGTAGCAGGGACGTGAAACATGCACACACAAAATCACAGCTGAGCTTGGTTGAAAGAACTTTTAAAACTTCTTCATAAAGTGGTAGATTCTGGGGCCTACCAAGGTTTTCAGAGTATGTTTTTGTTCAAAACACCACCAGGAAAACAGAGAGGAGGGAGATTTCCCTCTCTGTACTGGATTTCAGCCACAAGTGAAGAGTACCTTAGAAACCTTAGTAAATGTATTCCTAGGGCTCATAAAAATGCTTTGTGAGAAACAACTACTGGGAAGAAGCGAAGACCACCAAAGGGGATGTGTTCTCAAAAGTGCTGCCCTGGCACAGAGCTCTCCAAGAAAAAAACTCTCCACAGAGCACCAAAGCCAAGCCCTATTATGTGTCACAACTAAACTGAATGCTGCAGCCCTATAGGATATTACCCCTCAGGATATTTTCAGGCATTGAAGGATAAACACATTTGGCATCTGCACAGTGCATGTGTTTGCTTGCCAAGTCACGAAACCAAGATATTCCCTCATAAGGGAGTATAAACCAGTAGCTTCCTTGATCCTGAAGCCTATACACTCAAGCAAATCAACTCTTACTGTAAGATGGAAAGAATTAGGACATTCTCTTGTTATGCTATAGGCACCACTGGCTTTAGCACTCCCCTTGAAAGCACTTCTACGTGAACAAGGTAACAGCAGCTACGCTGTGAAAGTCCCCCTTCCCTAGTTCTTTTCTCAATTCTAATAAAAATAAATAAGAACATTACCTTCTCCATGCAGCAAAGATGGATCCAGCAATTCCATCATGTACTCAATCTCAGTATCCAGCTCCAGCATGTCACACTGGGCTAATACGTATGTCAACACAGGCAAGAAGTCATCAGCTCCATATAGCCTCCCTGAGGTGAAAGGAACACAGACAACTTATTTTTACCAGGTTCATCATCTGAAAGCAAAGCATTGTTTTGCTGCCTTTTCTGACCAACAAGTTTATATTGCTCTACAGCCTTCTGTTCTCAACATGTGGCAAAGAGAATGTCATCTCTTATCTTGAGAACTTGTTAGCGTTAGGTCAGAGGTTGGACTAGGTGATCTTGGAGGTCTCTTCCAACCTAGATGATTCTGTGATCTGGCACTCAATGGACAGGAGACTCACACTAGCTTGATCCCTTATTTCCAATGAGCGCAAATCTGATGATGCATGCCTTGAAGCATGTGAGGGAATGTAAAGACTGGATTCACCTTGGAATCAGTTCAACTGGTCAAATCCCAAAAGGCTGCTAATCCTGAAATCCAGACTGGCTTCCACTCCACTTCTGTCACAGGCTAAGAGAAGATAAATAGACATTTTCAATGCAGGGGACACCTACTTTCTGGAAAGATGCAGCCACAAATACCAGTTCGAATTTCAATTTCAGTACAGAGTCCTGAATATAAAAGCCTATTAGACTTCACATGAAAACTTTTCTTGACCTATCACAGTTAAAACTACTAGTGAGCAAAGCCTCATAAATCATCCCCAACTGGCTAGTGAAGCACCATCAGCAAAAGCAGCACATGGCTAAAGCACAGATGGCTACCTACATCTGTTTGTGCTCCCTATCACATTTATTGCATTTAAACTTTGTTTAGAAAATAACTATGGGGCCACATCACTGAATCTGGCCAAACTATGTTAACTGCAGAACTGGTGTGATGACCACTTCAAGCCAACAAGAGCGGGAGCCACCTTAATTTTTGGTGAAACTCCAGATGACTGAAGGGCTGATCTAAAGTTACGCCACTTGAAGCACACCCTCCAAATATTACACCATTCACTGTATGGAAGCATGTAGTGAAATAGACACTCAATGCCGTCTTTCACCAATTTCATAGGACAAAACAAGACAACCCAAGAACACGTGCCACACCTAGCTCAAGCCCCTCAGTGGAGGCATTAACCAGCAGCAGCCTCTTAATAGTTCTTCTACATGTTGGAAACACCTTACTCAATATGATAACAGCAAAGAGAAAGGAGTCTACAGCACTTCAGGCCAAGATTCCTATATCCATTTTAAAATGCAGGTATTTGCACAGAATATAAACTGGGCAGGAGCTTGGACCTAAATGTCACAAAAGTGTTCAAGTCTTCTACAACCACAAGCTTTCACTATTCATCTCAAAAGAAAGCAGGCACCTTAATCAGCACCAGACCCAGCTGCAGACTCAGTGCTCACTTAGAAAGCAAAGTACCTACCACCTGCAGCAGTTTATATTTGCTTAGGAAAAAGTCTCCCTGTATCATCAGCACTGCCCATCTGAACTCGACCTACCAGAGCAGTGTACAGTAAGACTCTGGGCAATAGAGTTGCACCCATGAAATCGTGCCAACCAGCATAGTATTTTAATTATTTCACTGACTACTCAGCAGTTCCTACTGGTCAGTAGTTCCATTTCATTATCTAGGTTTCAATGTCATTTTCTGACACAAGCTACAGTATATAAATGTTATTACTGTTCCAAAAACAGGAAAAAAGTGTCCAAATGAGAATGTTCAGAGGCACAGTAAGCCAAAAATAATGGATCAGAGGGTAATTTTGACCACCTATTAACACAGAACCCTTGTAGTTGTTTTATTGAATACACACAACTGAATGACTATACTGAAATACTGAGCGTACCCTCAATTACAATGTCCAGAAAAATAGTTATTTATACTCAGTGGAGAATTCAAGGCTCACATCACAGCCCAACAGTTTCAGAAGCCTACAGTGAAGCAAATAGTTTTTTGTTTTTTTTTTAAGCTACCTCACAACTGTTTACATTGAACTTGTAGATGTGCTGCCAGACAGATCAGAGATACCAGGAAAGAAGGAGAGAGGAAGAACCCTTCTGAAAATGGCAAGGAGATACGCTAAAAGAATTCCAGGAGGAGAGACATCTCTGCAAAATCAGGTGGTCTAATTTCCTGCAACAAAAGACAATCCCCAGTTCCAGGTTTGGAAGCTCAGTGAGCCTGAACCACAAAAAGCACCATACCTGAGTTATTCTCCATAACAGTGTAAATCAGTTTGCAAACTCTCAGCAGCAGCATGACTTTCTTTTCGGGCGAATACATTTTCTGCATGGTCATGAACTTGACTTTAATCTTTTCAACATCCACAAAGTCTGGTGTTGGAACAAACACACCCAGCTCCTGAGGATTCCTCTGGCGCACCAGCTGCAGGT
Source organism: Oxyura jamaicensis (assembly GCF_011077185.1). Taxonomy (NCBI): domain Eukaryota; kingdom Metazoa; phylum Chordata; class Aves; order Anseriformes; family Anatidae; genus Oxyura; species Oxyura jamaicensis. The sequence goes on from NC_048895.1 coordinate 26,023, forward strand.
TTTCCTTTAGCTGTTTCCAAGAACCATCTGCAGTATGAAACTCTTTCAACATCGCTTCAATGTGGCCCTTCAATGGCTTCAGAATGCACTTATGCATGGCCTTCTCCAAGACAACATCTGCAACAAGAAACACAAGCCTAGCTGATTTCCTCCTCTAGAGCAGAGTGAGTGTTAATACAAGCATTTCCAGAAGAGACATTGTAGAGAAAAAAAATGCCAAGGTCAATTTATTATACAGGCTGAGTTTCCAGATGTTTGTTGACAAGAAAACAAGAATGCAGAGCACAATCTGTATTGCATTTTTATTTACAACAATCTGGTAAAATACAAAACAAACCAACCACCACCAGCAATGACAAATAAACCCACAGACTGGGGGTTACAGACTGACAAAGAAGAGCTGTGGCTCCAGTTCACTTTTTTTCTTCTGTTGGCCAGAAGTCTGAGTTTTATTTTACTTTGAGCTTAGTCTAACTCCCAGACTTAAAACACGGTCAAAACCATAACTTCTGTCTGCTTTGGCAAGAAGTCCTTTTGTATTGTTTCCATTAAACTATAACTCAAGGTCTCCTAAAAACTTGGCTCAGCTTTGTTAAATCTTTATGATTATGGGCCTTAAACTATAAATGAAAACCAAGCTGTGTTTGTCCTGTTTCAGATTTCATCATGCAAGATTACATACAGCTTTGTCATCAACTTTGAAGTTCTTTGTTTGGCAATAGCGTGCACATGGTACAGTAAACACTTTTTATTTTTAAATTCTTGTTGTCCTCAAGTTTAATATTCATAACTCTACTTTCAAAGTTATGACCACATCAATAGTGAAAGGTCTTTGCTATTTTATAAGCTAATTTCCTCTCCCACTAAGTATCCCTATGGCAGCATAACTCACATTAATTATTTGCTTACATTCATTATTTGTACCATACGTAACTCCCACAAGCATGAAAGGAACTGGGGACCTTTCAGCCTGGCCACTGCCCCAACACACCCTGACCATGGGGCAGGACAGAAACCCAGGGTAGGCAGACGTACCTGGGGAGCACAGGGACCAGTGGTGGGAAGAGGAAAGGCCAGGCATCACTGCTCCATCACACTTTTACATACAAGCTTGCAATGGACATTCCTGATATTAGTGGTAACTTGTTAGTTTCAATCTTGTGCCCTTTCCAGGGTACTTTAATTCAGATTAAACCCTTTGCTTCTTCCTACGTGTTTCTCATAGACTGCAATCTATTCCTTCTCTCCCCTCATTTTTTTTCTTACTTTTATAAATTGTAGACGATTTCTACAGCTCGAGACTTGTTATTTACAACAAGCAGTTACTTCTGTTTTCTTTGCCTTATTCTTTCAGACAACATTTATTTTATTCTTGTTCAGCCATTTTTCTTTTTAGGTTTTCATGTCATACCTCTCTTTTCCACACCTTCACGTACTCCTCTTATGGTGCCTTTGCTCCATACATAGCCTTTATTATGTGTTTATCTGACATGCAAGTCCCAAATTTCCGAATCTACTGCAACCTCCCATCTCCCTTTCCCCAGTTCCACTGGGACTCTTGTAGCTTTTTGTTGCTACTTTCCCTTCCTGAGACACTCATGGACATGGCAGAGCCAGGTCTGCTTTATTCCCTGATGCTTTAAAGGCATCTGGGTTACTGTCACCACGCAGATTGAATGAGCTGCTGGAAGGGAAAACAAGCAAACATGAGGAACAGTGTTTGCCCTCTGATTTTCCAGGTTCCCCTACAGTCACCAGTAAAGGTATGACCAGTCTGACAGATGATCACAACGGACCATCATACTGCAAAGAGCAGATCCAGCTTCCCATCCAAACAGCACCACCACCAATTGTACTGCAAGTGTCAACATTTCAAATGGCTCATCCTTATCTGCTGTAGTTGGTAGAGCCACACATACCACTAACAGTCATGCCAAACCCAGCCAGTAAGCCCAGCAAAGCAGAAGCATCACTCTCCCATGCAGTGACCAAACCCACCTCTCTCTCCATCACGGAAGTTGTCCTCAGGGTCCATGGGGATGGAATATTTTTCCACCAGGAAAAACACACAAATCTCACCTACAGGTATGTTAGCTGACTACATTTCTTCAGAGACACAGAGCTCCCTATTAGCTTCACTGATACTGAATTTTCTGGCTATTCTGTTTATTTTGTTTTTACTGCCCATCCACATTTTTTTGAATAGCAAAAACGCTAACCACTTTGCTTGTAAGTGGAACACCTCTGCAGTCTGCATTCCAACTGCCTGGTCTCATTTAAGTCAGAATAAAGCAGTCAGTGCTGCCAAACATATCAAGCGAGAGAACTCTCTATCCCCATGAAATTCAGCTAGCATAGGCTTTCACCCAGTTCTGCACACAGAAAGTTAGTGTCTTGATGACTTTGGTCACCACTACATTTGGTCACAGGATGCTCAAGAAACTGTGAAGAATTCAGTGTGAAGTGTTGGTCTGATAGTGAGGGAGCACCTACCCTGGGGTGGGAGACCAATATGCTTCTGTGACCAATCCCTACAGGCTCTAGCCTGGGGCTGGTTCAGCTGCTGCCTACAGTATCAGTACAGAGTGAGCTCCTTCTGCTGCCCATCTCCAGAGGCTGAAGGGGCTGGATACTGCTGGTAGGCTTTGTAGGAAAGTTCCTTGGTGGGGGCAAGGCTTGTTGTTATCTGTTGGCAAGAAGTGGAAGCCTCAGGTCTTCTGCCCTCAGCAAGTTAGGGCTACTCCTGCAGCTTTCAGTACAGATCAATCCTGTATTCTTACAGCACTGCAAGATGGGGAGGCAGCAGTTAATCTGCAGTTAATATCTGCAGTTAATCACAGGCTACAAAAGCAGTGTCTAGAAACCACTTCAAATTTACCTAGTCTTCATCTCACAGTTCCTCAGGGAACTCAAATTGATTTGCAGCAACCCAGAGGAAGAGAGCAGATAGTTCATGTAGCTGTGCTCAAAGCTCTGCACAAGGCAGTGTGCAGCAGCTCCCTTCCTTGCTAAATAAAAGGTGGAAAAGCATCCCAGTACATGCTAAGGGATCACTGCTCAAGGCTCTTCTTGAGGGTATCTGTGCTGTTACCAGATTGAATAAATAAAATCAGGATTGGCTATCTAGTAAAGCATCTTTCAGTACTGTTCAGCATCTGTATTACAGCTAATAGGAGATAAATGAAATAAATGACAAAGCTGAGATTCCAAAGAGATGCTTATACTATCTTGGCATGGTAAGGATAGAGGAAAGACTGAGATTTAATGTAGCAGGTTTGCATACAAGTAGCCAGTAAATAAGGAAGCAAGACATGATAATGTATTTATGTTTTTTTTCCTTTTTTGTTGGTATTTCTAGTAGTAGTTTTTATATATACATATATATATATAAATTTATTTTTTTTCAAGACAAAACAAACAAAAAATCCCTTTTCTTTTCCCTTATGCATTTCTGGCACAAGTGTTCTGCCCTCAAATTAAGAAGTGGCAAACTCTAGCAAGCTGATGAGGCCAAAAGCATAGCCAGATTCATAAAGATTGGAGTGTTTTGTTTACCCCCCCCCCATGGTCAATAATATCCATATTTATCCAAATTAATATTAAAACTATTAATAATTTTATTAATAGCCCAACCCCAGCCCCAGCAGGGCCACACCAAGCAGGGCGCCCAGCACCACGTCCAGGCGGCTCCTGAAAGTCTTCAGGGAGGAGACCCCACCGCCTCTGGGCAGCCTGTGCCAGGGCTTCGGCACCTGCCCAGCACAGAAGTGCTTCTGGTGTTCAAGGGGCACCTCCTGCGTTCCAGTTTGTGCCTGCTTCCTCTTGTGCTGTCTCCAGGCACCACTGAGAAGAGCCTGGCTCTGCACCTCCCTTCAGGTGTTCATAAGACATGGATGGGATGATCCCCTGACCTCTTCTCCAAGCTGTGCAGTCCCCAGCCCTTTGGCTTCTCTGGCAGGAGAGGTGCTCCCGGCCCTCACTCACCTCAGTGGCCCTGCGCTGGGCTCTTTTCAGGTCACGTGTGTCTCTCTTGACCTTGGGGGTGCACAACTGGACACAGTACGTCAGGTACGTCAGGTTCATTAGTAACAACATTCAAATAATAATCTGTACTATTATTAAAGCCCAGAAGGACAGCATTCCTTGTGATCTAGGTCTTAGACCAATATTCACCATCACTGGACACGTACCTATAACCCTGTTTGGGATCAGACCATCTACTATTTACCCTTTCATCTGAACTGCTGTTACTGGCCTTTTCAAAGAAAGAGGCTTCTGGATGTGATCCCACAAAATGATTCCCTGCCAGCAGCAGTTTTCACTGTTTTATTTCTAATGGCCATAAAAAGTATAGGAGGGTCTCCCAGACAAATTAACGTCTACAGGTTGAGGATTGAGGACTGATCCTTTCACAGTTAATAGCTCTGTACATTTCTCATACCCAAACTAGCAACAGAACCTCCTCCTTACTACAGCAAAAGTTTTTAAAAATCATGTAAGCCCAGGGTGCTCAATATTTCAAAAAACTGAACAGACAAAAGAAAAAAAATATATATATAATTTGAGTTGGGCATCATTTAGTGATCCTGAAATGGTACTTATAATTAGCCTCTAGCCTCAAAACGGGAACTGGAAATGCTTTGATAAATGAATTGCAAAGCCAGCCAGCTAGTTTCGTTGTGACTTGTGGAAACAAATCTGTATCCTATGCTGACATGCTATTCTTTTTTTTCACTGCAAACCACACAAATCTGAATCTAGAGAGAACTAATGTCCTTATACACCCTCTTTACAACCCTCACTGCTTGGAATGGTACTTGCTCACCTCTTCCAGGATGTCACCTTAAAACCTTCTCTAAACTGTGAATTTAAAGTCTTCTCTGTTCCCTGTTAAGGGCTAGCATTGCTCCACTGAGATTACCTGTCAGTTTCCAGTCCCCAGATTTACACACAAACCCTGTTTATCACCGATAACAGCAAAACCATTCTTTGGTAATAGGGCTCAGTGGAGAGACCAAACAAGCCTGGGATCCATCACAAAATGGCACCATTCTGCACAAGCAACATTGCTTGCGAGGTTGAAAGCAAAAGATTGCTTTGTTACACCACATGCATGCAAAGGCAGGACATTTGACTATACTGCATTTGCTTTGTTTTAGATTTTCAGTAGTACCTTGTGTGTTTGTAGGCTAACACAAATACCAACCTACAGTTTATGTCAGGATGGCCAGGTGTCTCATTCCTGGTGGATGCCAACAAGCAACCAGGGAAGAAAGGTCTCCAAGATAAATCTCCCCACATTTTCCTCACATAAAGCACAGCAGTGAGTCACAGACATTGGTTTTACGTTCGTTTTGCTTCAATCAGACAAGCCATGGTTTATTTAAAACTCACACCATGGCTGTGTGGTAAGTGTGTGTTCTCCTCAAAAAGTAGTAATAAAGGAGCAGGGAAATAAGACACAAAGCAAATCAAATGGATGGTCAGGAAAGAGCACTGAATTCACTGTCTCTGCCCAGTGCTTTTACCACTGTTTCCTGCTTGCCTGACCCCCCCTGCTCCACTAATGAAAGGAGAAGCACAGGGGAACAGTGGTTGGCTCCAGCTCAACACCAAAAGGTACAAGGATGAACAACTTTGGGGAGGGGGGAGTGCAAAACAAAACAAATACTTAAGCACCTAGAAAGTAACCCAGTGCTAAAAACCAGCCAACATGAGGTTTTTCAAGAAGAAATAATGGCATACCATTCTAATTCCTTTAGTATAATTAGCTCAAGGAAGAAGGGAGCAGTTGGTGAGCTGTATCTTGACCTTTTTAAGACCCTCAACCCTATTCCATGCAACCTTCCTATAAGCAAACAAGGTCTATTACAAATAAGCTCTAGCTGTAATTATTATAAGGTGCACGCATAAATGGGTGCAAAAAATACTGCACTTGCTGAGAGCCCAATTACCAACAGTTGACTGTCAAATACACACACAAAAAATGAGAATTAGTAAAAACTATGGCTCTTAGCAAGAAGAATGCAAAGGCAAAAGCACAAAGTGAAACATGATCAAGCAGGCTGCAGTGCCGCCGAAGACAAACTGGATGTCAGAGTCCTTTTCCTTTAGATTTCAGCAACCATTTTGACAGCGGGCTCTTAAGAAAATACACCCTCCAGTAAGACTTGCTAGCAGCAGGATCATGCTTGAATGCCAGGAAGCAGTCCTGCTCCTGTGCTCAGAACAGGCACGGCCTGACTGTGCAGAGGCCAGCCAGCTGGAGCTGCAGAGGTCAGGCAGACCCACACAGGGCTAGAAATTAGACCTGCAGGCAGGACAAACAAAGCGAGCTTTTCAGTCCAAAAATGTGAATACTGAGGTGCCATATGACCACATCCTAGACATAAAAAGCTGCTGCAGTGGGGACTGCTGATTGCTTGCCTGCCCAGCAACCAGGGAGGAGGTGGTAATGGGGGGAGGGGGGGTAAACTGGCCAAGTAATCCACTGTCTTTTCACAGCAGAAGGAAAACCCTTCTAGGCCTAGTAACAGTGAATAGGCTTTCCCAGGAGCCTCAGGACTCCTGGTCTGCGTGTAGAGGCTTTCGAGCGCTGCTCAAAGCTGCCACTACCAGAGCAGTGGGCCCACGCTCCTGAGCGCCTGCCAGCTCCTCCTGTCTGTCAGAGCCCTCCCCAGCCTGCTGCAACACTCAGTGTCAGAAAATTATGCATTAGAAATACCAAAAGCAGCAACAGGCAGCATTCTTTTCCCAGTTAACACTTTCTTGCCAAGCCATTTAAATCTGACATTTCCTGGACTAGGCCCAGATTCAGGCACTGAGACTCAAGCTGCTCAGGTGCCAGGTGCTATTTGTGACACCTGATAACGGTGAGAGCCCATGTGATGCCCTTCTGCTCATGGCCAGGAAAGGAGGACACTGACACCAGCTCCCAAACATCTGCTACTTAAGCAGCTGTAGCCTGACAGGATCTCCTCTGACCAGCCCAGGTCTTTAAGCTGGGGACACATATTCAGATATTGACAGCTTAAAATAAGTAAGTTGTGTTGCACTCAGTCTCGAACAATAAAAAGCCAACAGTCTTAATTCAGTCCCAGCGGTAGGAATCCTACTGTTCCAGGAAGGGTTAAGAGCCTTCCGTGCTAAGATTAAGGGGCACCTGTCAGAAACCATTAGAGAGGCTGTAACACATTCTCCTGATGACTTGGCAGAAGTTAAATAGTTAGGTAAGTTCCCTGACTGTGAAACTTAGAAGATCTCCCTACAGCATCTCTTGTCTGCAAGAGTCTGGAACTCAGTGAAAAAGCAGCTCTACAGGAAAAGCTATGCAATCAGAAAGACCATTAAACACACAGAAACCCCAGACACCAGGGGCTTCACTAGGCCCGAGGGTCTACTGCTCTAGCACGTACTGAAATTCAGGAGACGGGGATACAGCGAAGTCCAGGTGCCCCATGGTAGGCGACTGGCAGGAGCAGTCCTGCAGGCTGGAAAGGGAGGCAAGGACTGGCAGTCACCAGGCCTGGCCAGAGCCTCCAAGCTCTGACATCTACTCACTACCACCATGGGATGGTACGTAGAAAAAGCAGCATTTTCCCAGCACTGCAAATCCAGCCAAAAGCCAACACATTGAGGCAACACCTGCAGCACAAAAGCATAGGCTGACAAGAAAGGATAATTGACTACTAACAAAGTTGAAATCTGGGCTGCAATTCTGTACTGAAATAGTCAAGAAAATACCCAGATAACAGGCAAGGCTACATTTTAAGAGTTCTCTGTTAGGGATGACTAAATCTTGCTGTCACATAGTTATCTGCTGAGATCTGCAACATCAGATGCTCCTGATCACTGTGGCTGCTTCCGGACTCAAGCAATAGGCAGCAGACAATTCAAAAGCAAGTTCATTTGTTTAAACTACCCTGCTTTATACATTAATTGCAGTTAATCATCACATGATCAGAGCCAGACTTTGTCGTTGAAGAAAACCAATGTAATTAATTATGTTTCATAACTTCAGCTACTCCAAATTACTGAAACATGTAAAAGCAGATATCATTTTGCCAATCCTCAGAGACCCAGTCTGATTTAACCACACCCTTACAACAAAAAGTACAAGTCAAATCAAGCTTTGACTAAACTACTCGTAAATACGGTTCTGTATTCCTATGACAAATTCCTATAGCCAGTATTCTGCAGAAATCCAGGGGAAGAGGCTCCCCCTTTCATTTGCCTTTTTCTTCCACATAACATACACTTAATATTCTTTAATAATCTAGAAAAACATTACACTTCTTCAAAAGAGTCTCAGTCTGGAGGACGCTCAGGGTATATTTGCTTTAGCCGTGCTTATTACTTTTCCTTGATTTCACATAAATGAAGTTGAGGTTGCATGAGAATACATCCTCTCAGTCAAGGACAGACAGAAACGTCAACATAAAATCACCCTCTACTCCCAGAGAAAGAGCTATCCTGCCAATTTTGCACTGGGTGAACTGTTGGGACACTGGGTTATAGCATAAAAACAAGCAAATTTGGACTAAGTGAGCTCACAAGGAAAGTATTTTGCCTTGAGGGATGTTTACCTCCTTAAAGTGGCTTATTAGACTCTTTTACAAATACTGCTTAAACTCAGTAAGACAGAGAGACAGTGAGATTTTATGCAGCAACAATGGGGTGGACATACAAGTCTCTCCCTGTTGATAAAACATGTATTCAAGCCTACAGTTTATCTGCAACCATTTATAAACACATACATGCAACAGAGAGGTAAAGAAATCCAAGATTAGCATCCCTTTCTCTCTTGCTCGTGGGTTTTGTTTGTTTGTTTTTTAAACTAACTTCTTAGTTGGCTTCAACTGTGAGGACAGTGCATCTTTGCTAGGGGTGAATGAGACTATTGGGATGAATTAAATTTATTTTCAAAGTAAATAGCTATAAAATGCCTCTCTGCTCTTAACCATCACCAGTTTCTAATATGTTCTTGTATGGCTACAATGCATACTTAACATATAGTTAAAATTGCCACAGTTTTGGTCCAAGGCATCTAGACATACATGAGCCCAACTGAGTAAAAAAAAAAAAAAATACATGCACCAGCAAATAAGGGATTTTGTGTCATTAACAGTACTGCAGATTAAAAGAAAACCATGGATAAAAAGTTCAACAACCACAGTTGTTATTTTAAGGATTTTTATTTTTTTTTTATAAATAACTGCGTAGCATAGGTCTGAGTTGCTATGCTTTGGGGTTTTGTTCCACCTACCCCCCTGCACCCCTCCCTCCATCCCCCCCCCCAAAAAACAAACAAACAAACAAAAAAACACCAGACAATTCAAATACTCACCAGCTTGAATTCTGCTAGCAAAGTCAACCTCACCTTCCCAGACCGGCACAAAACCCATCACTATAAACATAGATTATACATTTTTACCTTCCCCCAAAATACAGCACAATGTTCCTTACCTATTTGGTCCTCTGGAATCAGTGATTCGATTGGGGGATCAAGTTCGGAGCTTTGGGACAAATAATTCTTGACTTGGGTCATGAACTGCCGAATCGTTTGCAGCATATCGGTACTCGAAACGTGGCACTCCTTGTTTTCTTGGAGAAAACTGATATAGTCCTGCACTAGGCACCCAAAATAAGTGCGTTTATCTCGGGACATCTCTGCAATCCTCTTAATCATCCTCTTTTCGGGGGTCATGAAGGAACTGAAAACTCCACTAACTTTCCGTAGCTGAGATTTCACAATCTTGGGGAGAACAAACGAACTGTTTCTTTTCTTCCTGGGCTTCAACGGAGGTGCCATGCTCTCTTGGTCGCTTTCCCCCTCAAAATCCTCCAGGCTGCTGTTAGTGTCACCCTCATAGCCAAACAACGGCATGCTCTGATTGAAGTCCAGCGAGTCTGACGAGGAGGTGGAAATGCTCATGTCGCTCAGCCTCTGTCTGCCTCCATTCCGGGGTACGTGTGACTCAGAGCTGGTAACTACACTCTTCTTGGAGGCTGCTAGAGCCGGCTCAGGCGGGGTTTCGCCCGGAACACCAGCAGCTTCGGGGACAGGCACAGAGCTGCAGGCAGGTCGAATTACCACTGCAGTCTTTGGGCTACCTTCCACCTCCACACAAACAGCCTGCTTCTTTAGCCGGGGAGGCGGAATAGGGGCTGGTTTATTCTGCAGCAAATCCAAGTCTCTATTTTTCTTATGGTTGACTGTTTCTGGCATGCTCGCCGGCTTTATAGTCCTGGAAAGCTGTGGACTCGTGAGGATACTATTAATAGAAGGAGGTGGTGGCCGGGGCGGGGGGGAGCGAGGCCTCTCAGTGCCATTCAAGTCCTGAGATCTCAGGCTCTGCCTTTTCAGGCTTCCACTGACATCCTGGCTGTGCACTTTTAAGAAGAGTGGATTAATGAAACACAGTGCTCCGTTGGTCTGGCTGCACTCCAGCTCTGAAGGCGTTCTGGTTCGTATAGAATGCACTCCATTTATAAGGCAGAGCTGACGTGAGCCTTTACAAGCACTGTCTAAAGGCACAGGCCTATGGGGAGGTGAAGGATCCGGGGGGTTGCTGTTAGCCGGAGAGCTCCAGAAGTCTAAAAATCATCATTGTATTAATGTAAGAATGTAAAAAAGCATGCAGATTGCTTTCAAAACATTCAGCTCAACACAAACAGCTTCAAGTAATAAGAAATTCAGACAAGCTTTTATCAAGTCAAGAAAAAAATATCCCAGTGAGCCTCTAGAAGCACTACCAGACATAACTGTATGCTATACTCCTGATGCTGCTCTCACTCACTTATATATTTCATGACCAATGCATAGCTTTGAATCAGACCAGAGAATTAGGCTTAAAATAAGCTGAGCATCACAGAAAGGAACAGAGACTAACACAGCAATCCTCACCAATTTGAGGCTAAAATGAGTATAAACAAATTACTAGCATCTCAGTCAGGAAGAATAAGCCTAGGTTCTCAGCTGGTATTAATTCACTCCATTAAATAGAACAATTGGGTTGATCTATACCAGCTGACAGCGAGTTACAACAAGAGAAATTTTCCATTTTGTTTCCTCTTAAAGTGAGCAAACAAAACTACAAATGAAAAGACAGCTCGCTTTTTGCTGCATTGGGTGCAACGTAGTCTTCAGCTATGCAGAACAAATGCTGGTGTCCCTTAAGAGTGCTAGCCTGCAGCCTGTGTTTGCAATCGTGACACAGTTTGTCTGAGGTTTTAGATACTCAGCAGCACAGAAATAGACCGAATGTGCCATCCCAGAACAGCACAGGGTGGAAAATCTGTGCTAAACCAGCAAGTTTCAGCTGCTGCCTCTTGTCCCAGCAAAGCGTTCGCATGTTTATGAAACTGAGTCAACAGTAAAGCCCATCAGTTCATGAAACTAAAAAGACTGAAATCAGACAAGCCCTTGAGTACACCGACCACACTGAAACAAGTGAAGAATACCAAAGGCAGACTTAGCTCAAGTTTGCCAGTCTTGACACAGCCTCTTTTCCTCTAGTGCCAAGATACCTTATGTTGATTGTTGAGCAAAAGTAGGCCCAACTGCATGGATGCCAAATGCTCCTTGGCAGGATCCATGGCTTACAAGTGTGGCCTTGCCTACAGGGCAGAAGACAGGAAACAGCCCCGGGTGATAGGCTGCTGCCAGAGAACATATGTAAGGACAGACATATTTCTCTGTGGAGTCATGCAATGCCCCTGTTTTTTCCTGCTCCGTGACTCCACATCCTGCTTGCAGCATGCCTAGCACATGGGCTGTTACAAACATGTATGAGGAAGCACCACTGCAGGCCAAATAAGAATAGAGACCGAAAGAGGGAACCTTATGCTTAGCACGTGAAATCCAACAGGTTAACAACAGTCTCAAATCTTTTACCACCAGTTCTTCCTCTTGTGCTTTGCCAGGCTCTGTGCTGTTGACCTGCCTTGTGCAGTTCTCTTTCTGAGCCTAGAGAAGACTTTAGTCTACTCTCTAAAACCAATCCCTGTCAGATCTACTGCAGCAAAACTAAATGCAAGGCAATGCAACACTTCCCCAGTGTATAGCTTAGCTGTCAAGTCCCACCAAACAGTCCTAGAGAGTTTTGCGTTAACCCTGAGTTACTGAGGATCCATTTCTAAATTAAAGATGACTCAAAAATCTACTGGGACAAAAGACTGCCCTCAGCTAACCCTCCCCTTCCTGCAAAAGGAAATGAAGCCATTCAGCACGTTGCAGGAATTGCTCAATGATTCATCTGGGTTGAGCCTATGGTTCAAATCTTGCCAGGCGTTGTATCTGCTGCAAGCTCAGGGTGTATTTTACACTGAGCCTGTATTTGGTTGAAGCAGTCACATTATTTTCCACCAGACCAATATGCATGGATACATTCTGCAGATACTATGTATACACCCTCTCCTTTTATTAACATACTACTGCTTTAAGCCACAGATGTCAAAATCATCACTGTAAGATAATCACGTTAATCTGAATAGAATTTTATTAACAGTGAATCTCAGTTCCTACACTCTCCTGGCAGCTACAGCCAATTATCAAGCTAGTGCCTGCTCTGTGAGCCTGCAGCCAACATTTACCCTCCAAGGACAAGCTGCATCAAAACTTTCCCTGGGAATGTGAGACTTGCTTTACATCAGTCTGAGGGCTGCACAGAGAAGAAAGGAAGGAAGGAAGGAAACAGTACTAACAGGGAAAAAAATATCACCAAAGACACAGAAGGAAGGAAAACCACCAAGGTAACTGTTTGGCAAGTACACTGTTTGGCCTTCCCAGTAAGAGAAGCTTGCTTTTCCAAATGAAATTTGGGTCATCAATGACTAATATGAGCTATTTACTGATATAGCCTATTTTTTCAAGCTCACAGCAATGCTGCAGGGAATGACATCTGTGTAGATAACTACTTACTCAGTCCAAGCTGAGCAATCTCTTCAAGTTCAACTTCTGTCTTTGCTGCAGCAATAGCATGAGGCAACTTCAGGGTGAATGGAAGAACATCCCTGTTGTGGAAGAGAAAAATAACAATAATTTTCAAAATAATACCCGAAGTTTTATCAGCCTTTGTTTTCAACACAGGCTATGGTTAAGCTCTGATTCCTGCTTTCTGCTTGAGCTATGGCTGGTAATAAGAGCCTTAAACACACAACAAAAACATTACCCGCCCCAGGGTTCCTTTACATTGGAAAGCAGTGTGAAATACAAACGAGTTTCAAGTCCCCAGGACTCTCATGGGGCTCATTTCCACTGCCCCACCCTATATTTTCTCCCATTACAGCATATTTTTTACACCTGTTTTTTTACAAGCACACCAGTGAGATGCAAATTGTCATCTGCCTTTAATTCTTCAACTAAGCTTACCTTCTGAATACACTGTTAATTGTTCTCAACATTTAATTCCATTGTCTCAGAATAAAAAATTAAATGAGTACTTTGGCAGCTACCCTAAGCATTTCTCAGGTAAGATGTATTGATCCTATTCTGTCCTAGGCTGAAAACACACTTCATTTGAGCAAGTCTTAATAACTCATTCTCACATGCAGTTTTTCACTGCATACAAGAAGGTCAATGGATGTTTAAAGGGAGGTGCATGAATGGTGATCAACAACATAAGCCAAATCTAGTGTAAAAAGTTTTTCAGATGGTTTTTAAGGGACAAAGCTACTTAACCATAAGTACATTATGTGAGTACTACCATCAACCAACAGCATACCTCTTGTCCACCCCACTGGTACCATTACATCATCAAGCAGTAGTACCTGCTGAACTGCAAAATCTGTAGGTATAAGTCCCTATATAATTAAGAGTAAATGACGGCAAACAGAGCACAGGAATCCTACATACAGCTTGATGCTGGAATAATTTTTATTACTATTTTTAAGGCTGCAAACAAGTCAACCATCTGTTGCAGCAAAGACATCGTTTTTATCACAAATATTCCCTAAGTTATGTTTAATTGTTGAAAAAACAACAGCAAACAATACCAGGTTCTTGGACCTTCAAGCAAATTCAGATCAAGCATATGAAGAAGACTGATAGGCAAGCCAAACAGTATTTGAAGAGACACTGCCCACATCATACTACAGACAATTCAGTCTAGAACATCATCATAGACAAAATAGGCAGACAGATAATCCTTGACTCCTTGTACAAACTCATCATGTACCTACTGCAAGAAATTCCCACAAAACATAACACCATCTTACCTGCTAATACAGTAGAAAGCAATGAGCCTGAATAAATCAGCAAAACTTATTCCAGAGCCCTCCAAGGAAAATGCTGCAAAGAAAGTTTCAAAAGGTACTGTCACACATCTACCCACTCTTTCTTAGAAGAAGCTTAATTAAATTCATCTCTGATTTTTGCATAAAATTAGTAAGCTTGCACCATCAAACTAGCTACTGTATGGTTAACATAAAACAGCTGTTTGGAGGAGTACATGTCTCTGCTAAAGCCCTTTTCAAAAACATAGTCTTGCTGGTGAGTTTGTTTTTGCATTCAAAACATATGGTCTAATTTTTGGGAAACAGATCAGATGTTATTAGTTTTTGCCAATAGACAACAAATCAACAACTGAGGCTTTGTTTTACCCTGTGTACTAATATACCTAATTTTAAGTCTCGTTGATTACACTGACAAACCTTGCCCAAAGACTACAAGGTATCAAGCAGAAGAAGCTCCTGCCGTGACACAATCTAGATCTTTTACCTCAGCACATGACAGAGACCAGGACAACAGAAGGCCATTTCTGAAATACATTGGCAGCATAAGACAGGTTCTTTAAATACACAAATGCTGGTCTTATGTAGCCTCAGATGACTTCTACAAAGGGGTGGATGTAAAGTCTGGCTGCTCCAGCCCATCTTGATGTCAGAAAAGCCAAGTCACGGGGGTGGTGGATGAGGTAGATCCCCTCATTTCAGTCTAGATGGCTTGTTGGGGAAAGCCAAAAGCCATGCAAGAGTTTCAGTTACATCAGCAATACCTCTTGGTGAGTACCAGCAATGTCATTTTGTCAGTATTCCATGTTGCAAAGTCAGCTCCTAAATAAAGTCTGCACACGAACCAGAGCAAAACTTAAGTCAGGTACTCATTTTTTATCTAAACCTTACACTGAAAAACAGGTCAAGCTGGCCATTCATGTGCCTAGAAAAAGGTGTTTCTTTAAGAGATGTACTAACAGTTCAGATAGTCAACACACAGGTGACCTTGGCAGCTGGGAAGGTTGTTAAGAGGAGATAAATGTTGAGATCCCAGACTACAGTGAAAACCTCAAATAGGAACGGTGAGTAAAAAATATCAGAAGATACTTCCCCCTTGTGGTAAAATGTTACTCATGAAAGATAATGCAATGCTCTTTTATTTGCTAAAAGGGAGAGAGAGAATTCATTAGTATAACATGCCTAAGGACACAACCATAGATCTCACAGATTAAATACATCTGTACTACTGCCAGTCAAGCAGCTTTCCACAAATAATAATTCACTTATGTGAGAGAGCCTACTTTGTATCTGGATAAAAACAAACAAAACAAAACAAAACAAACAAAAACAAAAAGGACAACTCTATCAGTGACAGTTTCTTCTTCTCTTTGTCATTCCTCGTTTGTAAATGGAACCAAAAGCAGGCACACAATTAATTTTTTGTTGCTGGACAAAGAAGGGATAGGAAGAAAGGAAAAACTAAAATGAAATTAATTTAGATCACTAATAGAAGTCAATTACAGACCCTCTGCTTCAGGGCAGTTTAACTGAAATTGTCAGTGATTGTCTGCAGTTTTCACTGTCTTGTTAAAATAAACCCCTTTGCTCCACTTGCAGTTTCTGCACCACATACACTCACCACTTGCAGCTTCCTTTTTCATTCCTACATCTCCAACATTTTTTTTCACATCCTCTCTCAAAAGAGATGAGTGCAGTATTGTTTTGAAACTGACTGAATTCTAACATTTCTATAGAAAACAGTGAATAAACATCAAGTCATTATTGATCTCACATCACAAGCAGTTCTAACAAAGAGTTAAAACCCACCTATCTGTTGCATTTTAAAGAAAAAAAAAATTTATAAGAACAGTCACCTCAGTACAATGAGGAAATGTGAGGACAATTCATTGACAGCAGACAGGATTACAGCCTGTGTTTCTACACAGGATAACTGTGTAGAACACTGTGTTTCTACATGGATAATTAGACAATTACTAACTAATCCCTGAATAAGCAAGGCATAGGAGAGAAATATTCTAACTGGGTCCAGCACAGACTTCAGAATATCTTCCCTTCCCCTGAGTATGCCTGACCCACTTGCAGAGTTGCCCATACAATCCTTCTTGACCTCAGCAGATGGAATGGCAGGCAGTCTGAGACACAATTTTTGTGACTGGGTATCTTCTGCTGTAGGTTTCACCAGTGCAGACTGCTACTGGCTCATGCAGAGTGACAAACAGCTGAAAGTTCTGTAACTTAAAACTTACTGTATGTGCTTTCTTTTATTGCAAATTCTTTTAGGCAGGACCCACAGTCACTGGGCAGATGCAGAGATATGACTTTCTTCTGTAGTCTTGCAGATTTCCTAACCAGAAATATCTGTTGTAGAGAAGGGAAAGAGATGTGGTTTTAATTTTACCACATATGCCTTAAAAGAGCATATATAGACAAAAGGAACCATAACAACCTCAGGATCTCTGATCCCCTGTACAACATCTCAGAATTTCATTCAATCATTCCTCTATCACATCCAACAGCTTGATGTAAAACAGTAGTAGAATATTTAGAAAAGTGTTTCATCCTTTTGTAACACAGACACGACACTAGGTCCATTATGTCCTGTAAGCTCTCTAGTTTAAACACAAAGCAAATCCTAGTTTTGAGTCAAGCTACAAAGTCCTGGGGAGACTGATGGTGAAGTACTCCTGCGCTGAACAAGTGCATTTGTGCAATACTTCTACGTGAGGACAGAGGCAGCGGCAGGGTGCAGAGAGAGTCCACCAGCCTTAGCTGAGCAGAGAGGGGGCTTGTTTTCCCCATTACAGAAACTTCAACAAAGGTACCACAAAAAGTATTTCCCATTTAGTACTGCTGTTTCCACATGGCCAAATGCATCTGTTACAACCCTGCGTAGCAAGGTCCAGCTCTGGTACTCTAATTGTAGCAGTCTAGTTCTTAGTTGCAGAAGACCTCAAACTAATCCCCAGACATACCAGCCCAAATAAAGGGTCAAACTCCAGCTTGTCCAGCTGCCAAACACTCAGGAAGCTCTCAGTTGGACTATCCAAAGCACACACTGAAATAGTTTTGTAGGTGTTGGTTTCACTGGGGCTTGTTTGTTTGTTTTAATGGAGTGTGTTTATGTGCCTGTGTGTATTAATTTTATTTTATGACAAACAGTTGCATCAATAAGCTGAAATTAACTTCTTACCCCAGCAGGCTGGGCATGCAGAATTTCCATGGCTTCAGCATCATTCAGGCCAAGCTGCAGCCACACAGGATGAGTATGAAGGAGTTTGTCCAATATGCTTAGCCTGTTGGATAGGCTGTCATATCCAGAGTCCCGGGGGCAGCCTTTTACATCCTTTTTCTCTGGAGAGACATTATCCATGTCCTTTACTAGACTACAATGAATACAAAACAGTTAAGTTAGATATGTTAGTCACCTATAAATAGTTGCTCAGTTCAGCAAACACAGTTAACACAAGACTAATGGTACTACTGGCACCCTAGGTGGGTATTCTATTAAGAATTCATATAATTAGTATAACAAATTCTGTTATCTGTATGATTTCTCTCCTTCACTTGCCCTCAATTTAATGGTTAATTTTAAGATAAGCCTTAGCACTTAACTCTTAGCTTACTGCAGTTCAGTAATTCCTTCAAACAGATAAATATATATATGCATACATTAACTGATTGAATATTTAATCTTATTTCTCGTGCATGTGTGTGCTGAAAACCCTAGTAACCCTCTCTTCTCCAGCACAAATAACTCTCCCTAAGCACAACTTCACTAAGAAATCAGCTACAATCAGAGCATTTTTTTCAGTCTGTACTCCAAATTCTCAGTGTATTTACATTTTTCCAAGTAAAGGACTTTCCCTCACAATTCAGTACTACACTTCTCACAATAAACAAGCAAGGAATGGTGAGTATATTTATACTCCCAATCCCTTTGGCTCTGGATTGATTTCTATGTGAGCAATGAAGGCAAAAGACAAGCTAAGTGCAAATGTGTCAAACTAAGGTCATTTTTTTTTTCTCTCTAGTGTCAGGTCAGTTAAAGGTTAAAGTTACTGCTAAATCCAGCAATAAAGACTGAAGATGCTTGTAATGCACATAAAATCCAGTTAAACACACTAGTTCAAGAGCTGCTTTTATTATGCAAAGTTTCCTCACCATTCATGCACTGCACAACACCCAGCACAATTGTATGTGTGTCACTGGCTCAAATTCCTCATTTTTGAGCTAAAGTATATCCTGCTATTCTTCCAGAGCTAAAAATCACCACAGAACAGTTACTCCAGTAACAGCACTCCTGATGCCGATATTAGCACACAGACAAAGACCAGCCCGGCTCAGGATCTGACTCAGTAAGATGTCTGGTGCAGAGGCTCTGTTTTTCCTTCTGCCATCAGAAGAAGCCCTGAACAGCAGAGGGCAATGCAGATGCATTTCCGCACTGCAAACTACTTCACAACAATTCTGGACTGCCTTTTAGACAGGCAATAAGTGTCACTGACAGCATGTACCATCTTTATTATGCCAGATACAGTAGCCAGAGTGAGGTAGAGACTTCAGCAGAGGAACGCTGAATAAGAAATAAAATCAAACAACAAGAACAACAACAACCAATGAATCAAACGTTCCCCCCCTCCCCCCCAAATTTTGGTCAGCACCTTACAGTGTCTCTGGACAGGAAAGATGGAAAGGAAAATAAGAAAGGAAAATAAACGGGATGTAAAAGTGCTTGATCTTTCTTTCCTTGCATGGTTATATGAGAACAGTCACTATTATTCCAATTTCTCATTACCTGGATCAATTATCACTACCAGATCACCTACATGCCTTCTCCCTTCTGTCCTCATTCTCTTTGCTTGTTTATGATGTAATACCTTTTAGATTTGCAAGGCATCTATAATACAGATACCTTACATCCTCAAGTGTCAAAAGTTGACAATACGCCTTCCAGAGACACAGAATACACACGAAACGCTGTGTGCAGAAGAGAAGTAATATTTACATAAGTTATGACAGGGCTCTCGATCTGCTGCAGTACAGATTCTAGGTTTCCCTTTCTCTACTGTGGTCCCAGCAAAATCTAGTATTGTAGCATATGAATCTCCACAAAAGTCAAATCACAAATCACAGCAGTGTCTTCATGAGCTGTTCCTCCAGGCAATTTTTCGCAAAAACTTTCCACTCCCCTTCAGAGCCAGTAACATTGAGCTATGTTACAAACCAGAGATAGCTGGGGCAAAATGAGTTAGACACTGGCTGTAGGCTTAACTAGATAAAACTTGTTTCTGTTCCTTGCTCAAGAGGTAGGCATAAACACATTGCTGAGGGAACCTGTACAAAAGGCAAATGACTTCGCCTACAAAAGAAAGTTACATCACATGAAGAAGAAGGTGCATGACTGTATCAGCTACAAGGTCAGACACTGCTTGCTGCCAACAAATGACATGAAGTTAGTAAAAATTTGCAGACACACCTGGGTCACAGCACTCCTCTGCTGTGCTAATCATGCTGGTGGCTAATCATTGTCAAACACACTCCAAGTGTTATAAATCAGAAGATGAATTTGAATGAGGAGTTGCCAGATTCTTTGGAAACCCCAGGTACTTACGTGCACAACCTGTCCCATGTGGTCCCATCCAAGAAGGGGCACAACTCACCCATATCTTACTTACTGACCTAGATATACATGCAGCACTAAGCAGCACATGCTCCCGCCCTCCAAGAAATAAGCCAAAGATTACAAGCATCTTGATCAGGATGAGACTTTTTGCTGCTCCTAAACACAACCAATTCATGTGACTCTGATGTATCGTAGCTAGATCAGTACTAGGGCGTTACTGTAACCAGGAAGGTGAACTTGGAACAAGCGCTGTTCAAACAGATATTTCTTATCCAGACAGTAAAGAATAACACTACTGAGCACCAGTCTTTTTTTTTTTTTTTAATTTTTCAAATTATTTTGATTAGCAATCCAGGCATGACACAGCTAAATCTTGACACATGGAAGTTCCTGAAAATTGTTATTGCTTAGTTTGTAAAATTATTTGGGACTGGGATTTGTGTGTTACTTCTTTGGAAACAACATAGCATGGAAAGAATAACCATACAAATTCCCCATAATCACCTGATTAATTTAAGCGAATAGAAGAAGTTGCTGTAACCTCTGCACTAGCAAAACAAGCTGCATATTATGCAACAATTAATTTCTTCCTTTCCGTTTTTCTTTTTCATTGCTGTTTTTGGTTGGGGGGGGGGGGGAAGTGTTGCTTGTGATTTTTTTTAAAAGGCTAACTCCCAGTAAAAGACAATAAAAAAGGATAAATAAGAGGTTGAGGCCTGTAATCATACCCTCATATCTTCTCCCTCATTCCCACAGGGCTATAACACATCTTGATCACATAACTACAACACAAGCGTTCCTGTCCAGCCCCTCCTTCCAGCCTTATGTGAGATTTTCTTTTGGTCTGACCTCGTAAAATCTAAGCTTTCAACATTTCTCCCATTTTTTTTGTGAGACCTGGGACAATTACACGATCTGCTCCCTACCCCTCTGGACCTGCACTGACAGACACTGACCCAATGAAGAGATTTCTCTCTTTGGGAGTCAAGGTGCCTCCAGCTAACATGCCCATCCTACGAGGATGACCAATGCTGTTCCATAGATTCGCAGTGTTGCATGAAAACTGCTCCAGGATTTCCCCCCCTCTCCCCAGCGAACAGTTGAAGAATTTACCTGCACTTCTAGGAATGTGAGAGGTGCCATGAGAAGGACCTAGATGACCACATCTGCTCCCTTGTTATGGAGAAAGATGGATATCAGCCCACATGAGAGAGCAGCCTTGGGTTGAGCACATCATCTCTAATGCATTTGCTAGCCAGGAAGAAAGGGTTTGTGTCTAGTCAGGAGGAAGGGCAGGGTCATACACCAGGTTTGATGCTATAATGAAGACAAGGACCTGTACTTGAACATGCAGCAATACAACTTAACAAGCCTTGCACAACACCGCTTTGCATCCAGATTCATTACTCTCCCACCCCACTGTTACTCAGCTGTAAGGAATATTCCTCCTGTTTGTTTCCATCTCAGTCACAAGGGCAAAGAGTGAGGCAGATGAAGTGAATCTTCACAGAACTGCAAAGGGATGAGTGTGAACCTTGCTCCAGTCCCACCAAAGGCCCAACCCACACACAATTCTGTATGACTCCCTACTGTAGAAGTATCTGGATTTCTGTAAATCCTGCACTCTAGCAGATCTTAATTTCACCAGCCAAGTCAATACAGTCATATCAAACATCAGCTGAGAGAGGGCATAACGTTTCTGAAGATTACCTCTATGCCTCAGAAACTGGACTGTTACATTCTTCTCCATCCCATAACTGCTGAAGGGACAGGACAAAGCTGCTGAGAAGGTTGCTGAATAACTACCTACCTGCTGACTATAACTACCTACACCTGTCAATGTTAGATAATCCAATGCACAACTGCCAAGGCGGTTAAGGGACTGAAACACCTATGGGGAAAGGCTGAGAGAGCTGGGACTTTTTGGCAGGCTTGGGTGGATCCCATCTGTGCCTTATAAACACCCAAAGGGAGGTGCAGAGCCAGATTCTTCTCAGTGGTGCTTGGAGACAGCACAAGAGGCAGCAGGCACAAACTGGAACGCAGGAGGTGCCCCTTGAACACCAGAAGCACTTCTGTGCTGGGCAGGTGCCGAAGCCCTGGCACAGGCTGCCCAAAGGCGGTGGGGTCTCCTCCCTGAAGACTTTCAGGAGCCGCCTGGACATGGTGCTGGGCACCCTGCTTGGTGTGGCCCTGCTGGGCCTAGGGTTGGGCCAGGTGGACACAGAGCTCTCTTCCAACCTCAACCATTTCATGATAACAGAAGCAAATCACTGTGCAAGACACAGAAGAAAACTACTTAATAACTGATGTGGAAAAAACAAAGACGACTTATGCAGTGCAAAACAAGTGAGGAACAAGGTTCTGCCCACATTCCCATCACAAAAGAGCAGGGAAGAATAAGCTGCAGCAGCTGACAGCAAAATATCCCTGAACGATTTAACAGGCACCAAATGATACATAAAAACTGGGGCTTTAGAGACTTCCCTACAGAGGAAGGGCAGCAAGCTTTATCCCCCTCACCTTGTTTACAAATTCAGACACAAAAAAGATTTAGAGCCCTCGAGAAAGGCCGAATGCACCCTACAAGACCATCTGAACACCACCAGCCATGGCACATTTACTCCCCTGCCTGCCCAAAGGAATGCTTACACTCCCATCCTATATGTACTTGGGCTGCCATGCCATGCAGAAACTCTCTAGCTACCCTTTCAAAGGCCACCAGTACGGTGCTGATCAGAAAATTATCCTATATATGCCCTTTTTCTGACAACTTCACTCACTTGCATTACTGAGATACGTGTCTGCATTGGGAAAAAGTCCAAGCATCAAACACCATGGAATATTGAAAATGATGACGTGAGTATCCCATTTCCAACATTTTAACAAGCTTTGTTTTTTTTTTTTTGCAGGGCATTTACACACTTACAACCAAAAGCTGTAGGCCCCAGTTACTTGAATCATTCTCAGTATTACTTGGGCTACAGGTGTCAAAAGAGATGTCTCCAAATATGATCAGGGAAATCAAGTGCGAAAATCACCATACAGCCACAAAATTCACTGAAGCTGTAGACATGCATCTCATATACTTATTTTTCTTAACACAACTGAGACCTCTTGCAAATGCTGCCTTTCTAGAACTAACTACCCTAGGTGCATGTGGATATAGGCAAAGATAGAAAACTAGCAAGAATAATACACATTCCTTTTAGCTCAAATTTCTCTAGATTCAAATCCAATGCTACATTAAGATACCAACTTCTGAACAGCAGCATACACAGTAATAAAAAGTTATAATAGCAAACATCCTTTAGGGGAGTCTAGTTTTCACGAAGCGCTCTGGAAAATCTTAGTTGAAATGATAAATCTTGCTTTGTAGTTCTACATAACAAAGAGGTATCAGCATACTACTAATTATACAATTTCCACCACCTTTTTCCTTACATAGAAGCATGCACTTCAGAATCACATACTCATAAAAATTAACTGTGATTCATTTATTCAGATTCCATATTTTACATTATTTAAAAAATATATATTGGATGGCTACTGTTTCAATAGGAAACAAGTGTTCATGGAAACTGCATTATTCACTTTCTGAAGTTAACTTTACTTGCATATTTTAATCAAAATACATTTTGTATTCCAAACTAAGTGATTTAGTTTAAAGAAAATATAAAAAAAAAAAACTATCAGTAAAAATCAGAGAATTTAACTTGACTGATTCCAGCTAAGTGCTTCCGTCAAGATCTTAGAACTAGTAAATCTTAGTCTTTCAAGTTAATGGTTCATCCGACAACACATGAAACTGTTTCTTAACTCAAAATTAGCTAATGATCATTGAAATTAATTAGGTGAACTCACTGAAATCCAGAAAGTATCCTTTCTGCCTCTGTAAAAGAAGTGCATTGTCAAAACCTTTAAAACAAAAATAATGTGCAATCTGGTCCATAGCCAAGGACTTTAATGAGCTCATCTGTCTGATAATCTTTAACACTTGTCAACAAAGGTGATGCTCAATGTTTTATGTTACATGAGTACCTGAAATGCAATGCAGTAAGTTTTAGCACACTTCAAAGATATTTACAGAAATTAAAGGGAAAAAATAATACACCACAGATGTAATCCCACATAACTATCTACTTTGTTAACTCACTGCCTTGTAGAAGAGCAAAACCCACCAGCTCCAGGGCTGGCCTTGACTGTGCAGTCAGGTAAGACAGAACACTTGCGTCATCATCTCCTCTTGCAACCAGTATTTGAGTAGTAAGTTTTAAAAAAAATTCTTAACACAGTAGTTAAAATTTCAAATATCCTCTGAATATAAATTTATCAGACATTAACAACCAAGAATAACAAAACCAAACCAAAATGGTAAGGTCCCCAGTATGCCCACTTAGTCACACGTTTAAATAACAAATTTACACAATCCACACCTACATGGCATCAGCTATTTCAAAAAGCCCAGGCTTACATCTGCACTACAATATGCATCTCAATTTTGAAATTAACAAAATGCATCTATCTACTGTCTTTGTGTTTTAAAACTTGCAATATACAATATATATTGCAATAATGTAATATAATGTAAATGAGCTAGAATATATTCCACAAAAACATGAGCTCAAACGAGTCCATATTTTCCTTACTAGCCTGAAAAGATAAATGTTATTCTGGGTTGAATCTTCACAAAGACATCTCGAGCAATGTACATTTTTAGCATTTACAATGTGAAAGCAAAGCTTATTGCCATAAACAGTAGGAACAACATTAGTAGTTTCCTCTAGACATTCATCTGTGTCCTGCGTTTGTAACAAGGAAGCACAAGTGAAGTTCAGTTGCTTTATAGAAGGTATTAGAGCAAATACACAGAACAACTAACCTCTGAGCATTTCTCCAACACAAAGGCAAATTCCTTTAACCAAGAGCAAGATTACCTACACCCTCTGTTCCTAGGACAAAAAGTGCTAGGACATAAACCACCCAAGAGATCAGCACAATAAAAACATTCCTGCCATGGCACACCTCCAGGAACTTTGAGAATAAGCATTTTAATCACCTTTGCAAATCTGCAGATTCATCTTCCACTGCGAGATCTGTCTGTACCATCTCGTGTTTCAGTTCTCCGATTTCTGAGGCAATTGTGTCAACGAGCTAGAAAGGGACAAAAATAGTATGACGTCAAGTGAGTGGAAGAGGTGTGGAAAAGAAGTCTGGGCAAGTTTAGTCACCAGAGATTACAAACTTTTTTTTAATCATATCCTATTTGGACTTCCCCTTGCAAAGGAAAAAGTAAGGGTTGGGAACACTTATAATTGTTCTTGGAGAAATAATAATTCCTGTTTTGTGCCTGTACAAAACCTTCCAGGCTGGTCAGCTTTTTGTTTGTTTTTGGTTTTATTTTGTTTATTTTTGTTTGGGTTTTTGTTGTTGTTAACATATTTAATCTGCAGCCTCAACAAACAATCAGACTACACAATAGCCTAAAAAGTAAATAATTTGATCAATTGTAGCAGTTGCTTTCTCAAATAAAAAGATAGTTTGAAGAGTTTCAGTTCCATGAGTTATTTCAGAAGATACACTAAGACAGCAATACAGTATTTCAGTGGATGAAAAGTAACAAAAACCACAAGGAAATGGGAGCTGCTTTTCACATTAGGCCTTGGATTGCACTTGAACAGGACTTAATTAAAAGAAAACTGCACTGTAACAGTTCAGCGCACGTGGAACACAATCCTAACTCTGGACACTAGGGCAGGAAACTCATTTTAAAGTAGGCAAGATTAGCATTAAGGCTGCATACCGAGAACTGTAGCATTGGCTAGCCAGATGTCTGGGAGATGCTTTGTAGAGAACATGGCAGAAATTAACTGTGAAGCTCACGAGACTCGCTGCCTTGGACATTCTTCGCAGCAACTGCATCAAGTTCACCCAACAGGCAGCACAGTGACAACATATACATAAAGCCTGGTGCAGTGTTCATCCCTTCTGCTCAGAGTGGAACCTGATGAAAGGTTCATAGTGATGTAAGTTCCACCACCACCCCAGCAGCTCACAGAGAGCAAACTAAAATCCTAGCAGATGAAGCAAAACCAGCTTTCCACTCCAGTTAAAACAGTTGTCCTCTTGTCACCCATGATGCAGCTTGGTATAGGAGCACTTCCCAAGGCTTCTCATCATCAAGCAAGCTTTCTGATACCGTTTTACATATTTTCTTCTATCTCAGAAATTCACACCCTCCTTTATCATGTAGCTTTACTCTGATTAATTCAAAGCTGCAGGCTCTATTTACGCTAGGCCAACTCCAATCAGTTTATTTTAAGTGAAAATTAATACACGCTACGTTGACACCACAGGCCTCTTTCTTTAAAGGTCAGCACTCCCCACAGTACTGTACCACCGATGATGCAGCTTACAGAGATCTTCCTCCTGCTGCCTCTCAAACATCCCGTGAGTCACTGCTGCGAGGTGTGAGCAATGCCTGCCTGACCACAAGGAGCAGCCACAAATGAACCTGTGCTGCCCTGAAAGAATTGGAGCAGCTCAGTGCAGGACTCAGCGCCTCACAGGCCACACTCCCACCAGCATGGCACCTCAAAAACAAGCTGCACTGATGGAGGGGGAGGAAGGACTAACCTCATGCTACGGTGTGCTGCCCCCAAACGCAGAGGCTCTGCTCCGTTCCTCGGGTTGGTGTGGCTGTTTGTCCAGCCCTCAGGAAGGAGGTGGTTCAGTTCGCTGAACGGCGGGAGGGTTGCCGCTTTGACATCAGGCTAGTTTTCCACTGGTGTCTTGACCTGAACCTGTTCTCAAAGGGTGTGACACAAGCTCCAGAGCAGGCTGCAGGAAACAGAGGACAGCCTCAGGCTGGGAGCAAGCCTGCTCCTTTCAGCAGGTCACTAGATGCCATCAGCCCCAGGGTGCTCCCACGTCCCACCTCACAACCAGCCTGGGACTTTGGGCTGGTTGTGCTGCCAGAGAACAGACTTACACTCCTGGTTAGGCATCCCAAACTGGTAATGGCATCAGACACCCCAGACTCAGGAATCTGACCAGAAGTGTCTGCAATTCAGATCATTCAGCTTTTTCAGCCATCTACTCACTAACAGGAAACATGCTTTTGGACTGACACTAACAACAAGAAAATTAACTACCAGCCTCTGCAGGGAATAAGAAACCACACATTCCTATCATGCACTGTATTCAGAGTTTGTGTATGGGCATGTGACAACTCCCAGGTTATTTTAAAAATAAAAATATTTGATCAGACTAACACCTGAAATTATGAAAAACTATGCCAAGATTTCAAGTCAAACATTAAAATAATGAAATTTATGTAAAATTTTTAATAATCTGATTGTTTTGTAGCCAAAGACTTCTGTAGATCAGTACTTTTTCTTTAAAACAGGAAGGACAAACTAGAGGTGATGCGTACTTAACCAGTTTTTGGTTTCTCAGCAGCAATTCTTTTGTACCTTTAAGCAGAGAACACTTCTCCCATTTCACTTCATCCACTAATTCAGCTCATAGTACTTTAATTCAAAACACAGAAGCTGATCAGAAGCCTAACAAGACAGAAAAATGCATTTCTCCTTCAAGCTGTGATTATTTAGTAGAAGCAGAAGGATCAGCTCTATTAGGTCTCAGTCTCTGAAGAATGATCTGTTGCAATCCGTAGCTGCAGTAAACACTCAAATTGTTCCATTTGTTTCAAACCCAAGTGTTTTTATAAACCTTCTTACAGTTAGTTTTAAATAACTAAGAGCACTCTAAATCATTGACACAATTTATTTCTTGTTATTGTTATCAAGATATATGAAATACAAGTAAAAAAAGGCTAATAAAGGTATGTTGTGAAAAATATACAGTACAAAGATATGATTTGCCATTTTTACATAATGAGTAATAAGTATACAGAAAAAGCAGAACATTCTTTTGGTGAACAAAATCCATTCCAGGTCTAATTACAGTCTACCAGTTACCTGAAAATTTTCCTCTTCCATTTTAAAAATGCATTTCATAAGTGACTTTTGTACTTATAGACAAAGGGTTTGCTTTACTTCAGTGAATAGATTTGTTTTTAAGTATCTGCTATGCTTCCCCAGTCTTCATTTATAGTTAGATTTGTTCTAGTGCAATGAGGTAGTCAAATGCTCATACAAGCTGCTACTACTAAATAAGACACACCAAGGAAGCAAGTCTCACTATGTTACCTACAGCTTTTGTAGTCTTATCCCCTCTAGTTCTTCTCAAGCTTTTCATTTCAGTTCATTTAAAACAGCTCTGTTTTAGCACCATTTAACTCTTTAGCGCCACTTTGTGTTTTTTGTTCCTCACACCTTTAGCTACATCTTGGCAGATAACCTATATCTTCCCTGCTCCAGATTTTCTGTCCTCCATCCAGGATCAACATGTTTTAACCTAGTCCCTTTTACAAGTATGCAAACAAAACACTTGCAAACTTTAACTTCAGAGCCAGGAAACCAAACTTGTAGGTGAAGTAGACAGACTTAATTAAGGCAGTATCCTTTTCGCAATAGAGAAAGGCATCAGGTTTCCACCTTCCATCCTACTCGCAAAAGAGTAGGTTTGCTCAATGAAATCCTTCCAGTCTTTCGGGCAGCTGTAGAGGCTGTAGAGACATTCCTTCTTTCTGTCTACTATGAAGCTTTCAGTATTTTCATTTCTCCTGACCTCACACCTGCTGCAAGAAGACAGCATGCAGCACTTAGTGCAGCAACTTCCTGTTGATGCTAAAATATCCCCAAAATTGTACCTGAACACAACTGACAGTTATGTTACTATTTGAACTGATGAGATTATAGCCTATTCTCCTTTTTACCAAGCAGCCACAAAAGCTTTAAGGCTGGCTGTGGAGTCACAAAGGCAACCATGTCAAGAACAGAACCTTCTTCCTATAATATCAGCTAAAAATTATCTTTTCTAATGAATGAAGTAAGCCTCAGATTTTAAGTCATGGCATTCCCTGATGACACTTCATATTCACACTATGAGAGAGTGAAGTTTTTCAATCACAAGCAGTTGTGAATATGAGCAATGTAACTATCTCTAAAATAAGTAAGTTCAGGCTTCCTGGTACGGCTTGCCAGGAGTCACCCTAGAAGGAAAGCTACCAGCACACAACATGAGTCAGAGCCCCAGGTCTTGTTCTAGATGGCAACTGATTCAGAAAGATAAGTAGCTGTATTCGGCATTTAAAACACAAAGTCATGATGTCAGCCACTACGAGTCTCACTATTACTGAATGTTACTTGAGGATTTGATGTTAATGGAACAGACCAGCTGTAGGTATGAGCATCTGCAACACGCAGCCTTGAATAAGGTTGGAGAACAGACTTTGCTGAATTAGCAGTGCGACTCTGATCCCTGCAGCAGAGCCTGACTAGTGGATCATGAAGGACCTTAGGAGGGTGTGAAACCAGGGCAGCTGCCCCCAGCTCCTTTCACTGTATGTAGCCTGTCAGAGCCCAAGACTGATTACACCAATGTCTTAAAGAAGGTCAGTCTCAGAATAATCAAGCTAGGATTGACCAACTGCTCATTTTCAAAGGATTATCATCATCACCAAATTGCCCAAAGGGATTACAACAGTTTTACCTTGCAACAGATGGGTTTCTTTCAATATGGTCTGACTTCAGATTTCAATTGTTTGCTTACGACCCACGCAGAGCGCATGGTGAAACATGGAATTAGAAATTAGAGAGTGACTGATTAAGAGTAAATATATAGACAACACTCATTGTTTAATATGTGCTACATTTGCGATGTACTGGGCCTATGCTGAGCCTAGGCCTCCTGATGAGCCCCTGGGGCTCCAAGAACCAGATCAATGTAACTTTATTGTTCGGACTGTGAGCAAGGGCTCAAAGATAAGGAGGATTGTTTACAAAGGGTAAGATAAACATGCAAGGCCTCAAGATAACAGGAGCCCCTCAGACCCCAAGAACCGGACCAAACCAACCTTATGGCTCAGATTGTGACCAAGGGCTCAGGGAGCATGCACAGGGAGACAAGGTGAGAAGTTCAGCTCTGAGGAAGACGTCTTACTTCATCCTGACGACCACCTGACGACCACCAGAGAATACTATGCAAACGCAGAAGGACTGATAAGATAATTAGCATCCGAAGCGGGGCTAGGCGGAGCTAGGAAATGAATATGTATAGGTGTGTTGCGAAACTTAATGCATATGTAATGTTTTAGGGGATAAAAGAGAATGCACACAAGCGAATTGTTGCGCACGACTTTGGTGGGACTACCCCCCATGCTGCCCAGCGCTGAATAAACATACCTACTTTACAATCTTATTGTGGAGTCAGTTTTCCGTGAGTCATTGGCAACCCCCTGGCTTCTTCAAAGAAGTCAGCCATCTGTGGAGAGAAGCTGATCTGGAACCACAGGGGGGAGTCATGCTCCATCATCCTGCCCATGTCTTCTCTGGATCTGTGGTCATGGAAAGGCAGGGAGCTCAGATGCCTCAGGAACAGCCATGGACAGCAGCCGACAGGTCAGGCCCACCCGGCCTCGATCACACACCTCTCCATGGGAGTAGCCACCTGCACCCAACAGCCCACAGAAGGTGCAAAGATGGCACAGAGTGGGTGGCACCTCCTTGGAGACACGGAGGCACCAGGCATGGCAATAAGTAGCATGGACAACACATACTTCATCTTCAAACACAGGAGAGGAAATGGTAAGCAAAGTGGAGCACCCCTCTGTCCCACTAGCTTTCAAATTGCAGGCTTTCAGCACCACAGCCCAGACTTCTTTCCCCACAAAACTTCCTATGCTGGCAAGTGCATGGAGCTGCTATTCCCTGCAAACCAGCTGCTGGGTGCATGACATAAAGCAGGGCAGGATCAGTCGGAGGTAGCTCCTCCTCAAGGAGGAGGCTTCCTAACTTTTTTCACCCACAAGACCAGCAGTAGCCACAAAAAAAAATGTTACAGCAGCAAATAGGCGCTGTTCTCTGACAAAACGGATCAGAGCAAGTGGCTCCTACACCAAGAGCTCACAAAACAGAAGAGTTTTTCAGCATTTTTCCCTGGAAGCATACAGCAGGAGGAACGATGCACAGAAACATCCAGGGGCTTTCAGCCACCACCTCAACACTGCCTTGCTGTGTGAACTAGCTGTTAACTGCTTAGTTGCATTAACAATCTTCTATTGAAAAAAAAATCTCCTGAAATAACTCCCTGCCCCCAAAAAACAAACATCTTTGCGGACTCTGGAAAGAATTCTAACTAACCAGTACTAACAGCATAACACAAAAATTAAGGCCGACACTTCACAGAAACATTTCATCTATCAGTTTGACCTCAGAAGACCGAACTCATCCATGATACAAAGGCAGAGTTTAAATACTGCATAACACTGCTATTGTTTGGTTAGTTCTTTAAATCACTTGTACCTATTTTTCTGATGCTTACCAATATCCACTTCATCTTTGCAAGTTATTTGTAGTTGTTTTTGCATGTTTGCTATACTTTGCTAACTGCCTTATTATTTTTTTTTTTTTTCTGGAAAAGGCACTTGTTTAAGATTTAAGTTACTGAAAATAAATGTTTTTTGGAGTTGTAACTTGTTGTAACAACAAATCTGAACAGAAAAAAAAAAAAAAAAGCATTGCAGACATCTTGAATTTTCTTTGTATCTTTAACATACTGTTTTCTTGATGCTTTTTAATTTGCATGTCTGCCTTAAAGAGAACTTGTCAGAAGCCACTTTCCCCAAAGGAATTTTTCTGTCTCTAGTGATTTTTAAAGTTTTATTTTACTTTTTTTTTTTTTTTTTTTTTTTTTTTAAGAGCTCTTTAAACAGCATGCTTCAAGCAGTCTTACGCTCATGCCTTCTTCCACAGGCTCTGTTTTTACGTACAGCGTGTATTGCTCATGACACAAGGGGTGCATCCTGGAGAAGGAGACAAGCTGAAGTGCTGAGATCAAACCTAAACATCAAGCTGTAATAAACATTGTATAATAAGTTTGTTAATCAAACCAGTGGGATAGCCTCCGGGGCTGTTGCAACCCTGTATAGCAAGATAGCCTGTTGAGTGGGCAACACCCCGCTAGCTAATGCTGATTATGAAATGTGTTAATTTGATTCGTGTCACTATTGTGAGATGTGTTCATTTGATCCATGTTAGTATAGAACAATGATGGCATCACATGATAAAATGTAACTTTTAAACTAAAAGAAAAAAGGAACACCAGTGTGCTCTTCTTTTGAACCATGAGAAGGAAGGAACAGGGGCTCAGCAATGCGTGTTAATAAAGATAAGGGGGAACAAGAACTGCTGATCCATAAGAAGCTGCCCAAACCCTCTGGCACCCAGCCAAGAAGATAAGGAGAAGAGAGGAGTTGAAGGACGACTGAACGACAAAGCCTGAGAGGAAGACTATGAGTCTTCAACATGAGCGACCCCCAAAGGGACCCCCAGAGACTGATGCACATGCGTTCGGGGCCAAGATCAGATTTCGGGAACTAATTATAATAACCCTGCCTTTTCTAGAAATAGTGATGAATATGTATTAGGTTACAAGTATAAAAAGTCAGCCGCCTGATGTGACAGCGTGCGTCTTGGTGGAGCAGAGAGCACACAGCAGTGTCTGCTTGCCTCTATTCGCTTAATAAACTACAAACTTTAATTAGAATCCTATTTGGGACTCAATCATTTGTCACAAAGCCTGAACCTGATCTATAGTTTCCTAGAATATGGGACACTGCAATCAAACCAACTCATCAGCAACCAGCATGTGCCATACCTGAACTGAAAAAATATTTTTTTGTTCCTAAATATATTATATATATACAGTCAGTATTTTCTGCAAATGACACTCAATGT
The DNA here is from genome assembly GCF_011077185.1 of Oxyura jamaicensis. Lineage (NCBI taxonomy): Eukaryota > Metazoa > Chordata > Aves > Anseriformes > Anatidae > Oxyura > Oxyura jamaicensis. The sequence continues at coordinate 58,744 of NC_048895.1, forward strand.
TTCCTTAAATCATTTCTCATTAAAAAATGTTTTTAATCAGGAGAAGAGTAACCATCTTCTGCAGTTGTATCATCTTGGGTATTCTTACAATTAACTGATGTACCAGCACCTGACAACTATTTCCCATCAAATGCTGTGAAGTCCACTCATGAATGTATGACATCATTTATAGATTATTTAGGATCAAAGCTGCTGGTCATTATAAAACATATGTGACGCTTGCATGACTTACGTTATACAACATGAGCTTTTAATTATACATTTCTACAAAATGCAGGAAGGATCCTGGGTGTGTAATAGTATTGGAAAACAGGCATTTCTGCTGCCTTCGTTTTAGTGGAAGGCTCAGACCGAATTCTTTAAACAGATCTCTCTCTATTCATAAATTGTGTGATGCTGAAAATAATGGGAAAACTCACCCACTGGTTTCAACAGACTTGAAATCAAGACCATAAGAGGCAGTGAAACATGACTGAAGCAGGCAGAAATGCCTTAGCGGCCCCTGTCAGTGTAAAACAATGTAGATAAGACCTAAGTCTTAAAAATCTGCCTGTGAATGATTCCTTCAGAAATATGAAATAAGCATCACCTTGCTTTGCTACAGAAACAAGAGGCTTTATAAATGGAAATGTATCTGGAAGAATGACATCATCTCAGGTGGTAAGGTAGTTAACAGTAAAACAGAAACAAAATTAAAAAGAACTTGTGTAACAGAATAAATAGCCACTTTTGTGTCTCATGTTTTCTCTTTTTGGTTCATTTCTGACAAAACACTGTTCTGTAAGTTGAAAAGAAACAACAAAACCACTACTGTAAACCCAAATAATTATTATGACTCAGACAGCATGAATTCACAGAGCAGCCCAGCATGATATTCCCTAACATGAGATTGCCACTAATACCCATGTACTAACTGTTTACATTCTTAAAATCCATGAATGAAATAACAAAATGCAAACATCTTAAACAATGTTTCCTTTCATAATGCATCATGCAATGATTATTGTCAACTGATGCCTCCTTCAATAAGACTGGTCCCAGCTTTAGAAACTGGCAGGGGTGACAACTCCTATACACAGACCACAAACATAATTATCCACAGCTCTCCAGTGTTCTGTCACTGAACACATGCATCTCAATTCTACATCTTTCAGAATGTGACATGAGCAGCAAAAATCAGAGCAACCTCCAAGCTGCTCTCCAACATGTACATGAGAAGCAATGAGCTCTCGAGGTGCTACAGGCACCTTTATGAATCTGCTCTGTCTACACCCATTGTTGTGCAGTGGGAAGTACAGGACAGAGACAGGGCAGGGCCTCTCTCAGGAGCTCAGCATAGCTACAGGTTGCTTTACTCATTCAGCTCTTGAAGACTTTCTCAACTGAAAGCAGAAGCCTCCACTTCGTGGCAACCAAATTCCTGTCTTCGGTATTGAAATGTAGATAAGCTTGTAAAGAAGCATTAATGAAACTGCAATCTTTCTTAGAGAACATTAAGAGAGTCAACCAAGGTGACCACTGAAGAATGTTTCCAAGCTCTATGCTTACAACAGCTAACAAGGAAAAGTGTAAGATCAGCATTTCTAATCTGGCAAGGGAATACAGGCTAAAGACAACAAGGATCATCATCAGAAAGGACAAATGAGCCCCAGCACTTATCCAGTATCTCATTTTTCATTCTTGCTGGAGACCTGCATCCTCTTTAGCATTTAATCTTTTCCTTCCTGTTTTGATAAGCAGAGCGTAGCAACCCTCAAAAAGCACCCTGTATGATGAAATGGTGAAGTGCCAGAGATGAACCAAACTGGGAATGCTATTTCTGGGCTCATTTCTACATGTATACAATTAGATATTTTGATATAAGGCTGCAATTGATGGTTATTTTGCACAGTGAGTTATGGATTTCTGAGACCACTAACACTATTCAGTGTCTCATTCATCTGTAAGCAACAAAGTTTTAACTGATACTTGATTTTGGTACAGAATTTAGCGGTGTAAAGTTTCTGATTCCAGTACAGTAATGCTTGCAACTTAGTAATATTTTGATGAGAAGGTTGATTCAGTAAAAAGGATGTTTGTCAGAGACATGTATTCTGTTCCCTGTTTTACCACAGACTTCCTCTGTAGCCACTGGCAAGCTTTCCAGGCCCCAAATTACCCAGCCTAACTCCATCTTGGCTTCCCTTTTCCAGTTTGCTGGCTGAGCCTTCATCAATTGTGAGTACTAGGAATAACGACTTGGAAGAATTTACCCTATAAAGCACACAGACCTTCACTCTTAGTAAGTTGGGGACACTACTGTTTTCCTGGTGTAGTAACAGCTGGGAGAACGAATGCGAAAAAAAGTAAGAGATGGTTAGAAGCTACAGCAATGGGAACCATTTAAGAACCAAACAGGTAAGGAAGTTGCCTACTGCCAATAACCTTCCTCATAAAAGTTACTGAGAACAGTAAGATACTCTTTTTGAGGATTTAAGTGTCCTGAGAAACTGTATGCCAGCATGCTAAAGGTTTTTTTTGGCAACTGTAAATGAACATGTACAACACGAGAGACGTGTGGAAGTACGCTATGCAATCTGGGCACCTGGGAGAGCATTGTGAAGTAGAGGGCAGAATGGGTAAAAGCTGTATCTTAATCACCAGCTCTCCTAAACACAGCAATACAGGGCAAATTAAACTCAAAAACAGCTACTCAAAATTAGCTATTCTAATAATTTTATAAATGCAGGAGAGGGAAAGGATAAAGGTAATCTACTTGTACAAGTGCACAAACATACATGGTGTGTACAATGCACAGGCGATGGATACACTGATTGCCTGCAGTTTCAGACATCAGAGGTTTCAAGTACAAATACAGGCTGGGTGGAAAATGCATTAAGAGCAGCCCTGAGGAGAAAGACCTGGGGGTGTTGGTTGATGAGAAGCCCAACATGAGCCAGCAATGTGTGCTTGCAGCCCAGGAAGGCACCCAGACCCCGGCCTGCACCAAAAGCAGCATGACAGCAGGGCAAGGGAGGGGATAGTCCCCCCCTGCTCTGCTCTTGTGAGACTCCCCCTTGGAGCCCTGCATTCAGTCCTGGGGCTCCAGCACAAGAAGGAAGTGAACCTATTAGAACGAGTCCAGAGGAGGGCACAAGATGATCAAGGGGCTGGAGCACCTCTGTTATGAAGCCAGGCTGAGGAGTTGGGGTTGTTCAGCCTGGAGAGGAGAAGGCTCCAGGCAGACCTTACAGCGGCCTGCCAGTGCGTAAAGGGGGCTGCAGGAGAGCTGTGGAGGGTCTCTTTGTCAGGGAGTATAGGGACTCCCTGACAAAGGGAGTGGCTTTAATCTAAAAGAGGGTGGATTTAGATTACATATAAGGAAGAAATTATTTACTGTGAAGGTGCTGAGGCACTGGAACAGGCTGCCCAGAGAAGCTGTGGATTCCCCATCCCTGGAAGTGTTTAGGGCCAGGTTGGATGGGGGTTTGAGCAACCTGGTCTGGTGGGAGGTGTCCCTGCCCATGGTGGGGGGTTGGAATTAGATGATCTTTAAAGTTCCTTCTAACCCAAAACATTCTATGATTCTATAATAAACTCAAGATTTTTTGGTCAAACAAAGCAAGTTCCCAGGGAATATGAGAGATGAAAGATCTGAAAGGGTAGCTTTGCAGCAGCTTTTATTCTTGCTGTTCATTAGGCCACCGTCTTGCCAGCCTGTACTTGGCACAGTTTAGTCCAATTTTAGTTTCTCAATTTACATTGCTTATCATAGCCTTAAAACAGTCTAGTATCTTCAAGTTGATCAGGCATATTGCTTTCCCAATCATTGAGTAACTGCATCCATGGCATTACAAACAGAAGGTACACAAAATACACTCCAGTGTCCATTTTCTCCCCAAGAATTAATTACACAAGGAGGTATCAATGCACTGCAAAAATTTATTTGAGGATTTGCTTACAGTCCCACTGACATTATTCCTTGAGCACACACCTAAGTGACAACCTAGCTGAGACCACTTCTTGTGATGAAAATACAACCATTCACTGAGAATTCACTCAGCAAAACCAAGTAGTTCCCGTTCCCAGATGAATCCTGACTCTTGCTGACCACATGAAGTTCTGAGTGAGCCACAGAGCAAAATATGTTGTCACTGCAGCACTGATCACTGGCTTCTTAGAGATTGGCCTTGTAGGATTGCCTTAAGATAAAGAAAGCACAGAAGACACAAAACAAGTATTTCTATGTGTCTGTGTCAGTACAACAGCACTATGAAGCTGCTGACATAGAAACCAGTCCTGCACACTGCACTGGTGGTCATTGAAGCTCTGTGGGCTAATGGCACCAGCCACCACAACCATGTGGTTCTCCCGTGCCTATAGTCTATTGTGAATTTATTTCTATTTATTTATTTCTATCCTGTTTGCTAGAACTGCCCCCAACCATTAGGGTCCAATGCAAGCAGTAAAAGAAACGCATTCATCTCAGAGGAACCCAGGAAACAGCCAAAACATGTGGCACATGACTGGGAGGGGAGTGCGGTGCACTGGGAACAAGAGGCCGTAGAAGCTATGAACAGTCAGTGAAGTGGCGGCCACTCGCCAATACTTAAAGCTTTGGCTGTTCAATCACATTTGCTGCAATAGTAGAGGAAAAGCAGTATGCTTTAATACAAGATGAGATGGCAGCACACACCAGCATCTTTCACAGGAAGAAGCTACAGCAGGCACAGATATTCTACAGGAAATAACCAAGATAAGTAAACTCAGTGCTCAGAAGCACCTGATGATTTTTGCTCTATCAAAAAGCAAAGAGCAAACCTTTGCTCAGTAAGGCAGCAACTGCGATCCTGGCATTATGCAAACAGCAAAATTATATTGCAGAATGGACAAGTTCAGCTTCGCTGTATTTAACACTGACCCCAAGCTGGTCTATGCGACACCTTACTCTGTTTCCTCACATCCGAAAAACATGCCCATCTTCCTAGCCAGCAGCAGGACACCATGGATTGATGGGTCAACATACTTTCAGTACAGTGGTATTGTTTGGACAACATTTTCCCTGTCCTGCTCTCTCGGAGCATGTGGTATTTGCAGCTGCACCCACACAGCGTACGTGAAGGTTTTCTTAACTACACTTCAGATCAACTAATCCTTTTCTTTGGAAGAAAATGTTAACTCTGGCCATCTCTACAATTAACTCCAGCACTACCTGCACACCTTCTGCATTATACATAAATAAAACAAATGGGATTCAGTGGTGCATTGAAAAACCACACTGGTAACTCCTACTCTACTTGTTTTTTTTGTAGCAGAGATGCAGACTTAAAAGCTGACAGCTCTCCAAGGTCTCTCCACCTTGCTGCATAAAAGAACTAAAACATGTTCCCTCATCCCCCTATAAAACCATCAGCTCACCACAGCACAGACAGCCCTCTTGACTGATCCCCCAAGACCTCAAAAAACCTCAGAGAGCATGCGGCTGAACAAGGCCACAGTGAGCCAGTGTTTACTTTTGCACTTTGATTGCTCATGCCTGAGCTAAACTCCTACAGCTGAGCAAACGTGGGGCCAATTACACAGGTTAACTCCACAGGGAGCACTGGGAAAAAGCAAGAGAAGTCAGCACATTTAATCCCTGACAGAAGTTCCCAGAGAGACAACTAATTTGTAACTATGCAAGAAGCAAAGAAGATCACAGAAGACAAACAGAACCTAATAGCTGCAGGCAGCCAACCCGAAGTACATCCCTCCTTCCTCCCTGTCCCATTTTCCAGCTGCAGTGAGGTTCCAGGGAGTATCTGAAGGAAAGAAGCTGCTCCAGCTGAGGGCTCTATCCATGCCTCTACTCCCAGGTGCTTCCCAAGGACACTGAGAAAGGAGCACATATGTTGCATTTGTTTCTTCCTGGCACATTTCACACAATCCCAGGCTTTAGCTCTATTCTGTGATGGAAAGGAATCGGGGGAAGACAGGTGGTCTCTCACCTGAAACTTACTTCTCACTGGAATATGTTGTAGTAAGTGTGTTGTAAGCCACATGACATCTCAAAACAGCACCCACAACATCAAAACACTAAATACCATTATTTCTGTTTTCTCTCTATTGATACAATATCAAAGCCAGAACAGAACAACTAACTCTCATTGCCCGCATCATGAAGGAAAAGCTGGGCTTCCTCTTAAGAGAGAAAGGATTAGATCCCTCTAAAGTACATAGGCACCTGAAGACAAAGATGTACATGTTGGATTTTTCAGAACACCGTGGTGAGCTAAGCACCAGCTTCTTGTTTGTTTCAAACAAGATGCACTTAGGCTTTAAAAGACACAACATAACACAAAAATGACTGAAAAACACATTGAGAATGTGAAGGTAGTATTTTTGTGATTGTTCAGATTACACACATGAGGAGCTCCACAAGTTTTTTCTTAAAATAGGCTATGAAACTAATTTTCAATCCAATAATGGAAATCATAAACCCATATTGTAACTTCAAACTACACAAATCCAATTTATGAAAGCTCTAACAATGTTATGCCTGCATATAATAAAGCTTATGTTCTCAGTATCATTGGCAATGAATGCCACAAACTGTTTTACACCAAATACTCTATTCAGTGTACAGGAAAACATACACGTGAAATAAATGGGTGTTAATTTAACTACAACTAATATTTCTAAGAAGAGATCCTCAAAGAATGCTTCAATTAGAAAGAAAAGAAAAGGCTTACAGAAAAGGCTTTCTACATACCACAGATTGTACTGCACATTCTGCAACACTAGTTTCACTTAAAACCATGCACTTTGTGTTTTGTATTGGTCAAGTTACAAAACTCAGACAGTGAAGAATAATGTAAACTAAGGCAAGTTTTCTCAGGAAAGGGTTGTTGGTGTTATTTTATTTTATTTTTTTGTCAAAGAAAAAAAAGACTTTTCACTGCAACCTAGAAAATATGCAATCATTTGCTTCCAAGCAAATGCATCTCTTCCTATTGGAATAAATGAAACATCTTGTTTACCTTAAAGAAACTTCCTCTTTTGTCCAAACAATGAGCTTTCATTGTCAAAGACGACATCATCCCTGGGAAGACTCCACTGAATGCCTTGAACTCCTAAAAGCAGAGACATTTTTAATGGTTAGTCTGGTCTGTAGGGAATTCCTTTCTAAGCCACAGGAACAGTCACAACAAGCCTTCTGCCAAAACCCTTACTGTCAACAACATGGTGCCATGTATTTCGTACCAAAGCCATTACATATCTTTTATATATCTTTACATATCTTTTGTATATCTTTTCCATAAATTGCTTCAAAAAGACAGTACTACTTGAAGTTCCACGTTTCTCCCATCTCTTCACAGCTGATCCTGTAGATCTAGGATGATGTTTAATGTGCTCATTAGAAAAGAATGCTAAAATGTAACAGTTGCTTTGTTTGTTTGTTTGACCTTAGCCTGAAGTACAAATATAACAAAATGTTAGATGTCACTTCAATCCATTCTGAAATATCATAGTATTAGTGGAGCTGACTAAGAGGGAGGAAAAAAAAATAAAAAAAAAAACACAGGGGAAAAAAAAACATTATCATAAGTTAGAAAAATACTCCCCTTCCCCCCCCCCCAAAAAATAAAAAATAAAAAAAATCCCTGCTTGAAGTTGCTTGAAGTTATTAAAATGAAATTAGCTCTTCTGAGAGTCATGTCCAAACCAGAAACTGAAGATGCAGTTAGGAAGAAGCTAAATTGAATGAATAGTTTTATATCTGGAAGAGTATTATAACGTGTAAGCAGCCCGTATGCACATAATGAGAAATATCAAAATGGTGATCTCTAGGTGACTAGCAGAGCTCCTCTCAAGTCACAACCAATTCACATCAGTAACTTGTAGTAAATGTCAAGTTAAACAAAAACCAAATTCCACAGCTAAGAAGTCCTTCTAGGATTTTTAACAGCAAGCATCAAACTAGCCTACTCTCTCCCTCACTCACCTGTCCACTGACAATGCAGCATTAGTTATGTTGGAAGTTCCAGTTACCCAGGGGACAAGTATTGCATACAGAAGGCATTACAGGTGCAGGTAGGGCTGTTGATTCAATACAAACTTCAATGAAAATAACTGGCAAGGAGCAGTGGTGAAAAACAAATTCAGTGGCGAAAAACAAATTCAGTGGCATGGCTGCAGATGAAACATGAGCAAACAGCAGCAGCTGGGCAAGATAATTCTGGGCATAAAAAAACAAACCTACACCCCTCCTGCTAATACATTATGAGAGGGCATCAACAGAGGTGAACAGGACCAAGCAGGAAGGAGGAGCTTGAAAGACAGAGGGTTTAATTGGAAGGCCCTGGCAAGCACACACACTGGAAAAGTGTGAGAGGTAGAAGCAAGAGAAAAACATTTACTCTTGGTTTTAACATGTAGCAGAAAGTTTAACAATGTGCACCCCCTTTCCAGAGGTCAGACCACAAGAGCACTAGAAAAGGTTGTTTTTCCACTGTCTCATTAGCAAGCAGCCATACTGGGAATGTTGGGAGCCAACCTGTTTGTTGTTGACTTTAAAGGTCAGAAGAAAAACCCAGAACGCTGCATTCTTCTGAAAGCCAAATGCTAGAGGATGACCCAAAAGAACAAAAAAAATCAGCTAAAAAAAAAAAAATCCAGATCTTCCTTTTAAAATCCACATATTTAAAGGAACACCTTCCCGATGAAGCTCTAAAGCATTGCCATCTTGGTTGCTTTATTAAAAGTCTGTCTACATAACTCAATAGAGCCAATCCTACAGAAGACTGAAGTCCTGCAAAGTGGGTGGGACTGCAGGTGCTGTTAAATCAGCTGAGACACAAACCATGTCCTTGTCTGTCACAAGCAACAAGGCCAAGGCACACAACAGTCGTTCCACTCTGGGGAATACCAGACATTTCATAGACTTCTCCAGTTTGATATTGGGTATTCTAAACAACATGAAGCTTGGCATACAAGAGGTTTTTAATTATACAATGATTATGCTTTCTTTTAATGAATTCTGAAATTCTGAAATTTGCACCTGAAAGGCTGAAGGTAGAGTGAGACCCGTGAAACCCCAAAAGGAAGGAATTACCACAAAAATTTGATTTTCTAAGTTCATGCTATCCTCTTAATGGCAACATTAAAATCAGCTCCGTGGGTGTGGGTGTGGATTTCAAATGAGTTTGAAATCATTAGGGGGTTATGAGCAAGACCACGTATCTGTTTTGGCACCTCTATTCTTAGTTAACCCATTTGCAAATAATGTCTCCTTCACAGATTTATTTTTTTTTTTTAATTTACCACAAGGATGTCTACATGTGATCTCATTACCAAAACAAGACCATGCTAAGACTTCCACAGATGTTTCAAAACAGATTCAAGTTTCCACACTCAAACCTACAGAAGAATGCAAGCACACAAACTCAAAGTTTTCCGTTCTGAGTACGCTGTGTCTCTAAGTCAGAAGAAAGCCTTGGAGGAGATCACTGCTGATTTTGTAGAGCCTCAGAACCTCAGCAAGCACTCTTCCATAGTCATTAACATCTATGTAATACTGTTACTGTCCCTATGACCATAACTGAGCCTCAGCTGTGCTCAAGGCCCTGCCCTTCTCAGCTCTCTAGACCCAGTGAATGGACCCACGCCAAGAGCTGGCATTGCATCCAGATAAATAGATTTGCCTGGCCACATCCCTCAAGAGTACAAAGGGGAAAATTGCAAACAAAGTCTAAACTGAATTACAACAATTTTGATGGACAACAGCCTCACAGATCAGAAGTTACATTGGGCTAAACCCACATGACATAACATACTAAAGCCATAAGAGCACAGAATAACACTGCATAACACTAACTTTCCCAACTCGTCAGATAATCACAACCTTTCTCTCAAAATAGTTTCAGCTTTTCTACATGCACCAATGAAACTGAGAGGAGGAGGACGCTTCCCAAGAGGTTACCCAGAGACCCCAGGAGAAGCACTCTGTTGCAGTGAGCAGACTGGCGGTTTGTTTGCTCCTTCTGAAGGACGCAGCCCCTTAAGGTAACATGCAAGCACGCACCTCTACACTACCATCTTCCTGGCTGCAGAGTGCTTTTGAACTACTTTGGGTAACCTAAATACAGGTCGGGTGGCTTTCAGTACTTCCGATTAGAACCCTTTGTTCCTCCACCAGGCAAGCAGATGCTACGGCCAATGGTGGGATGGGTGGCCAGAGGCTGGTGGACAGCTGCCCGCAGTGAGGGTGGCCACAGCCCCCTCCCACCCCAGGGCTCAGAGGGCACGTCCGAAGCGGACCCAGAAACAAGTGCAGACGGACAAACTGTCCGGAGGCTGCATTTGTCCACTTGGTCCTGCCTCTTGCACTTCTGCAGGTCAGTCTGGGCAACACACCACTGCCTGGAAGCTGTCTTTGTTGAGCCTGGGCACTGTGAGTCCATCAGAAAGGAGGGATCTCCTTCCTGTGACTGCAAATCTGGGTGGAGAAAAGTGGCAAAGCATGTCTGTCTACTTCTGTACATGCCTGAGATGGGCGTTTTCTCATTCTGTGCTTTAAGGACTAAAGATCTGCTTAGACATTGCCTGGGTGAGTGCTCAGAAACCTGTCTGAAAATGCCATCAAGCTGCAGGAGCCAAGTCACCGCACAATGTGCAACTTTTCTCTGAGCTGCCTGGAAGGCAGCGCTTTCTGCATGTGTTTAAGCTGCTCGTGCTGCACCTGCTTAGCGGTCTTGTCAGCTCATTGCGCTGAGAGGGCAGCAGGCGCTGGGCTCCTGCCAGCGGCCCTGAGCTTGGGTGGCTGCCCCACAGCAGTACAAGCCTGCTTGGCGAGGAGTGCTGTCTGTCTTCCCACAGCAGCGCTAACTCAGGACAAAGCCCACATGTTCCAATGACAAGGCAGGACAGGGCAGAGGAGCAAGCAGGATGCTTGGGTAACTCCTCTGAAATGCAGTGCTATCTACAACACTTTTCCATGGATGCTGATACCCACACAAGCTGTATGTTTAAAGGAAAAAAGAAATAATGGTGCCTTTCATCTTCCTTTCTTTGCGTCCTTCTCCTCCAGCTTTCCATTTACATGGGAATGCCAGAACATTATTTAGGCACCTTAATGCAACCAAGACTTCTGACTTCTTGTCAAAACAGCTCCCTCTCATGAAATTTTATTTGGCATTTTATGCATTGTTACACTTAACCACCCAAACTCTGATCACCACCTGTCCATACTTCTCAGGATCCTTCATCCCTCCCTTCAACTAATTTGCTGCCTAGACATACCTCTGGAAACCTTGTTCAGGTTTTTTTCCCCCTCATTCTATTCCTGCTTTTCCAAGACAACACATCCCATTTTCTTTAGCTAAAAGCTGTAACAAAGATACAGACAACCTGTATTCCTCCCTCAGAGCCAGAAAACAAAGGAGTCTGGGGAACTTAAGTCACTGCTGACCACTCCCCACCTGCTCCCCCAGATCAGTTTCCTAAGGAATGAGGGCTATGTAACCGCACTGACTTTGGTAGACACCATGTTTGATTCTCTGGGCAACCCAACATGATCCCACAGAGAAGGAGAATTCCTGCTTGCAAGCACGGACAGGGAATAAAGGGGAAAGACTCTGGTAATAGGGGAAAGACTGTGGTAATGCCACTGATGAAGAGGAGAGATCTGCAGCCTTCCTCTCGCTGGTTGATCAGGTATGTCAGAAGCTCCCAAAGCTGCTGCTTACCCGGTCATCAGGTGAGGGAGATGGCTCCGACCCAAGGACGCTGTGCTGCAGAGAGGCAGAGCATTGCCAAAGGTGTGGTAGGCAGTTCAAAGCATGCCGAGATGGGGGCAGCACTTAAGGAGGCAGTGTTGGTGCTGGGGACACTGCAGTCCGTGTACTTCAGTGTTCTTTTGGTTACCTTCTTGCTCTCCTTGTGTTTCTTTCCACCTGCTTCCCTATTGTTCCCCTTCCTGTGCCCTTCCCAAATCTAAACAGCTCCTGTCTATCAACTTTGCTTTCTCTCCTCCTACCCCAACATTCTTAAGAGGCATGCCAACAAAACATCCAACATGAATTTCTTCCTGCAAGGACTCCTCCCATTATGTGCATGCTCATGTCTGTTTTACACACGTATCAGAAGCACTTGGATCAGAGATTAGAGGTGTTAGAGCAGATCCCTTGATCCATCACAGGCATCTACACACAAGTAAAGGAGCTTACAACATCCCTGGAATAGATGGCCAAATAATTTTATTCACAATAACGAAAGCAAAATATATGTAAAACACTTTTTTCCCCTTCAAACTTGCTTTACATTTTTATTACATTCCTAAAAAGTAAGTTTTCATCAACAAGGTATCTTAAAAACATAACAGCTTTTATGATAATTTTGGCACCATTTTGAAATCTTAGTGTTGTCTTACTCATATTTAAACAACTACATATGAAATGTAATGCTCGGATTTTTTGTAATTTTATGTTTAACAAGCAAATTATGTTTTTCATATTTCACTAAGTATTAGTTTGTACGTTTTATGTCTTTCCATATTGCATTTGATTAGGACATTTTATGGTAGTTAATTGAACTTAAACCTGTTAGAGGATAGAATGGGAAAACTGGTTAAACTAAAACTCATTTTGCATTTAAGTCTAACCCACATATCAAGGAGCACTGTCCAATGGGAGAACCAAAGAGATTGTACTGAAGAACAACCACCTTCAGTATTTAGAACTACTAGATTGCATTTATAGTTACCATCATCATGCTCCTTCTCTTATTACCACCTTAATCCTAAAAGCTGCTATGAAGAGAACAGCCTGTCTGCACCATCGGAAGATGCTACCACTGTCAAAAGCTGACAGCCAGCTGCAGACTTTCCCTCAACCAATCTATCTGGTCCTATCTGGTCTAGCAGCATGGGATGAAATAGCAAGCAATGGGTCCTCACTTGGAAACCAAGACACCTCCCCACATCACGCCACTGCTCCTTGGAGCAAGGTGGATAGCAGTAGACTGGTCACATCCCCTTCAGACCAACAAGTGGCCTCTGAAGGCGTCACTGCCAGGTATTTACCATCTTGGAAGCACACTGTGCAAATCTGTCACACATTACAGATGCAGCATGTGAAAGAAGTGCCTGCTGCGAGCCCATGGACATAAGCAATGGCAGAGGGAGATAAAAACCAATGCAATGCATTAGACTTTTTTCCACTTAAATGATTTTTACTAGGAAACAACTGAAATATTTAGAAGCAGGTCATTATGACCCAACTTTTCCAATTCAAGTCCATGACAGCAAACCCTGAGGACCAAACCCTGAGGATCAAACCCTGATTACCTGCTTCTGAAACACCCTCCCTAAATTCATCAGCAGGATTACACTCGCCACCCCGCCCCCCCCCCCTTTTTTTTTTTGTATTTTAAACACAAGTTATCCAAATGAAAACTGGCTGTCCTCTTTCATTCTCAGTTTGTAAAGGCCATGTAACCATTGAACGTTGGACTCAAACTATTTTCAACAAACCAAAAAGGTTTTACCATTTTACAGCCAAGGAATAATGGAGAAAACATAAATCCAGACCTACTTCAGTATAAACTGGCAAAGGTCAGCTGCTGTCAGAAGAGTAACACTCATTTACAGCTGTCAGTGAGGCATGTCCCTATGCTGCCCACTTTGTCAGTACCAGGGTTCAGTAGAGAAGCAGAAATATGATCCCAGTCTCACACAAGAAATGCATAGAAGCTAAGTATGCCCTATGACATACATACTTGACAGCCTATGGCAAATTACCATGGCAATCAAATTATAACAGCAATTTACAAATATATGATACTAAAACATTCTAGAAAACAAGACAAAAGTTATATAATTTCAGTGAACCTATTTTCGGAGTTGAACTGAAAGCAAGAACAAGGACAAGCATATTTTATTTTTGATAGGTTTTTTTCCACAGAATCACACAGTACACAGTTTTGTTTGTTTTTTTAAAGAATAGTTCTAAAACACAACCCGATACCCAAGAAAATGGTGAGAGATACACACAGAAACTCAAATTTTCAGCAAATTTAGCATTCTCATGCATTTTGTTTTCCTGTTCTCCTAACGCATTTGTACTTCCCCACAGAAAGCTGAGTTCATTTATTACCCACAAAGCTCTGGTTTGTCAAATTACTCTGACCTTATCTGGCTCTTGGCAAAATTAAACTTTTCCTTTTGAAAGTGTTTCCTTTGAGGAGTTAATTGAAAGCCTACTTCCAAGGACACACAGATACAACTGAGCACAGTATCGCTTTGAAAACCTATCAAATAAGAGCCTCAGTCTGAAAGCTATCATTGGTGCCAGGATTTTGCAGACCTCTCCACTCAAATGTTACATTGTGTTAGCACAGCTGTATCCACAAGCAAAAAGTAAGGGGATTATGCAAAAAGGAGTGTAACTTCCGTCATTCTGACTATAGAAAGGGTTTACAGTCATTTCTCTTTTCAGATGGTGCAAGAGCACATTATTTGTGCTTGTAAAAAACAAATAATGCATACAGCAAAAATGACAAGTCAGTATTAATACAGTGTCACATTTTTGTACTTTGTCATTTCAGTTAAGTATTGGAAAAAACGGAAATAAACATTCCCTGACCAACCTCCTTTACTTTCAAACATTGTTTCTACTTTTATGTCTAGTACCTGAACGTGAGTTTGTGTGCTACCCCCCTGCTTGTCACCAGCACACTGGCAGCAAGCAACGGCATTTCTGCCCACAATGAGCTAGCTAAAAGCATATTACAAGATAGACATACACTCTATATGTAGGCAGAAGGGCTCATGTGACTACTTGAAGGAAACAAAACTCTACAAAAACACTAAAGAGGAAGCTGCAATATGCAACGCTCCCACTACCTTTTCAAAAAGTGAGATGATCACCAGCGAACAATGCTTCCCACTCCCCAACTTGTATCCCAAAATGCATTTTGCAAAATTCAAAATGCAATACCTTCAAATTAATACCTCCAACTTCAATGAAGTTGCATTCCTCAATAAATTGTTCTAAGGAAGTTACAGCTCGAAGAAAGGAGAAGAATATATGAGGTAGTTAAAGGAAACAAGCAGAATTAAATGATGTGCAAATATTTTAATCTGCAAAATAAGGTTCTGTTATTTCACACCTGCTGACATACCATTTCATTTTTCTAACCTTAAGTTGCTGTATCACACACATTCATTCTTCAGTTTCATTTCTTGGTACAGATAGAACAAGGCACTGTATACCCCAACAGCAATAATTGTTCCTCTCAGGCAGTTCACAGCATTGGGCAATTTCATTGCAGAATAAAGCTTCCTCTGCCGGGATACCTTGCCTTTTGCTCTGTTTTGTTCAAGATCTGTACCAGGGCAGTCACTCAGACAGTTTACATATGAAACAGGAATTAGAGAAAAGCAGCCAAGTCAAGGACTTCACTTCCATCTTTCCAAAACAAACAAACAAACAAACATAGACTCTTATTTCATTTACAGCTTTAATCTGATATCTGAATTTCTGTGGGCTGAGAGAAGACAGGACTGAAGATCACTAAACCTTTCAATGTATTCCGACGCCCGACATTACTCATATGGAGATCAGCTGGAGTCTGGGAGAGTAAATCCTATTCTTACTCTTCCAGAGGCATCCAGTTAGGGTCATTGTCCTATGGCTTGCAACAGGGACAAGAGGCAAACACCAGATGTGCCTACTCTGCTTGGTGAGCTCTGGGCTCCAGCAGCCTCCTGGGAGGCATACAGCATAGGAAATCAGCTGAGGAACGATGAGCTGAGACCCAACCAGGGTATCCACATACTTCATAAAATCATAAAGGTTAGAAAAGCCCTCCAAGATGACCTGGTCCAACCATCACCCTACCACCAATGTCACCCACTAAACCATGCCCCTAAGTTCCATGTCTAACCTTTCCTTGAACACCCCCAGGGACAGTGACTTCACCACCTCCCTAGGCAACCCATCACAATGCCTGACTGCTCTTTCTGAGAAGAAAATGCCTCAGAATTTCTAACCTAAACCTCCCCTGGCACAACTTAAGGCCATTCCCTCTAGTACTATCACTAGTTATCTGTGAGAAGAGGCCAACCCCCAGCTCCCCACATGTTCCATGCAAAGGTTACCCTTCTGCTTCCAACATTGCCGACTGGCTCATTCATCACGGGTCATGGCTGCTCTCAGTTCCCCTGACTGATCGTTTCCAATGCCTGTATTTGCATCGCGAAGTATCAACACACCTCATCCTGGCTAACGTAACAATGCTGTTAAGATCACAGACATCTTTCCAAGGAGTCCTTCACCTCACTATGCTTTAATCCATTAAATATCAACAACTGCTTAAGAAATTACTATCCAGACAGGCTTGGATATGCAGGGGCTGTGAGTCCACACATCAGGGCTTAAGTTATTCTGATTAACCTGAAAAGGAAACAGTCATTGCCAAATTTATAAACTGATCTTTACACAACTGGTTTCAGCTAGCCGTCGCTCCTGCCCCCAGACAACTTTTTGCCTACAGACTTATTTTTCCCTTTCATTCAAGATCCTGCCCATTGGCAGCCTTTTAAGACATTAAAGGATAAGGAGGACTTACTTTGAACACATTTCAGCATGGCACACTGAGGAGATGTTTTATGACCCCTTAGATTTTGGATAGATCTACTGTTCCACTCACAGATCTCTACCTGCTTATCTATGCTGCAGTCAAATATTCAAAGGAGAGCACCCAAACACTACTCCAGAGCTGGCCTGACCACTCCCACTGAAACAAACAGGCTGCATCACTCTTTCTAACAAGAGCATACACTTAGGCAAACGCTTACTTCCTCAGAAAATCCTACCCTTAAGCTTTGTTGCACGTGGCACACTATCAAAACCTGCTAGTGCTCTCTCTTTGCACCCTTTCCAAAAAATTTCCTCAACCTTCTCTTTTCCACTAGAGAAGCTCTTCCTGCTTGCTCCCATGGCATACTTTCCACATTACTGAAAAGGATTAAAAACCAAAGTCATTTCCTTTGGCACAGCGCTTAATGGTGAAGAAAATTACCAGGTTTCTTATAAGAGAATGATTATATGCTAATGCGTTCATGTATTGTTTTGCTTGTAGAGATGTCAGAGAAATACATTTGTAAGATTGGCTTAGGTCTGGACAACCTTTCAGAAGATTCACATTGTGATAAATGATTGAGTCCCAAATAGAATTTTAATCAAAGTTTGTAATTTATTAAGCGAATAGAGGCGAGCAAACAGCGCTGGGTGCGCCGGGAGTCTCTGCTCCACCAAGACGCACACCTATTACATCAGCTGGCTGATTTTTATGCTACTAGGCTAATACATATTTATCACTACTCCTAGAAAAGGCAGGGTTATTATAATTAGTTTCCGGAATCTGAACCCTCTCTGGGTGCATGTGTATCAATCTCTGGTGGTCTTTCTGGGGGTTTCTTGTGCTGAAGGCTCGTAGTCTTCCTCCCAGGCTTTGTCCTTCGGTCATCCTTCAACTCCCCCTTTCTCCTTATCTTTGCCAGATATTAGAGGCTTGAGCAGCATCCCATGCAAAAGTCAGCACTTTTCCTAAAAAAAAAAAAAAACTCCTTGGTCCTCTTATCTCCCAGATTTGACTCTCAATGTTTGCCCTTCGAGCCCTCTATTTACACAAATTGCTGGATCCTTCCTTTGCATGATACAAGAACTATGTACACTAATCACTCTGTTTTTCTTAAATAGGTTATATTTCATCATGCGGCCCTAGCATTGTTCCATACTGACACGAATCAAATTAACACATTTCACAACATTCATCTCAAATTCCCCACCCTGACTATCTCACAAAACTAAAATTTCTTGAAGTACTTTGGTAATTTCCCTTTGTTATTTCTGCCAGAAGCAGGAAATATTAAAGCAAAGAAATTCAAAAATATGTTTTAAAATCTTTCAGAAGTGTTTAACATTGAGCTGCAGTTACTGCAGGAAGCAAGAAAAGGTAATTGTTTGAATTGCAACAGAGCAATAAAGTCTAGAGGAAACAGAATTCATGACAAAGCACTGAGTCACAAGCAGAGGGAGGCAACTACAGTGCCTGCACTTGGGCAGGCAGGCACGAGGCAACCACCTGCTGGACTCGGCCTGTGAAAAGCACCACTTGGTGCCTCCCATCCTGTGAAACCTGGAGAAGTGAGAGGAAGGGAGGAAGGGGATCCCTTTACCTACATTTTTAAGATCTTGCTAAAATAGATATCAACATTTTTAAAATTGCTATGTGATATTTGTCTCTTCTCCAGAACCATGAAGATTTAAGGCTATTTTACAGAATCACAGAATCATTTAGGTTGGAAGAGACCTCCAAGATCACCGAGTCCAACCTATGACCTAACACTAACAAGTCCTCCACTAAATCATATCACTAAGCTCTACATCTAAATGTCTTCTGAATACCTCCGGGGATGGTGACTCAACCACTTCCCTGGGCAGCCCATTCCAATGCCTAACAACCCTTTTGGTAAAGAAGTTCTGCCTAATATCCAACCTAAACTTCCCCTATCACAACTGTAGCCCATTCTCCCTCGTCCCATCACCCACCAGGCACATGGGAGAATAGCCCAACCCCCACCTTGCTACAGCCTCCTCTAAGGTACCTGTAGAGAGCAATAAGGTCACCCCAAATCTCCTCTTCTCCAGGCTAAACAACCCCAGCTCCCTCAGCCACTCCTCGTAAGACTTGTTCTCCAGACCCCTCACCAGCTTTGTTTCCCTTCTCTGGACATGCTCCAGCACCTCAGTGTCCTTCCTGTAGTGAAAAGCTGAACACAGTACTCGAGGTGCGGCCTCACTAGAGCCGAGTACAGGGAGACAATCACTTCCCTAGGGCTGCTGGCCACACTGTTCCTGACACGAGCCAGGATGCTTCCCGGCCACCTGAGCACACTGTTGGCTCGTATTCAGCTGACTATCAATCAATACTCCCAGGTCCTTCTCTGCCTGGCAGCTTTCCAGCCACTTATCTCCAACCCTGTAGCACTGCTTGAGGTTATTGTGCCCCAGGTGCAGGACCCGGCACTTGGCCTTGTTGAACTTGAACAGCTGGCCTCAGCCCATCAATCCAACCTATCCAGATCATCCTGCAGAGCCTTCCTACCCTCCAGCAGATCAACATAGGCACCTAACTTGGTGTCCTCTGCAAACTTACTGAGGGTGCACTCGATCCCCTCATCCAGATCATCAATAAAGATATTAAAGAGAACTGGCCCTAATACTGAGCCCTGGGGGACAACACTAGTGACCAGCCTCCAACTGGATTTAACTCCATTCACCATGACTCTTTGGGCCCAGCTACCCAGCCAGTTTTTAACCCAATGAAGTGTATGCCAGTCCAAGCCATGAGCAGCCAGTTTCTTCATGAGAATGCTGTGGAAAATGGTGTCAAAAGCCTTACTGAAGTCAAGGTAGACCACATCCACAGCCTTTCCCTCATCCACTAAACACATCACTTTGTCACAGAAGGAGATCAGGTTTGTCAATCAGGACTGGCCTTTCATAAACCCATGCTGACTGGGCCTGATCATCTGGATGCCCTGCAAGTACCGCGTGAAGACACTGAAAATAATCTGTTCCATGACCTTTCCCGGCACCAGTCAGACTGACAGGCCTATAGTTTGTGGCTTTCACCCTCCGGCCCTCCTTGTAGACGGGTATCATGTTTGCTAGCCGCCAGTCGACTCGGACCTCCCCTGATAGCCAGGACTGCCGATAAATGATGGAAAGCAGCTTGGTCAGCTCTTCTGCCAGTTCTCTCAGTACCCTCAGGTAGATCCCATCCAGCCCCATTGACTTGCATACATCTAAGTGCTGTAGCAGGTCACCAACCATTTCCTCACGGATTATGAGGGCCACATTCTGCTCTCCATCCCCTTCCACCAGCCCAGGGGGGTGATACCCAGAGAACAACTGGTCTTGCCACTAAAGACTGAGGCAAAGAAGGCATTAAGCACCTCAGCCTTTTCCTCATCCCTTGTCACTAAGTCTCCCCCCACATCCAGTAAAGGATGGAGACTCTCCTTAGACCTCCTTTTCGTGTTTATGTATTTATAAAAACATTATCTTCAACAGCAGTAGCCAGATTGAGCTTCAGATGAGCTTTGGCCTTTCTAATTTTGTCCCTGCAAAGCCTCGCAACATCCTTATAGTCCTCCTGAGTGGCCCACCCTCTTTTCCAAAGGTCATAAACCCTATTTTTCTTCCTAAGCTCTAGCCACAACTCTCTGTTCAGCCAGGCCAGTCTTCAGCACCGGTTTGTCTTTGGGCACATGGGGACGGTCTGCTCCCAAGCCTTTAAGATTTCCTCCTTGAAGAGTGCCCAGCCTTCCTGGACTCCTCTGCCCTTCAGGACTGCCTCCCAAGGGACTCTGCCAACCAGTGTCCTGAACAGCTCAAAGTCTGCCCTGCGGAAGTCCAAGGTAGCAGTTTTACTGATCCCCCTCCTGACTTTGCCAAGAGTGGAGAACTCTACCATTTCGTGGTCACTCTGCCCAAGACAGCTCCTGACAACCACATCTCCCACCAGTCCTTCTCTGTTTGTGAACAGCAGGTCTAGCGGGGCACCTCCCCTGGTAGGCTCACTAACTAGCTGTGTCAGGAAGCTGTCTTCCACGCTCTCCAGGAACCTCCTAGACTGCCTTCTCTGAGCTGTATTGTATTTCCAGTAAGTATCTGGGAAGTTGAAGTTCCCCCATGAAAACAAGTGCTGGCAATTGCGCGACTTCTGCCAGCTGCTTGTAAAACACCTCTTCTGTCTCCTCATCCTGGTTTGGCAGTCTATAACAGATCCCCACCAGGATGCCTGTTTTGTTGGCCTAATGCAAGTGTTCTCCATTATCACCATTCAGCGACTGCAACAGACAGGAAAAGTCCATGACGCCATTATGTAAGGGATCAGATTCAAACTCGCACCCATGCTATGGCAAAAGGGTTCTTGCATACAAGGGATTTTTACCTAACAGCTGAGGTACACGTTTGAAGTGATGATAAATTCACTACTAGACATGGGAAGAAATCTCCTAGTTCATCATTTATTTGCCAAACTTTGCATGTCTTCTGTCTTGATGTGTGAATGCCATGCCTTACCTTCTCTTCCTTGATTGCAGAGCTTTACATTGCACCAGCAGATGACAGCAAGTACCACATCCAGTTCAGAGAGACTGCCCCCCCCTCAGTTAGTGGGGAGAGCACAGCCGCTCTGGGGTGTAGGACAGAGCACAGACACTTTGCAGGTCTCCTGACCTGGCTGCAGGGATAGCCCAGGGACACAGCTGCCCCAGCTGAAGCATGCCTTCACCTGTTCTTCCATTTAACCACAACAATGCTTTTTAGAATGATTAGTAAGCTTCCATCAAGGTTCTTCAAATTCAGGGGAATAAGCCAGGCCATGCAGACACAAAACCTAGGACTGTAGCTGATGCTCCATCTTATAACTCCATCTTAAACCAGAATTGACTTCTGGTGCTGTAAGTTCACTGGGCCACTTGAAACCTCCTGAAACATGTACAAAGTCGCACGCACATTCACCTGCCCCAAGAATAAACACCACACTCCTCCTACATTAGACATCAACAGTTCACACACAAAATGTTCCTTTCTTTAGATAATTGCAATCCTAATATGCTGCCCAAGTATCTCAGACTTGTGATCAACAACCAGATAACGAACTCATTCTTTAGTCCAACAACAGAAACACGACTTCTCTGCATGGTCAAGCACACAAGCAGTGGCACTGTGTGGCACTCCCAGGCCCAGGGTGTAGAAGGCAGAGCAGGCACTGCAGGCCACCCACAGTCCCTGCTCCCAGGCTGGCAGGAGCAGCAATGACTGCACGTCTCGCCCTCGTCATCAGACCCCACTGTCCTGTAAACAACAGGCACTCAGTTTCCCAACTCTTTAGAACATGCACAACTCCCATTTTAAAACATTCTCCATTGCGGCAGAGCATTAAGTACACCGAGGCTCCTGCTCATTTGCTCAGTGTTTTCAGAAACACGAAGCAGCCTGTTTCAGTTGATTTCCAGTTAGAGCAATTCCCTTTCCAGAGAAAGGGCAAAACAAATCCTGTTTGAAAAATTCCTTAGCAAGGGCAAGCGTTAATATTCAACCTTCTTGGTAAAAACTGTTAAGACACGTAACCACCTGCAACACTTCTCAATTTTGTTCTTTACTACTGCTGAGGACTATCTCATACTTTTTGCCCCCCTTTAATCAAGTTTTTAAGTATTACATGAAATAGGAATTTTGCGGACCACATAGACTCAAGCTGTGTATCAAAAGCTGTGTTCACAGCTTCAAAGAGCTGCACGACACATCCCAAGACAACCACTCACAGAATATTAAAGCTGTGCAACCCCATGCTAAGTACCGGTGCCTCCACTTTCCTCACTTACATGATTTCGTATTAGTCAGCAGGTTAAGTTACCTCAATGATACAAACAGTTGCACCAGTGTCAGAGTGACAGCATTCTTTGCGTGCAGCTGTGTAGAAAGTTGCCACCATTTCCTGCCCTGTTGGTGCTGACACTCAGCACCAACGCCCCAGAGCAGCTTGCTCTGTAAACCCTGCTGACAACCAGTCTTCAAGCCACTTTTAGAGGTCAGTCCAATAGCGAGGGAAGCATTTGATTTTTTGTATTATGCATATCTAAAACGAGACATATCTAAACAGTATGGCATCGATACCAATTTATTCAAATTATCAGAGAAAAACAGTTGTTTTTTTTTTTTTTTTTCTTTTTAAATTATGCCTTTTCCCTCCAGAACCTGTTTCTCATCACACGGGAATTATTGTGAAGTGCAAAATCAAAGAGTACCATATCAGCTTAAACGATCAATAAATAAGATTTTTAGCTTTGTTTTTATCTGCCAGTGAACCATATCTAAGGGTATACAAACCCAAGCTAGGTGAGAAAAATCTCCAGGTGCAGAAGACAAAATCTGAGCAAACAAATTGGTGTACTTTTGGAGCTTCACATCAACAAAGGCAAGAAAAATTTGGTGGTCCACTGACTGTGGGGACAGCATTATTGAAAAACTACTTAATTACCCGCCCCTGGAAAACACGTACAAAAACATGAGCAATATACAAACATCTACCTAACTTTAAATAAATTAGGAAAAAAAAAAAGAGACTGAGCTTCATTTTGCCCTCTGAAAACAAGCAGATGAAACGTTCTGGGTCAGCTAGTGTAAGTGTGCAGAAATCCTTGGATCTTGAAGGATCAATTTTCATCCTGCCTGCTGAAGAATGCAAAGGTTCCTACATACTGAATTGAACCAGGTCAGCAACAACTAACTAACCTCAGCAGACTCAAGCCATGCTACTGTAGACGTGCTTTGTGTCCAAGGACATTACATATCACTGGCTGTATCTCTGCTATTGCTTCCTGACCAAAAGGTTAATGTTATCAAACAGCCTACATGAAGAAAATCACAACAACAATTATTATTTTTTTTACTGTTCATCTTTCCATTCTAATCAGTGATGGTGAGGCCATACCTGAGTACTGTTTCCAATTGTGCACCCCCAAGGTCAAGAGACACACACAAGAACTGGAAAGAGTCCAGCGCAGAATTATCAAGGTGAGCAAGGGCCAGGAGTACCTCTCCTGTCAGGAGAGGCCTAGTTAAGAACTAAACAGAAGATCTGTTTATCAATGAATGGAGTATGTTTTCACTGAAAAAAAATAGAAAGTAAAGCACCTGTCTTTATTTTACTTAGCACACAAAAAAGACTGCAAGAATGTTTATCAATGAATGAGTATGTTTTCACTGAAAAAAAATAGAAAGTATAGCACCTGTCTTTATTTTACTTAGCACACAAAAAAGACTGCAAGAAAGTCTTCTACTTATTTAAACAAAACTCGTTCGCCAAAGACCTCCCATGTAAGCATACCAGACAGCAAAACATTTACACCTATACCCGTCTTCAATGGCCTAACCTAGCTAGGACCCATTAGCACTGAATGGATAAGCTACTTGGTGCAGAAAGCTTGTATTGTTGGTTGTTCTGTCTTTCGGAAGGAGCACAGAGACTTCTCACCTTCCAAGATATTACAAAACGGTGCTCCTAACCTGCATTATGGAGAAGGAAAGTTGCTGCCAAGCTGAGAATGTGTGAAATTGTTCCTGAATCACTGACTGTACAGAGCATAAAACACAGACTGAGCCATGTCTGTGAGTGCCAACAAGCGTGCCAACAACAGGATTATCCCCAAAGCACGGCGCTCTCTCTTTCAGCTATGCCATATACACATCATAGGAGACGAAATGCCTAGACTTGTTTCATAAAGTTAAGAGAAAAAACCCACACACAACACACACACAAGAGCTCGGAAAAAAAAGTCTGAACACTTGTTCCTTGTCTGTTTGAGGAACCAACAGGTCAGGACAGGGGCAGGAACAGGGCACATTGACAGTTCTGGAGAACCAAGCCTGCACATGGCAACAGGGTCGGAACTGATGATCCTTAAGGTCCTTTCCAACACAAAACATTCTATGATTCTTTTATGCTAACTGGTATATTTGGAAAAAATGAGACAGGCTTTCAGTTATATAATCCCTTTTTCAGTACTAAAATCAAAGTAAGATTTTTCAAACTAATTAGAAGCTAATTAAAACTTAAAGTAAAAAAAAAAAAGGTTTTTATGTCCAAATGTGTTCCCTAAAGCCCATATGAACATAATCTCTGAAATAGCAGGTGACCGTGTATCTGAACAGTGAATTGGATTCTAGCTGTAGGAGATGCATATGTTTGCAGGGGAAGAGATTTAACAAGTCAAAGTGCTTATTTAAGGAAATGAGAAAGACAAATAGTAAATATTCTATATGCCAGAAACTAGTAGCAGAAGAGGACGGGAAATCATAATATGCAACCAAGCCAGCACCTCTGCTGGTACCATCTATGGGATTGGTACAGAGTATGAAAATTAGCAAGTAAATTTAAGCCTCAACATCATTTCTAAGACATCCAGAATTTCCCTTAAAGGCCAAGGCTATGACTACGTAGAGAGCGATTGTTTTGTAAGAAAAGTCACCCACAACTTCAACCAACACTTGTGTTTTAAAACATTTTCAGCGTGACTTCTCATACAACTCACGCTCTCATACTTCTTACCTGGGGAACAGGGGGGCAGGGGAGGGGGAAGTCATCTGGGAGATGTTTTCTTTTTGACAGACAAGGCAATTTCAGACCCTCAAATATTCATGATCTACAGTGTAGTTTCTAAGTATACTTTTGCCAACAAAATGTGAGAGAAACCCAAGATGACATACTATTCTGACAAATACTGCTTATTGTTTCCTCTTCTGTTCAACTTCTTGACAGCAAAAAGAAGAATAGAGCAAAAACAAAAAGGTTATGACACATGCCAATGAAACCCAAGAGATTCAAAGCTTAAGGCTGTTGAAGTATCTGTCCCAAACCAATTCAACACCTCTTCCTTTCTTAGTAATATACACTGTGTGACTGACAGCGTTAGCCTCCCTGGCTTAGGTTTCAGTCTGCACAACTTCCAAGTCATGTAAGCACAGGCCACCCTTCCTGTCCTCACGTAGCTCCTCTTGCCCCTCCTTCCGAGGACAATTGTTCCCTCTGACCTCTCCCTATACACTTCCTCTCTGATAACTACCCTGGGCAACCCCTTCATCTTCATACACCTTCTTCTGCCACTGCATACTTGCAGTTCTCTTCACTTTTTGCAGTTTTTGCTATTTCCTGCCTCCAGCTAAGACTCTTCTCCTTTTCTACCCCTTTTTCCCTAACATCTGCATAAGGATCATGGAAAGCCAGATGTATTTCATTTTGTATGACATCTCCAAGACCTTGCATTTTTTTCAGAAGTCTGAGCTGCCTTTCCACCCCTCCCCTTCCTCCAACAACATTATTGTATTGAGGTGGTGGTCCAAGATCATAGCCCCAACAACTCACATAGCTGCTTCTTTCCTCATGTCCCTCAAAGGACTGGGACATACTCACTCCCCTTCACAAAGAGCAAAAGATTGATGCAACAGCCACCAATCAGTCCTTACTGCAGAGAGAAGGCTTAAAGCCTCTCCCAGACTGCCTTCATCTGGACAAGGGAGGAACAAAGGTTCACCCCCTTCTCCAGATTCTGGGATCAGCAGTTTTCCTTTCTCTGTCCTGCCTAGTTTTGACCCCCCAGGGGTACTAGGGAAGATTATCACCCTTAGAGTTTGCTTCCCCAGAGTCACCAGCACCCACATCAAGACCTATTTGATTACTAAAAGCTTCTGTTTCCCTGCTGGATTCACAAGTTCATAAAAACTACTGCTAGAGGAACTCCTAAAGAGGGAAGCGTGGGTGTTTAATTCTCCACTCTTCGTTTGCTTGAGTAAACAATTTGTTTTCTCTTCTCTCTCCTGGGACAGAGTTTCAGAATAAGTGTTTTAGAAGAAAATAAGCCTCATTCAGTGAAATGGTGAAACTGGGTTAAAGTACCAACAACAGGAGACCATTTTAAACTAAAACACACTGGTGACTTCACAAGTTTCATATACATAACGTAAACCTCTAGTGTAGGAGTTAAGTAAAGAAATACAAATGGAGTGAAACTAACAAATGCTAACCTGGACTAAACGTGATGAAACCCAGAAAACAAAGTACCAATCATATGACAAGATATTTTCCAGGTTTAATTCCTGCTGGCACACTGGTACCAGAAGATTTCCGTGACTGTTAGCAACAAACACTGGCAATTGTTGTGCATAGAGAGCTGGGGCTAACCATACAGGAATGTTTACTTTCTCCTTTTACAAATGAGAAAAATAGTTTGAATAACACAGATAACAGAGACAGTTCTTTCTGCAGATAGCTGCCAACAAAGCTGCCAATGACTAAGAATAGTTCTTGTCGTTATATACAACAGTTTCAAGACCCAGCATGGCATTATGTTACTGCTTCTGCATCTGCACTACTGTACTCTTGTACAGTTTCTTCGTACCAATTCGGTACAGTGAAAAAACACATCATCAATAAAGCCTATTAACTGCTCTTAAAATGAACACCAACTTCGTCTCTATTACTCTGCAACTCAGCAGCAATGTGTCCTCTCCACAAATCCAAAATCACATCTCTGAGGAGTCAAAGTAACTTGACCTACAGCAACTGAGGCACTGGAACAGGTTGCCCAGAGAGGTTGCGGATGCCCCATCCCCAGAGGCATTCAAGGCCAGGCTAGATGCAGCTCTGGGCAGCCTGCTCTAGTGGGTTGGCAACCCTGCCCAGAGCAGGGGGGTTGAAACTAGATGATCTGTAAGGTCCTTTTCAACCCAAGCAATTCTATGATTCTATGAACTGAGCGAGGGGAACTCAATCCACCCTCAAAAACTCATCATTTCATTCCCACTTTGCATTCCTTCCAAAACCACAGCACAGAAAAGGCAAGTCAAGGAGGAACTAAGTATCCTTCTTTTTAGTTAATTCTTTTACAGTTCATGGACCATGACCTCACTTGCAGGATCACTGCTTCCACTGAATCCTGTCACCTCCTACATGCAAGGTTCTATGCAGCCCTTACTGGAGAAGGTGAATCTTTACGATGCCCAGCAAGGAAGTGGTTATCAGCTTCAGTGCACTCTTCCATATTCTCCTTCATCAGCCCACAGGTGTGGCTGCATTCAGCTGGGCTCCCTGATGTCCCCATAGGGTTTAAAAGCAGGAGCAAAGCTCTCGTTTTTGTTTGCAACCCAAAGCATAATGGAAGCAGCTGCTGTCAGCTGCCAGCCTGACTGCATTCAGCTCGTGGTTTCAGCATTTATCCTTAGCTCAGAGGGAATCTTTCCATGTCATTGGAGAGGGTCCGGCAGTCTTGACCCACATTCGTGAACAAGTTAACTGAACAGCTTTATAAGTTTAACATATTTAACTAGTGGAGAGGTTTACTCATGGCTCAAAGATAATTCTCTAGCTTGTCAAGTATTTATAACCAGTTTGCAAGGACTTCAGCAGGAACCCCCTGCTCTAACAGCACAGAGAAACACTTCAGGATATGAGTTTTACCGCAGCTATTAAGTCAGTCAAGTTCAAACTACCAGCAGTAAAAGTCACAGGACTGAAAAGTTATATTTTCTAACCACACCTTCCAAAACTCAACTCTCATTGAACACTTATTAACTTCCAAAACCACCACTTTAAAGAGCGATCTCTAGACCCTTATAAAAGCAGTGTACAAAGTAGGGTTTATACTGTGGCACACATGCAGACAATTGAAATCACCTGCAGCACCCCAAAGGTTTCCAGATAGACAAAACAAACAGGTGTGGCACTTAGCAAACAGCACACAGGCCCTGGATTCCTCCTTTGAAGCTGTTTGAAGCATTTAAATTATGGTATTCCATCTTCCATTAACTACTCTGAACACTGTGAAGCAATTGAAAATAAATAATCCCCAACCAGTCATAGCTAAAATAGCTTACAATGACAGCTTACCAGGTACTGGTAAGTGTTGCCAACATCTAACTTTTCATAAGGAATTGCAGTCTCGGGAAGTTATACATAAAGGCATGCCACGGCCCCAGCTTGCAGGAGGGATACATATTTATTCTTGTGAACATTATGTTATGTTTTTAGAAAAATACAACCAGGAGAAATTCAGTTTAGAAATTGAACTTCTCTGCAAAAATTGATGAGCAATTTCTTCCACATGCAGGTCCAGACCAGTCAGCAAGCGTACTCAAACTGTAGTCTGTGCCTTTTTCCTAAACAAAAGTTATTACAAGACTTATTTATAGAATTAACGTGAAGCCAGTGTAAAAGGCAGCCCCTTGCCACACTGGCCCAGGGGCACAGACTGAACAGGAAAATAACCGCTGGCAAACCTATCTTTTGCTCTGCATCAGGGCGAGTGACACTGTGCCAGAACATTTAACTTTTGCTTTAAGCACCTGACCAGGCATCTGCAGGGTAGGAAGAAAGAGGACACTTATACTATAGCATATACAATTTCTCTATGCACTCACTACTGTCTGCTCTTGCCACTCATTCAGATCAGCCCTTCAGATCTGCTCATGTGCTCCACAGCTTGGAGTCTTAATCCAAACCAGTAAGCTCTGCAAGGAACACAATCAAGACAGTCAAGAAGCATTTCCATTGCCTTCTACACATTCAGTCTTAAATGTGCTTAAATATATTTATATTATAATTTATATTAAATATATTTTTAAGCATATGCTCAAAAAGCATCATCTATTAAGAGAAAGTTTTAAGTGAAGGAGTAACAGGAAAACAAGACTACAGATCTGCACTCAAGAAAGGGAATGTTAACATAGGTAACACAAGCCACATGCAAAAGGAAAACGCTTTGGGTTATTCTCATGCTGGGAGTATGTTTCAACAAAGTCAGGGTCAAAGAACCCTGGAGTTAATTACTGGAAAATATGGATCTGTATTCAACAAGTATAAAGCAGAAGTCACAGAAATCACTTTGGATGCAAAAACTGTAAAGAAAACCACTCAGAAAATCCCATAATTTTGTTTTTTCTTTTTTACTACATGCCATTTGTGCAACCATGTTCAGAGCACTGCTGGGCACTTGGCCAGAGACATTCACATTTTGGAGTTCGTGGAATAGGAGCAAGAAATGCTCTCATTTGAGGGAAGCCCCTCAAAAATTAACTTGTTTCTGCCTCTAAGCCTATAAACTTGAGCCTGGGGAGGGAAGATAACAGTTACCTTAGTGTCAATGTACAGGGTTCTACTGGTTGGAATAGAGCAACAGTAATCCGTAGTTAATGAATCGTCCCTTAGTGTTTAAATACCCTACTAACAACTCAGTGATTTCAGCAGACTTGTCAGAACTCACAAAGAAGACACTGCCTGCTCATGTGCAAAGTAGGACTTTTACTACTCAGAGACATGACACAGGTAAGAGATCTTCCCAGAACTTTCATTTACAAGGCTATCTTAAAAACCCTGGTCCAAGAATGGGACAAAATGCAGTTCCTTTGTCTCATACTACCCTCCTGTCTCACATCATCTTCACGTACCAGAATCCTCCATGATGCAGCTGCATTTTATATAACATGCAACACAAAGAGGGTCACTGCTGACAAATCATATATGATAAAATAATTACACATCACGAAATATCTTTGATTCCTGCCAGAGGATTAGTTAGATAGTGATAATTTCCTTTTGCTACTTTCACTGTAATAGCAAGATCTCCATACTTCTCTCATATTCACACTGACAGTAGAATCCCTACCTACATACAAACATTTAAAAGAATCAAATTCAATGCCTATATGTCATACTGAACCACTAAAATTCACTCCTCAGCCTTTCAAGAGGAAAGCACTGAAGTCCACATACTATTTCAACTGGAGCAAGACATTCTGTATTGTGAGTACCATGTTCAAGTAACTGCAAATCAAATTAACTTGGATTGTATAGTAGTTTAATATTCTCCAAGTTCTACTAAGCAACACTATGAACGAGTAAACCATCAATCTTACAATACAGCCAGTGTTAGTAATTTCTCTTTGAAAATACATATACATCTTTCAGCAAGCTTTCAACAAATGATATATGAGGAAAAACAAGTAGGCAGAAGTATGCTTTTAGCCATCCTGCAAAAGCAATTTAACTAGATTTGAAAAAATGAAGTGTTGCCTCTACATATACAGGTACATAAAAATTACAATTGGCAACACGTTACAAGGATAACACCAAACTCTTAGGCCCAATTCAGCACTCAAAACTGACAGCATAAATTCATGAGCAACTCCCTTGAAGTTGATAGAACTATGTGAATATAAAAATTAATGTAAACAGAAGAACTAGGCCCATCCTCTTTTGATTCAAGAACCATTCTTACAAGTAACAAACTTTCCAAGTATTAGAAATTATTGGATTTTTAGGCTACATTACTCTGCCTTTTGCTTTATATATTTAAAAAAAAAAAAACACATTGGGTTGAAAAAATGCAGTTACTTACATTTCAGTTCTTAAAACGCCTACCACGCTTCTCTGTATCTTTGGGCACCAGATGCAGGATTTGGTTAACACCCCTACTCCATTCACACTCTGCAGAACCAAAGAATTCCCTCCTCAGCCACCAGCCCCTTCACATGTCTCCTCCTTGCCCAACTCTCACACAAAAGCTCTCCTCAGACACACTACCCTATAGACAAGAAAAAGCAGGTCAGCCCTGCTTTGAGGAGAGGGGCAACGAAAGGGTGACTAGACCAGGCCTGCTGGCACAATCAGGCTGGCCCAGGCCAGCTGTCCTTGTGTAGGAGACTGTTGGAGGCACAGACAGCCTCCAACAGTCATGATAAATGATTTGAACATAACAAATGCTTTAACTGGCAACACTTGACTCTGCTTAGCATTCTTCCCATGCCACTCTTCAGTATCTTGATACATTCTCATTACAGATGAGAGGTAGCATAAATCTCATTTTGGAGACCTGCACGGTATGCCAAGTATTTAGATCCATGGGTGAATGCTGTTTACCCACAGAGCGTACAATGCACATGACCACAGCACCAGTTTCCTGCGTGTTATTCACTGACATGCCTCGGTCTCTGCTATGGAAGGCAGGGCCACAACTTTGCTGTTCAACCCCTTTCAGCTCCTGATCTGAAGCCACCCAGTAATCACGTAGGCTCGGAAGCAGTGACTGCAGCTTGGTAGCACTTGTTAAGAAAAGGACCAAGACCATGCCTGCTACAGATAACACTACATCCATTCCCTCCCGCTGATGGGAGATACATTACTGATCACTACAACGCAATAGCTACGCTATTCTGCTAGACAACAGAAGCTCTTTAGCTTCTGTATTGGAAGAACTGTTTTGCCTTCATGTTTTTTAAAATAAGCACTAGCTCCTTGGGGAAAAATTCAATAACCACAGTATCCATTCACTGCCTTAGAAATTACTATATTTTGATCCATCTTTATCATATAATTTTAAAAAAAGTCCCTCAAATCCCCTTAAGTAAAAGAACCTAATTGTCTTCTACTTTAGACATATTTCATAGCAACAGGAGCCAACTTTCCTAGTCCTGTTAGACACATACCAAAATCTTCATGTGGCTGATCACAGGCTATCTGATTCAGAGAACTAGGAAAAAGGATACAGTAGCAGAGTTTCAAAAGCGATGGCCAGGTATCCCGGACTGGTTTGCTGGTAGACTGAGGGACACAAAGCTGGTGGGCTGTGCAAAGAACACTGAAGCAATGTGCTTAAGTCAGCCACAAGAGGCCATCTGGCACGCCTTGTCAAATTGAGTCAGGGACACGTTACCAGCACAGCCTCACACCACTGATATGACATGGCCCTGACACAAGGGAATCCAAACTGCTCAAAAAAAGAAAACAAACAAACAAACAAAAAAACCACCAAGCCCACACCTTAACTGCCAGCACTCTCACTAGCAGTGATTACACTTTCTTGGATTTGCAAGATGTTCAACACAAGTTTCTTAAGCTAATGTGAATTCCTGCAGCTTAATGTGATTAATTTCTCAGTAGGCTAATATTTACATTAGTTGTCCTTTCAAAGTCTTAGCCTAAGAGGAAACCTATATTACTGCTACTGCACAAACGAATCCTCACAGACTGTCTTATCAGACTTACCTTACCCTGGAAGCCCATTTCCAACAGTACAGTCTGATCCTTAAACCCAGCAAGAAGCGACACAAGCAAACAAAAGATTCAAATGCTTACAAGCTTACCAAATACAAATTGATCAACTGATAATCCCTTTAAGAAAATATTCCACACCAGCCTCAAAAGCAACTCAGTGAGTGGATTCCTAGCAACATTTGGGTATCTTGTTTCACGTAGCTGTTCCGCCGTCATTCTGAGAAAAGTTACCATTGCTGGAATTCTTGGTAATTATTACTTAGTTTACATTCTTAATTAATACAAAGAATAAGGCAGCAGGTTTACTACAAATCCTCTCAGTGAAATTAAACACATCCTAGGATTACACGCAGCAAAATACAAAAGACTGTTCCACATGAATATCCTCAGAATCAGATCACAGCTTTCCTGCTTAGCTGTATGATTAACAGACAATTTATCATCGTCTATATCAACTTATTGTAGTCTTTCTTTCCTTGGCTTATTATAAGCGCTGCTTTGCAACAATTAAAACATGAGTGTGATATCAACATTACTCTCATCCTAAATCCCAAACACAGCACCATACCAGCTACTAGGAAGAAAATTAACTCTATTCTAGCCGAAACCAGGACACTGCTCAAGTAACTCAATACACAGACCCCAATAATTACCTATTTTTAGAGCTAAATAGAACATTAAATCTAATGAAAATTTACATAAAACTGATCTAGCCTAAAAAATATATATATAGGAGCTTTGCTCTGCAGCTACAGTGGCATGTTTCATTCCAACAAAACACAGAAATACTCACAAAGCCAGAGCAGACGTAGCCAAACTGAATGTAGAGTTGCTGCAGAGTCGTATGGCCTGCAACTCCGTGTAACTACTCTTCTAAGCACTGCCTCACCAGCCATACAGCCTGCACCTGGACAAATGGGTGGTTCTGCAAATAAAATTAATTCCAGTCACTTTAAAAGTCTCTCAGCTGTTCTCCATAATCCATCTTCTAATAGCAAAAGGACACCTCTGCAAGCCCTGCCACATTTATCCAGGCTGCTTTTGCCTGCACAGAAATACCAGGTTAAAACCATGCTCTGCCCAACCCTCGTGAACACAGACATGTAAAGATGCATCCTAGGTAGAGGGGACAATGCATAGAGGGGCTTAAGTATTATCACCTAAAGAAGCGTCAGGTGAGCAGAGCAAGGGAGAGCTGGGCATGCTGAAAAGATGAGAAGACAAAGCTGCACTGATAGAGGCCAGTACATCACCTGCTTTTCCACACCTCTGCAGTCAGACCTGGGCGATTTAATATGCATTAGCACAATAAAACTTAGGAGGAAATAATTAAAGAGAGGAACAGTCGAAACTGAGGCTTCGTGCTGTCCTTCTGAGCGCCAGGAGCCCCGTTCCAGTCAGGGGCGCGCCGCAGCCGCCCAGGCCGGTGGCTCTGACTGCAGCCGGCACCGCGGGCCTGCTCCGCTGGGACTCGCGTGACCCAACCTCTAGGCCCCGGCCCGCAGCGCCCCGCAGCCACCCCCTTCTCCGCGCCAGCCCCGGAGACCCCTGGAGTGCCCTCCCCCCGCCGGAGAGCCGGCGCAGCCCCGGGCGTGCCAGGGGCGACACTTCCTCCAGTGCCCACGGGGAGCCACCGCCCACTCACCTCCCGAGGCCGGCCCGGAGCGAGCAGCCCGCAGCCAGCCGGGCCAAGGCGCGGGGAGGAGCTGTGGCTTTGTGCCTGCCGCAGGGCCCGGCCCGACCCGGCCCGTACCGCCGTGGCCCCTCCTCCCCTCAGCCCGGAGCCGGCTCCCCCAGGCGAGGCTGCACCCTGCCCCTGCTCTCCTCCTGCTCCCGCTGGGCCCGGGGAGCTCGGCACAGCCCGCGGGGGCCGCTCGGCGCCGCGTTCTTCGCCTCTGGACCGGGCCGAGCCAGCCCGCGGGGGACCGGGAGGCCGCGCCGTTCGTTGCCCACGCCTCGACGGGCACCTGAGGCGGCGGGGCCGGGGTTCGGCAGCGGCCTGCAGTGCTCAGCGGGGCTGGGCGGCCGCTGGAGGCCCGGCCTCGGCCACTCCCCTGCCCGGCGGGGCGCCGACACGGCCGGCTCCCACTCGCCGGCCCCGGCCTCCGGCCAGCCGCGGGCTCGCCCGGCCCCGCGGTGGGCCTCGCCGCGCTGCCGTACCTGTGTGTGTGCCGGCGGGACGGGCCCGAAGAGCTCCTCCTCGCGGGCTTCAACAGGCGCGCTGGGAAAACAGCGTCCAAGCTGTTTGGATGTGCGCATTCCCCAGGTCGTTCCAGGGTCCTAACACCCAGTATTTCACAAGGTTATTATGCTTATTGGAGGGCGAGTTACTTCAGGAACAAAACAACGAGCGCGAGATTTTCCTTCCAGTTTGGCAGCTGCTTTCTCCGTAAATAGAATACCGGTTAAATGCCAGCAACCGCACTGAAGATAGCAGCTGACAGGTTGAACATGATTAGGAACATACTCGAGGACCCACGGGGTGGAAAATCATATATAAAGGCGGTATTGCAATTCCAAAATCCAGATTATTAAAGCAAAAGGTAGCTTTGGGGAAATACATAAAGCAATACTGTCTTAGTTAAAGGGGATGACAATTACATTAATCCAAGGCTTCCATAAAAATGGCCATTAATCCTCAGGCATTGGAAGAGACATGGCTGGCTCATACTGATGCAACCACGAGCAGCTTCGCTTGCTGCAGCTTTGATGTAATCTATATCTGTTCTTTGACAGAGTGGTATGAAAATTCTGGTGCAAACTGGAGACAGCTGAAGTAATCCTGCTTCCAGGTTGTAAAAGCTGCTGCATGTTCTACAGTCTGTCTCGAGAGCTACTGAAACCTTTCTGCTTCAGATGCCACGCATACCACACTGAGCTTCAACATTAAAAAACATTTCAGGTAGCCTTGCAGATGGTACTAACATGCAGTTTTGCAGTGCCTGGCTTGGTATAACTCATTGGAGCCCTTTCTTCCCTCACAAAGTGTGGTGAGACACCACTGCCCCTAAAAAGCAATTGAGAGCAGTGCAGTAAGGCACCTGCCACCCAACGAGAAAAATTGACCCACCTTAGTAAGAATGGCAGAGGAGCAGGTATGGGAAAGATCCAGCCCAGGGCTGCATGCAGGCATGCCTCTTCCCTTGGATTCATAAAGCCCACCAGCCCCCTGACAAAAGAGAATGAGGCCACCATAATAAACATGCTCTGCTCATAGAGCTCTCACATCTGCTACCATGGGACAGCCACTTGCTGAATTCACCTATCAGATCAGGTCCCAGGTCACCCCTACTCACTGGGGTGGGGACAACAAAGTTGCTTACCTTGCACACAGCAAACAAGAGGTAGTAAATGAGAGGCAGGTATTGACATACATGGCCATGCCAAACTGGAGCAGTGCTGAGCTCCAAAGACTGGAGGCAATTTACTGGCAAAAATTTTGCCACACGCAGTCTTCCAAGTACCTGAGAAGATAGGTGAAGCCTCATGGCTTGTGTTTTTTATTTATCCATATCTGAGACCCTCTAAATCCAATTGTAAGCATGAGTTTGGCGGAGTCTTCTAACAAATACAGTAAGCCTGCAGAAAAGTTAATTTTTTCCTGAGTCCTGTGCTACTGGACTGTATTTGTCATCATGTGGGCATGGGGCAGAGATCAACATGGAGGCCAAAGGCTCTGTGCATTGTTGGGATGCCCCACAGGACTTGACTAGTCTGGACAAGAAATTGCACTTTGCCTTGCCAGTGTTGCTACACTGCTACAGACACCCCTGCAAGGTGAGGCAAGGTAAGCCTTCCCATGTAGTTTGGTTTTGACAGTGCCTGGGCAGCATGTACTTTAGCTCTGTAAAAATCAAAATGCCTGTTTCCTAATCCATCACACTTACAGAACAAAACCGTGTTACTGGTGTTTCGAGTGCATACTGATGATATGAGAAATGCATTTGCTTATCTGCTGTCACACCCTGGCAATTGCAGAAAGGAGCAGCAATTATATCCTTCAGCTAGCTTCTCTCATGGTGGCCAGAATTTGTGTGTCAAGAGACTGTGTGTTTCCACTGGCTCCTATCCTAGAAGCCTGCCACATCACCGTGAGCTTTGCAGGAGAAAGGAGAGAAACTGAAGCACTTTGCAGAAAAGGCAGACAACTCACTGGGACCTACCTCCTGTGTGCTCAGCACATTGCTGCTGCCCCACGGGAAGGCCTGTGCGGTCTCCCAGCCATGGGTTGTATCCCCTCAACCTCTGGTCACATTCACTGACAGCTTCAGAGTAATCTTTTTTCACCTTAGAACATGATTTGTTTCAGTTGTACGTGACAGTGATGTCCTGGTTTCATTTAGGACAGAGTTAATTTTCCTCCTAGTAGCTGGTAGGGTGCTATGTTTTGGATTAGGATGAGAAGAGTGCTGATAACACGCTGATGTTTTAATTGCTGCAGAGCAGTGCTTATACTAAGCCAAGGACTTTTCAGCTTCTCACTCTGTCCTGCCAGCGGGCAGGCTGGGGGTGCAGCAAGAGCTGGGAGGGGACAGACCCAGGACAGCTGACCCAAACTGGCCAAAGGGGTATTCCATACCATCTGACGTCATGCTAAACAATATATAGGGGAGGGTGGGCCAGCTGCTCGGGGATTGGCAGGGCATCAGTCAGCGGGTGGTGAGCAATTGCATTGTGCATCACTTGTTCCATACACATTATTATTAGTAGTACTATTATCATTATTATTATTTTCCTGTCTTAATAAACTGTCTTTATCTCAACTCACAGGCTTCACTTTCCCGTTTCTCTCCCCCATCCCAGAGAGGGAGGGGGGGAGGGTGAACAAACGGCTGTGTGGTGCTTAGCTGCCGTCCGGGTTAAACCACAACACTTCAGTACATTCAAAATCTTATCTCTTAGCAGTATTTTGTGTATTACACTTCAGGCTGTAAGTCAGATTTCTTGCTCTGATTTGTAAAACAACACTAACACTCAGCCATTTGTTACAACAAAGGGAGGAGGGAGGAGAGAATCAAACTGCATGAAGGCACAACAAAAACTGCTTAAAAGCAAAACTAGCTGTTTTGTTCAGTTTTCCCAATGACTTTTTCATACAGTGAGCAGAGGGAACATGGATACTTACACACAGGTGAGCCTAACATAGTCACCCATGTCATACTTGACTGCTATCTGCTTGCTGTCTGCTAAAAGCTTGTTAATGATATTAGAGAATATTTCTTGAAAAAAATGGTATCTTGTGGATTAACCTGGTTTTCAAGATATTTTGGTTCCCTTCCCAGCTCTGCCTGCACAATTCTGAACAACTAACTCTTTCTGCTGGTCACACCATTAACTGCAGGGCACGAGCACGCATATATTAAAGATTACAGCGCTCTTGTACTTACTGAATTAAAGGCTATATGAGTAGGACAAAAATGAAGCTAGACAAATATGGGGAAAAAATGGTTGTTTCTGCTTCTTCACAGGGCCTTTTCAATATGGAAGAACAAAAATGTCCATCTTCCTTTTTCTGTACAAATGGCAGACACACTCTTTACAATTCCTCAGTCCTCTTTCTCTTCTTTAAGACTGATAGCAAAGGACTGGAATCAAACTGTTTACGATTGCTAGTCACTACATCCATGGGAGGAAATTACTCTTATATTATTTAATGGCACTGTGCTCTCAAGTTAATCTCTCTCAGTGTTGTCCCATTAAGGGAGATCTGGCCAACAGCTTTTCAACACTCCCCCACATCAAGGCAAATTTTCATCATGGAATTCTGATGAGAGATCCAACAACCAGTTTGTCTTCACACACCTCCAAAGAAAATGAGTAAGTGCAAATGCTGCATAACTGCATACCTCAGTAGCACTTTTTACTTTCCCTCTCTTTAAGTGGAAACACTGGGTTGAAAACAGTATTCAGATAAAATGTATACCTGTGCAGGGACTCAGGAGCACTTTGACACACCAGCTCTTTAAGAAGGTATGGATCAGAACCCTAATTTTCTCAGAAAGCCCCCACAAAGTGCATGCCAAGAGCAACCCAGGGCACTACACACATTCTGCCCTCTCAGAGGACTCATGCAGGCAACCCTCTCTGATCCTATGTAAGGAAGGACCAGGTGCCACAGCCCCCACACCTGCTCTTTCCAGCAGCCTTGCTGGATTAGGGATCATGGCAGGAAGGAGCAGTAATGAGCCTCTGGCTGCCAACGAAGGCTTGTACATACCAAAACTATTCCTCGCTCTACAGTTGGAACCAAAGTGACGTGAGAGTAAGGATGAGATCTCTGCCCAGAGAGACAACGACTGCCAGACACTAGCTGTGATTAATCCCAAGGAATCTGGTAAGAGTCAGAGCCATATTCTAATCACAATCCTGAACACTTATATTTTATTTGTGACAACACGTGGGGAAGAGGTACTACGATGTGTATTTGGGTAACTGTCTCCTCACTCCACCTCAATTTGGAATTGCTGATGTTGCAGACACACTGCAGAAGCACAGCAACATGAGCTGACTCCAGTTTGGACATCAGTTTTAAAGTGCTCAGAACTACCAGCTACAGAGAAAACTAGTCTCTACCTTCACTATGGTGGTGGAGGTACTGGCAAAGGAGAACACACTCTTATTGTTGTCCAAAAATAGATGCTGGCATTTCCAGTCCTTCTTCTAAGACTGGCTTATCTTGCAGGAAGGTAACAATTGAGAGTCATCCTTTCATCTTTCCAACACTACTGAAGAAGAAAAAAGGGGAAAAAAATGATAGTGTTTGTAGTCCGGCCCATGAAATTGTTTGCTAAATAAAGTCAACTGTGCTTCAAATCTCCAGTTACAATGAGAACTGGTATATAATACCAATCTAAGAGAAAACAGATCACTGGAGAGCACTGTTAACAACTAATTTTCTATCACTTCTGCAGGATGTTATACCAGTGCACTGTTGAGCTAAGCCTAACAAAAACGTATTAATACAATTCCAGCCTCTTAATTAGTACTGTCAACTTCTGCCTATTGCTTCCCAAGATTTCCACTGCTGCAGCATGCTTATGTGCATGCACTTTATTGTGCCTGTAGGCAGTGGTGTTCTAAGGTGACAGCAAGCATTTGCTTTTATCATCTCTTGGCAGCCAGACCAGACCAGAATAAGCCTAGAAAAAAAATCAGGCCCTCCCTTTGCTTGGGTACCAACAAGGGTGCCACTATTCAAGGAGGGAAAAAAAATGCCTGTAGCTATGTTAAAAGCTCTTGCCTTTATTAGTAGAAGTATTACTATTTATCAACATGCTTTCAAGCTGTAGTCAAATATTTTGCCAGTGGTTTGGAGTTGTTTGTAAAAGCTGCCTGTTCCAGAAGCTAGTGTGCAGTCCTGCAGTTTGAGATTTCCTCAGACTAATTTGAGTTAAAGCCCTTGCTCTCCTCTAGTGCTGAGGAAATTCAGCTGTGTGGAATAAGGAAACCTACTACAGAGATGAACAAAGTTGACTTATGTGTAACTAAATATTGTTACTATTCCTCAGAAAGGCCAAGCACAATGAAGCCAAATAGTAGGAGGTAAGAGGACTAGATCCTGCCTAAGATGCAATACATGTGAGATCAAGTTCATAACCAGTTATAGCCAAAGATCTCTATTAAGTTCAGCAGATTGCTACCTACTTGTATGGGGTGTGCACTCTTCAGTCTAGAGAGAGCTGCAATAGCCAGGAGCAAGGACAGAGCTGCAATGGGCCCAGGTTCTTGAGCCATTTTCCATTAAATCAGATCCAGAGTCTACTGGTAGCCAGACCTGAACATAAAGATCAGAGTAACAAGAGTAAGTAGTTCTGTGATTAAGGATACCAAGATCTGGCCTACTAGATTTAATACTTTAATCTGCTAAGTGTATCACTACTCTAGTCACAGTCACATGGAGTCTTTGAGTAGCTGAAGATTAGAGAGACAATTGATAATTCCAGCTGTGCCACACAGATGAAAGGCATCAGGTGGACTTATAGAGGAAACGAGGTATATAGAAACTCATTATTTTCCTACTGAGACAAAAATATCCTTTAGTATATGATAGAGTATACTCTATAAAATTGGAAGAAGACATTGAAAATGAGCAAATCCTGGCAGTCCTAATGAATATGTGATGAAAGCTATTAATACTCAATCCATCAAGCTCTGTCACTAAATACCACTCCTGATGGTATCTGTAAGTCTACGTGCCCTAGATGGCATTGATCTGCAGCATTAGAAAATGCAACTCTAGAATCCATGCTTTCACTGCAGTCAATACAAATTTTAGGCAGAAAAGTGTTGATTTAAGTTCTCACACACAAAAACAACAGCAGAGCTCATTTTTAAATGTTACTTGAGACATTTCCACTGCGGCTGATACATTAATTATACCACATTTTTCATTCATTCTTTAAAGACTCAGTTGTAAAATCTTCTTGTGTGAGCAGTTATAGTAAGCAACTGCTCTGGTTTGAAGTGGTTTCATTGCACCTGCTCTCTCCATACTGTGGTATTTAATTGTTTTTGTTTATTCCATCCTACCCTTCTCTAATGATTTGCTTGGCACCATGAAGAAGGTTACACCAATTACAGAGTGCTGTATGTTCCCAACAGTCAGAGGCTGAAGACAAGCCTTCTTTTCCCTCACTACTAGCTGCAGCCCACTTACAGCAGCTGGAGGGGAAGTGGGCAGCTGCTCATCTGTGCTAAGAGGTCTGACTACCATCACTGCAGGGAGGAAAAACAAACATAAAAAATCAACATACCTGTAGTTTGTCCTGAGTCCTGTGCCTGCATATTTCCCTTTCAGAAGAATAGCCATATGTCTCCTCTTTGCTTCAGGAGCTTTTCAGAAAGAACAATGGGTTGGGAGTTCCTGTGTGCATTTCCCAGCACCAGGGATGAGGAATTGCAGTTTCAGTGCTGACTAATAAAGGGTTTTGGCACTGAACCCCCTAACCATTAAGCACCTTCTCTCTAGGGTGCAGTTAACATGTCTAGGCACCCCATGCAAGGACAGGGAGAAGCCCCAGCTGGGATATCTGGCCAGCCCACTGAGCTGGCAGATGCTGCAGCCATCCACTGAGGGCTGTGACTGAGAGCTGCAAGTGAAATGCCTCAGCCTTTCCGGGATGCATGACCCCATCACTTCTCTCAAGAGGTGGGTCTGTCCATGGCCTGTTCCAACTGAATGGGTGCTGACTGCACTTCTTTTTGGATGCCAAGCAGAGGCAGTGGTATCTCCTGCTTTGCAAGCACATGCTCTTTTTATTTCCTGTGTCCCGGGAAGCTATAAAACACCTTGGGTGAGGGTTGTCTCGAAGCTCTCCTTTGTTCAAAAGATGAACAGAAAGAAAGGAAAATGCTTCAATTCTGCCAGCATGAGGTAAAATTCCTGGTACCATGGTCTGCCCCACAACCACATTCTTGTTTTCCAAGCTATAAATTACATGGAATTTTTCTAAAGTAATCGTAAGGCTCAATCAAAAAAGATGCATATTTGGCATATCACTCTGTCAGGGAGTAGGGAGTGGGAATATCTTCAGAGTCCAACAGACACCTGGAACAGCTTCAAATTGTGATGAAAAGCAAGATTATCTTTGAACCAGTAAACTTGTCACGGGGAAGTCTCTACAGTGATACAGCATCCTTATGGATTCCAACATACCCTTTACGTTGCCAGCACACAGAGTCAGAATGCAAGCAATCGAACCAATGGAAAATATTTTCAAGATAACTGCTGGGCTTGCAGCAATGAAAGACATTTTCTGCACTAACATCAAAGGCTGTACCTCATCCCTTCACTCATGGACAGAGAGATAAGGGATTGGTATGCACATCTTTTCTGCACGCAGAAATAGCTGCATATGGGTAATAAATAATCCCTTCTGCCTAGGACATACCACCATTTTTGTGGATATGGCAGGTATGGAAGAAAGATGTCATTTTGGCAGTGGCTGTTACAAAGACATGAGCAAAGGCAGTTCAGCTGAGGTAGCTGGTCCCAGCGGGGTGTCAGATGAAGGGTCCCAACCTTCTTATCAGGTTAGGTAGAAGCAATGAGAATCCTGCCACCAGGGCAGGCTCAGATTGAGCAGGGAAGCTCACTAATCTCTGTTCTGCTGGCACAGAGCATAAAAATGGCCCAAGTATTTTGCTACTTGAGAATTATGCCTTCTAACAAGCCCTCTCCACAGGTTTTCTGCAGCTTTCTGTATTGGAAACTGGATGCATCAGAACATCTTATAAAGCACTTAATCCTCATTACTATTCTGAGCATTACTGAAAGTATCACTTCAGGAATGACATCAGAGAACTGGACCTTTAACCACAGCTGGCCAGGGCTGAACTGTCACAGGCACAGAATCCTGCCAGCTGGGAGAGCAACAATTAACTCATACTATCCTATGGCTTCAAAAATTAACTTACTTCAGTGCACTAATTTCAGACCTAACAGACCTAACAACCTTCTGTTGTAACCTAACAGAAATTAGCTCATTAGCTAATAGCAAATACAATTCCTTCAGTGTTTGTTTCTATAGAGGAGTCTGACATGTACAGTTCACATGAGCCAGCTAGCTTCTGCATGAACTACTGTGGTGCACACAGCTTTACAGCAAATGTACGTTAAATGGTGGAGGAAATATGAGGTATAAAAACCCTCTTTCGTTCTTTCTTCGCTCCCTCTCCAGCTCAATGCTAAGGTCAAAAAAGTGGTACCGAGTATTCTCACAATTATGCCAAAAAATGAATAAATTGCTGGTATTGTGACCCACAGGAGTGTTCAATGCCTATATCCAAGCATGCCCTGAAGTGTTAAGTTAGTACAAAGAGAGGATATTTTTATTGATAAACATTATATTGTCTTAGTGTAGATGTCTGACACATTATTAAATCAAATGACAAAACATTTAAAGTAATTCATTCTAATAAAACTTTTTGATATTCCATAGACAATAGTGCTGTGAATTTTGTTTATAGTATAACACATTAAAAACACAGAAATACAAGTTTCTAATTTCATAGGTTACCAGCAAACAAAGAAAATGCATGCTTTCATTTCTGTTAAATTTGTAATTTACACAGGCAAGTGGAACAACTATGCATAAAAGACTAT
The DNA here is from genome assembly GCF_011077185.1 of Oxyura jamaicensis. Classification (NCBI taxonomy): domain Eukaryota; kingdom Metazoa; phylum Chordata; class Aves; order Anseriformes; family Anatidae; genus Oxyura; species Oxyura jamaicensis. The sequence continues at coordinate 102,488 of NC_048895.1, forward strand.
TCTACAACAAGCTGTAAAACAAACATACAGAAAGACTGACCTTATAATACTCGTACAAGTATGACAAAACCATTGTAACTCATTTCAAAAGGTAACAAATATTTTGTCTGTGGCTCCACCATGTTAACATTTCTAAGCTGACTTAATAAAAAGCTATTTTGAATAGAACTGTATTACCATAAACCACTGATTTTATTTTTTTTTTCTGGCTGACTGTAAATAAACATATGCATTATGTGCATTTGCACTCAGTTCCACCTACATTTTCTTCATTATGGCTAGAAGTATCACACAATCTTTGCATTTGGATAACATTGTTTGATCCTGAATTGAACAAAAGGTGCATGTATCAGTTGCATTTTTTTTTTCTGTGCTTCCTGCAGCTTCACTGCACCATCAAGTAGAAAATTTATCATGTATGCAATTCAACAAAATCTGTATGGTTTCACCACAGTTAGAACAAGCCACAGTAGGGATTGCATTCAATGGTTTAAGACTCCAGTAATGGTACCAAAACAAGTTTTCCACAAGAGCCCCAAGCAGTTACCAGATCCCAAGTGGCTAGCTGCTGGGCCAGCACATGCCTGAGCCCCACCGTGCCCATGGAGGGCTGAGAAGCACCAGCCCTGTCCGCCTGCTGTGCTGGCCACAGCAACACTGGACCATGGCCAAATCCTACCGAGGGATTCTAGGCACACACTACTTTGGCAGACAGCAAACAAAAAACAAACAAACAAAAACCACAAAACAACCAAAACCAAAAACCAGAAGCATCTTACTTCTTTGGTTTCAGTCTTGAAACCAAACATTTAATGTGAGGATGAACATGATTTATCATTCTGCTAATCATCTTTTGCAAATACTACCTGTATTAAGGGTCTAGTAATGACTCCCAGCTTTAAAAGGACAGGCAACGAAGACAATAGAACTGCTCCTCAAGGGAACATTAAGCAAAATTCATTCCTAAATCTTCATTGCATGGCAAAGACCCAGTCCCTCTCTCAGGCATGTAGACTGCTACAGGCATGTAGACTGCTACAGGCATGTTTGCTCAAGCATTTAAGTAAAAGATAAAATGCATGTTTGTGAAGCTAGGATAACAACTGAGTGAGAGATGTTATTCCTGGCGTTATCTCTCCCCCTCTCCCTGATAAAGGGATGCCATGTTTCTCACTGGGAAGAAACCCCTTTCATCAGGAGGACAAGGACAAGAGTTGTAAAGATCAAATAGTATTCAGGTGAAGCACCACATAAAAGCAATCCCTGAAAAGCTTGCCAGCATCCCAGCTAAACAGCAACCAGCTGTTTATGATGCCATAGTACTCTCATTTGCACTTGCTCTCCCTCTGTGCAGTATAAATACGGATTCACACTTGTGTCTTGTGCTTGTCACGTGTGTAAAAAAGTCCTAAGAACCAAGTTATTCCACAAACTTCCCGCTTTGGCTTCTTTCATGAACTCTTCATATCATAGTTTGAGTTCTGTGCCTGCTCAAGCATTGTACAATTTCGTAACACAATTCTGAGATAAAGAAATGTATGTTACAATCAGACATTTTGATTCACCAGTGAGATTACTGAAAGAAAAGGATTGTTTTCTGAAAATCCAAGAGGAAGAACTCATCTGAAGTCTGCCCTTGACAGTATGTGGAAGTTCACTTTATGCAAATCTTGATAGATACATGAATAATTATGAAAGATTTATGCAATACTTTATGCAGTCAGTCTTAATCTTTTTTTTTTTTTTTTTTTTTTTTTCCTTATCTGAGAAATCCCCAAGTCTTTAAGAGGTGCTGAAGTATAGGCTTCCAGTTCCGCCCCCCCCCCCCCCAGTAAATTTTTGTAAAATAATGACTCCACCATTGTTATCTTATTTCCCAGCACTGAGCCCTACTGTGATTCACATTGACAGCAATGACATGTGATATATTTTTCTACAATGGAGGTCTACTGCCCTACCTGAAACCAAAGCAACACAGCAGAAACAGGGAAGTACCTCATCTGTGAGTGGTGGGCTCATTTTACTGCAGGATTTCAAGGGGGAGATCCTTGCCTGCTGTAAATGGTAATCACTATTATGAAGCTGGGACAATATATGTCAGCTTCACCCAAGCATTTGCTGGTACATGAAAACTATTTTAAAGAGAAATCATTACATTTAACCATAGCTGAATTAACATTAATTGTTAAAATGACCTGTGAAAACTGGGCAAGGCAGGATTATTTAAAAAGAAAAAAATCAGGAACAACAACAAAACCAACAAAAACAAGCAACAACAACAAAAAAATAACCAAACAAAAAGACCCACCCTACTTGTTGGTATCTTAAGAAATGTGATTTTAATTGCTGAAAATGGTACCTCGTGACAGTGGTATTACAAACATGACAGAATGAAGTAAGTATTTGCTATTTATATATTTCTACTCTTGTGATCAAGCCGTGAACATTGCAGAAGCACCTTTGGGTCTCTCAGTGTTCCCCAGCCTCTCTAGAAAACTAAGTTACATGAAGCAGCTGAGAAGTTCTTGACACTTTTTGTGGCCACTCAGAAGAATGTTACAATGCTTTCAATAGGTTAATCTGCCTAGTTCAGGAAAACCTGCTTTAGCTTTAGGTGGGAACTGAAATTAGGTTCCTAATACTCCTGCCAGCATCTTGATCTGGAGGCTCAACACTTAGTGAAAGATAAATAAAAGATATAAATACTTCAGTGTAGACTTTCCTGACCCTCTCAATGACTCATGCATACTGTTTTTTCCTTTTGCTTTTTAAACCCGTCTTTACATTCAGAATATGCAACTTTGATTTTGAATGAGTAGTAATATTATTATTATATTATTGGATGTACATTTTTATTATTATGTTACTGGATGTACAAAGATAAGCAGTTTAAGCTTTTGACCTGCTGTATTGCAGACATACAACTGCCATGCACCATTAACAACACCTTGCTAATACAATGAGGAAACAAATAAAAACTCATAACCATCTTTTTATTTATAAATAGATACATGTGAAACTACTTTAAATACTGGTTTAATTTAGCATCTTAGCAATTGCCATGTCAGGGCTTTATTCCTAAGCAAATGGCAGCCGGTTACCACAAGGCTTTATTTTAACAACAGTAGACATACTAGATAAAGTGTGTGTGTATATATATATGTATGTTACTTGAATACAAATCCATGTTTATACATTAAAAGAAAAATAAGGCCAAAATCCTGCCAACAAAACTATATGACCTTATGACTGATTCTCTTAGTAAAAACAGTACAGCAGAGTTTGGCTCCATAAAGCTTAAAGCACCCATGTCAGATACAGAATCACCTAATTAGATCAATTATGTTTATTGCATAATGAGTGCCTTTGCATAACCAAAACTGCAAACAGGGTTGTATCCATATTGTTCATTCTGCAGTAGACAGAATAAACATACAGTGTATTTGTAAATGGATCAGGAATGAGGCCACTGAAGATACAAAATATTGTCACGTACAAATATCCCTTTGAAGAGTCTTAAAAGACCTCCTATGAAAAGTCTTCCCCTGTACTGTGTAGTTACTGGATATTTCAGTGGTTTGGGGCATTTTAAAGGCAGATGGTAGGCATACACTGTCTTAGAGTCTGGTGGTTTGAGATCAACATGCCAAGCAAAGATATCCTTGCATTTTATCCCCTCAATTTAATGGGTCAAAAACTGCATCCTATTTCTATTAGCCCAGTGCATGGATCTTGTGTTAAGGAGGGAGGTTTAGGTCATCCTTCAAAGCCAGTGTTTCAGCTTGTGAGAGAGTGGAAGCAAAAGCTTGCATCTTTGTTAACAGAAGGAGAAAATTAAAATCCTAAGCAAACTAGCAGGCTGTTGGGTGTACAGGCACATCTGCTTTTGAAAAAGATTTCATTATGCCTCAAAGCACTTTTACAGTATCTGTGTATCTCATCACTATCAGAGGTCCTCCTATATGCAGCATCTTTATCCCAGACAGTTGTGCCCTCTTGAAACAACTGTGCTCCTAGAACTGTTCACTGCACTGCTTAAACAAACTCCTGTTGTTCTGACATCAACCAGGGCACCATCGTGCAAGCACCTCTGCTAGACAGAGTGTTGTCTTCAGCAACAAGACAAGGGAGCTGGCTGCAGAGGGTGGACAAGGGTCACTGCCTCTTCATCTGGCATGGCTCCAGACATAGCACATCTGTCTGGATGTCTGCTGGCACAGCTCCAGACATAGCACATCTGTCCACAGGCTGGTGCCCTTGATGCAGCATGAGATGGTACACTGTATTTGTAGATAACATGAGGCAAAGTCAAGCTCTCATCATTCAAATGATCACAAATGACAGTATTACAGGGTGTATCTTCTCCCTCACCTTCCCCCAGCTTCCCATTCCCTTCTCCCTTTGCTGTACAGCACAGCTGTCATTATCTTAGCAGCCGCTAAGAAAATTACAAGACATAATTCTAAGTCTGTAACAGCCAGGAAGGAAGTTTGCCTTCTGCTGAAGACTGGATTTGTTTCTATAGCTGCAGTGTGGCATCATAATTAGCCATCCTACAGAAAATTCACCCTTCTCAACAAAGACTGTCCTCAACAAAGTGAAACAAGAAGTGACATGGATGCTAATACAGGGCCAAGTCCCATAAAGCGTCTTCACTACCACAGTCCTGCCAAGAGCAACTAACCCTATTTACATATGAGTTGCACCAGGACTCAAAGTCAGGATGTAAATCATGTTTTTGCAACATGACTTTCAACTTAATTTCAAGTGTTGGCTCAAGAGCAGTCAAATAGCACAATTCTGCTGACTTCTGAGGGGCCTGGAGACAACCCTTGATACTTCAAAGTCTTCGTGCCTACAAATGTGGTTGCATGAAGCTGGGACACTAGAGAAAACTACTGCTGTGGTATTTTAGCCCAAAGGTTGAATGCAAAGTTCTTTTTCTATATCTTCCAAAAGCAAACCAGACCATCCAATTCAAAATAAAATAAAATAAAATAAATTCAAGCCCCATGCATGCTTTCGAAGCACAACAAAGAACACCAGTTTAGTTCACTAGCATATGGCATGCAGAGGAACTGCACAGCTCTCCTTTCTGTGCTAGCAGGAGCTGCTGATCAGATACCCACAGGGTGCCACAGAAAGTATGCTGCTTGCGCCTCACCTGCAGGCTGCCCCAGGCTTGATCCAAAGCCAATCTGGTTTGGTGAAGAAACTATGCTTTAACTTCAGTAAGCCCAGTAACAGGTCCTGTTTGCAGAGGAGAGCTGCTAACATGGACTACTGCCTCCTTAGAGACCAACACAGGAAAGCACCACCTCAAACTGAGATCTGTAAAGCCAAATCTATTTTCCTAAACTGCATCAGTAGTGAAAACCTTCTCAGGAGCTGACTCCTGGTGAACAGTTTTTAAAACTTTGACAAAGACTTTTAGAAGTCACTTTCCTTACTTAAACCCAAGGCACATATGGTATGGGCTCTCCTCATTGGAGTTATTTGCTCATTAATCATACAGTATTTCCTCCCTGCCTCTTCCAATGGGAACACCCCCTGAACCCTGAGAGTGCAGGGCTGTGAGAAATGAACCCGAGCTGAGCAGTGCAGGCCATGCCCATCCTGGCTGAGAGCAAGTCAGTCTGTGGCTACCCTGACACCCCCGCCCCATGTGCCTCTGTTGGCCAGTGGATGTTATTACATGGAGATGGAGAAGACATGGTCTGGGACAAGAGCTGCATGATGCTCAAGATTTCCCACAGACCAACCCAGTCATGGAAATCAGTAGCTGCACAGAACGAGAAACATCCCAGAGGACAAAAGCAAATCAGTGCTCCTGTTGTCCCATGGTTATTTACCTTTGAAAACTTTAAGTCTAGCATACACTAACTAAAAGTGATTGTACAGGAGATACTCCTCTGATAAAACCCTTTTTCACAGGAACATAACAGATCTCCTTCACAGTTCTGGTGGTTTGCCTATCTCAAGGACTGCTTTACCTAAATGACCTCATCTGTTATACATAGACCTCAGTGAATGAGTGAAGAGGTTTTTTTTCAGTCCTAAGAGCAGAATTTCCTACTGGTAATATCTCTATGATTACTTAAGAATGCTTACATTACAGGTCCTTCTCCACAAGACATTTCTGCAGTGAACTCTTTCCATGATGAAATCTCTGTCTCTACATGCACAAAGTGAACAGAGTTTGTTTCTTCCTTTGCTCAAATGTCTATCTGCTAGGAGACAACACTGATCAGAATTAAGGTTAAGACTTGGACCTATGGGAAATCTGTGTCTCTGCTATGAAAAAGGAGCAAGTGTTATTCCAAGCTAGCCGGGAAGTATTAGTGACAAACAGGTGTTGTGTAGCCCCTTCTTCCATTACAGTACAAGATCAAAAAACATTCAGCAACAGGGATTACTCCTCTGGGAATCCCAGCTGTCTGCTTTGTCTACCAGATGTGCTCATGGGAAACCTACAAGGCAAATACTCTAAATCTGAGTAAATCTATAACCAGCTACAACTGTCCTCATAGGTTCAGTCATTTCCCTCAACTGACAATAAAAAGCATTATGTGAAATTGTTGTTTTAAAGTTACAACATTGAGTTTTAGCACCATTCAAACTCTATCTGGTGAATGAATATTACGTTGACAGGATTTCTGTCTGATTCTTTTGGTGTGGAAATTTTAAAAATTGTTCTGCAAGGCAATTAGAAAAAGCGAAATAAAAAACTACCTAAAATATACCAGGATATAGTCATCTTAACTATATAAATACATTACAAAATCTGAAGCTTTTCACAAGTTGAAATTTTGAAATTACATGTTTCTGCCCAAATTTCCCAGAATCATAGAATCATTTAGGTTGGAAATGACCTGTATGATCATCAAATCCAACCATCACCTAACACTGCAAGTCCATCGCTAAACAATGTCCCTAAGTGCCATGTCCACATCTCTCTTAAATACCTCTTGGGATGGTGACTCCACCATCTCCCTGAGCAGGCCGTTCATTGCCTGACCACTCTTTTCATAAAAGAACTCTTCCTGACCTCCAGTCTAAACCTCTCCTAGCATAATTTGAATCTGTTTCCTCTTGTCCTATCACTTTGTCACTTGAGACAAGAGACCAAAACCCACCTTGCTATAACCTCCTTTCAGGTAGCTATGGAGAACAATGAGGTTTGTTCAGCCTCCTTTTCTCCAGAATGAACAGCTCCAGTTCCCTCAGACCCTCATATGTCTTGTTTTTCTAGTCCTTTCATATTCAGGAATATTCAACCTGGATAACTTTGCCTAAATCTCTAGCTATTTCAGGGTGGAAAATGATAGATTTCACAGCCAGGCTATATCTCCTGGTTTGCAATGAAAGGAATTTTCTTCCCTGACTGCTTTCCTGCTAATAAAGAAACCTTTTCCACCAGGCATGGATTTGTCCACAGCTGAGATGGATTTTGGAGATTCAGACCAACAACTCAGAGCAGGTTGTGTAGAAGTAGATGCATTTATGAAATATGCTTCAGATTTGAGGCCACTAAGTGCTCACTACTAACCGAATATTCATGTAAATCTCCTTAGAGGTGCTTAGTCACATTAATAGGAATTAATTTATCTATTCTGAAAAGAAAATAAAGAGTTAACTCATCCTTAAAAAAATAGAGAACAATCCTTATCAAGAATCACTGCTGCAAAGATGTATATATACTGAGCCTGCAAAAAATCAAAGGAGTTTTACTGCTGATTTTGAGAGAGGTCATTTTTCACTCAAATTAATGAATACTAAAAACTCTCTTCCTTTAAGCCTTGTGTTATATTTGGTACACTCATTTAGTTTATTCAAACTCTGTAGTTCCTCTAATTTGAAGCAAAGTCACTGAGGTCTTGTGCATATTCAAACTTTTACCACTCTCCTTAAAAACACGGCTTTGAACTGATTCAGTTAAAGTTGTACAAAACGTAACACGGACAGTCTTACCTGGGTTTGAGTCTGTTATAGAGTAACTTAGGTTGGTTACCAATCAAGTGAAACTTCACGATTACAGGGTGGATTTAAATCCAGCTAAGCAGAGTCCATCGAGATTGATTTTTAAAGTACGTATTTAAGCAGTTTAAAATTTCCAATGCTGAAATGTTGAAATAGATAAACCTGACACTATTGCATCTCTGTGAGATTATTTTGAAAGGATTAGGGCTTTCAAAAATCCTGATATAAGAAACATTTGTCAATCAGCAGAAAGTTATGGTTTTCTAAAAAGTTATCCAACAATACTAAGTTTACATTTTATTTTACAAGTATTCATGTGGTTATTTGGAAAAGTCATATAAAAATACTGTTCTGACAGCAGGATATTAAATGCTATCCTCAGGTTGCTCCACCTACGTTGAATGCAGTGTTTCTAAAACTAGATTGCTGTTCTTCCCAATCTGTTTCGTCAAGGAAAAAAAAAAGCCAGTCATACATATGAAAGTTCAGAATAAGCATTCGTTTTCACACGCAAAGACATCACAAATCCAAAGCATGCTAATTAATTTCAAGACACAGCTGAAGACAAAAAGCTAAAAACAAGGCAGAAGTGTAAACATAGAGGGAAAAAAAAAATTACATGAGTCAAAATCTTGTGCACACATTTCAGATTGGTGTTCCTACAGCAGAAACAATCTACCAAAAAGTGCAGTACATCCAAAATAAAATAAAATAAAATAAAATAATAAAATTAAGTTGTGGTAGGGATAAAAGCAGTTTTTGCAGCACGACTTAAGACTTCCTCATGTCATTTCATTCCACCTTTGAAATGGTGTTAAAGGAAGGCTAATTACACGCCGAGCAGCGCTGCCGCTAGCCAGCGATCACATATTTAACACCAATCAAGACAAAATCAAGTCAGAGCAAGAGCTGTGGTGAAGTGCTCTCCACTGAGGAAAAAGCTCTTTCATCCCCCTTTGAAATGCTCATTAAGGATTGTCCGGAACTGCCAGGAATGGAAACAACAACACTCGACTGGTCCCAAGACCAGAGCAGCCTCAAACATGAAGGTGACCCTTGCTTTCAGAACAGCAAAAAACCAAACGAGTCACAATTACATCCTGAGCCCAGCCTGACTCTGACCCCCTGGCCACCTGCAGGTGGGCGCAGAAGCACTGTGAGCAGTGGGGCACCATTAGCAGCGGGGCACCATGCCTCAGTCAGTGCTGGGCACCGCAGCCCTTGCACCAGCAGACAAGGCCTAGCCGCCCTCACACACAGCCTGCAACTCTCAGAACTGAATGCCCAAAGGAAAAGAACCCCTCAGCTCTGTGAGGTAAACCTATTAGTATGTTCTATACTTGCATATACCTGTCTGTTCAAGTTCTGGAGATGTCACACAGGAAGGATGCTAAAAATTCCTTCGGTTGTTGCTGTGGGGACTTCTCTATGAACTTTGATTATGCTAACAAACTTGACAGGCTCTCCTTTTTGGAGACAAAACATTCAGTTGGTCTCTTCTGTTCCAAACCAGGTCTGCATTGGTTGATATGGTTGCAAATCACAAGTACAACTCACTGAAACAGTCAACACAGGAAGTGCTTCTCAAGTCATACATGGCACAGATAATGGCAGTTCAACGTACCCTTTACTTCTGCTTAGAACAATCAACTTGCAGAATATTCTTGCACAACACACACATTTCAGAACAAGGTATTTCAGGTTTCACATACAATGCAAAGGTAGGATATGCTACAGTATTTAATGCACACCAATAAGAAAGGTTCCTAAAAAAATAGTCATGCAGTTTTTGTGCCATGGGATAGGTAACAGCTATTTCGTAGAAATAGATCTAACTGGCTCCATTGGAGCAGCAGTAAAAATATTCAAAATAGAAGTAATAATAGGCCCTGGATGTGTGACTTTGTTCTTTGTTTTTTGTTTGTTTGTTTGTTTGTTTGTTCTCTTTTTTCCTTCCCCAAATCTGTCCCTTTCCTTCCCTAAGGAAACACTGCTTCGGAGTCACTGAATCTTGCTACAAAGTATAGCTGTGTGTCTGTGGGGTGGATTTTATTGAAATATGCCACATTGCTGCTAACATTGTTTGATTTAAGGAAGTATTTTAGGCATTTTAGTGGTTATTATTAATCTCATTAACAAAGAAAGAAAGAAACAACAACAACAAAAAGCAACAAGAAAGTACAATGGGCTTCCTAACGCGGGCACAGTTAGGAGAAGGCTGCTTCAACAACAGGCTGCGTAGCTCAACAGGTAGCAAGACAACTGTTTTCCAGAATGAAAAATGATGACGCAGATGTGTCATTGACTCTCTGTTCTCTGTCCCTGGGTCCTTCCTTCTTCTTGCCAGGGATCCATAAGCACGCTTTATTCACCAAGGCCAGCAGGGCATGGCTTTTTCCGATGGACTTCCCCAACATGCACAGTGCAACGGCTGCCAAAGCCTCCACACATTTAGTGTAACAAAGAAAGAAAATAAGGTGCAGAGCTGAATGGAAACCACAGGGTGTAAATATTTTGATTTACATCATTTTGTCCAAAGAAAATTATGCCAAAATAAACATGTCCAAAAATGCAAATGAATTGAAAACTGGATGTCTGTAAATTGTTTTGTTTTGTTTTGTTTTTAGTTGGAGGGTTCTTTCCTGCTATGGTTTAGGTATTTTTGTTGTTGGTAGTGGTGCTTTTTTTTGCTTGTTTGTTTATTTTTTTGTTTTTCTGAGACCTAGGGTTTGCTGTACTTTCACTACCAATATTTGCCACTGTTTGTATCATAGACAAATACATTCACCTAGCTGGTAGTATCTTATCACACTTCGTAGTAGAATGTATCCAAGGAAGAAGAAAAACATACCAAATGAATCAGAAGTGATCAGTGCTTAAAGTAAATACAACAGCCAGCACTGGCAAGAATCCACAGTATCAATACATACGAATGTAGTTGTGATAGCATTTCTGATGGGGTGGAATCTGCCTGCGTATTAATACAGAATTATACAAAATTTAGCAAGGATACTGGAACAATGAATAGTTAAATTTCCACGGTAACTTAAGATCTGTGAGCGAGTCTGCATTGAAGATATTCCACATTTTAAAAGTGCCATCTCTCTCTCCGTTTTCCTCCCTTCCAAAGGAGATGTGATGAATCCTTATGATTTGTTATCAGGTAAGTTCAACTGTTTACAAAAAAAGACAAATATCTGGCCAGGTCCAGTGTATTCTTTAAAGAGTGGCAAATTATGACTTCAGTAACTATGTCTGTGCAAAATATGCCTCTTTCTTTTTAAAGAAACCAGTGTCTGTAACTCATTTAGAAAGGTTTTGACACATACTTATGTCCTTCTCAGAACAAATAAGACATAAACTATAGAATCCCCCCTAAACTACAAGAAATCTGATGAAGCAAATAAAGTTCTGACCTTCCATGTCCAGGTGTAGATCACTAAAAAACAGGATGCCTCCTTGGTAGCCCTCCTTGGCTGGCAATCAACCTATTGCTTGGAAATACCATAAACACCCTATTAATAAAACACCAACATTAATAGTAAAACTGTAGCAGTGTTTATCCTTTGAATCCACATTTACCTCACGTTCCTCATCACACCTGTACAGGATTCATTATTTATGGTAAAGTCTGTCTGTTGCCTTGACAGTCTTCTTTTAATAAACAGTAAATCCACTCATATGCTGAGTAACTTGAATAAATTCCCATATTACACTGCCCTGTGACTTTTGGATTGTTACAGGAGACCTCAGAAGGAGAGGCTGAAAGAGAGGATGTTGATCTCAGGCAATAAAAAAACCACAACCAAAACAAACAACAACAACAACAAAAAGGAAAAAAAAAAAAAAAAAAAGCAACCAAAAAATCCCAGAATTCTCCTTGAAAATCAGCCCCTGTACGATGTACCCTCTTCAGCATTGTAGCAATAGTCTTAAGTCATAAATTAATTTAGTCTTCCATCAAATAACTTAAAAAGGAATTGTAGCAGACCAGTTTTGCCTGGCTTGATGCCAGTTAGCAGCCAGTTCACCTAGAGTCCCAGTCACTGTTCAAAAACTGACCTAGGAAATTACATGAATGTTGAAAAAAATAATCTTCACATCAATGCAGGATTCTTCCAGGTTGTGGGGGTCAGGGAGAGGGTAAACCGAGATGGGGCTACAGGTCCTATGAACAGTGAACAGGATATACTTCACGACTTGGAGGTGCACCGCATTCAGGAGATGCCAGCCGTGGTTTGTATTGCACAGGTAAGAAGGAAGTTCCTCCTGACAGTCTGTCACCTGCATTAGTGATCTCTGCACATTGGCAAGTTCACAAAAGTGAAAACATTGAATTCTGTCATGATGGAGAAACACAGGAAGATGCCATAAAGGGAAAGGCACACACACCCTAGCTTCTTATCCAGTTTCCATTTGTTCATATGGACGCCAAAAACCTAAAATAAACACAGAGTAAGCCACCACAGCAGGATAATTTTGAATAAAGTGGTAAATCCCTTTATCAATTACGGGAGCATGAAAATGACTGTCCCCTCACTGAACATGATCAACTGGAAGCAATCACAATTTAAGTACTGCAATAAGTAAGCTGAAGAAAACCTGAGTAGCTCTCCCGCAGTCAATGGAGCCACACTGACTTGCACCATGTTGATTGCTGGCCCAATGGTGTTACATTTCTGCAATTAATTTCACTTTGGCAAGAACAATCCTATTTAATTCAACAGAAGTGCCTTCAAGGGCTATATTCCCTTCTCCTCATTTGAAATACTTCAAGTGCCTCTCTGCATCTCAATCTAGAGCTGAACAGGCTAAGGCTGTGCCTGAATTTGCTTAGTTTGCTACAACACAAACCTCTTTGTAGTTCAAGTCTTGTGTACATGGGAATTGTGCTGTGTGTAATATGGTGGGCTGCTCCCCTATAGCAGATGGTCTTAGGAGTTGGAAGATATCACAAGGGTCTGCTAATCCTCTTCTCTTTATCAGTTCTAGTCTATTTTTATGCTGGACTTGGACAGGTCAGGGAACATAAGCCACCAAGTTCAATAAAAGTTGTTACATCCAGGCAATATTTGTTCTGGCCTATGTCGTATCTCTGAAAGTTTTTACACAGGGTCAAAGCAAACCATACAATATTTTGTGTAGCTGTTCAACAGGAAAATGGATCTTGTTATACATCGAAGGATCTGCATCAACACTATAATGAAAAATGTTTAGTGATTACTAGTGGACCTCCCAGGGGTTATCCCATGGAAAGTACGCAAATATAAGAGCCATCCTGAAGCAACAGCTTCTGCCAAGAGCCAGACTAAGGTCTTGGAAAGTTTACAATAGGAGTGACCATTCCTATCCCTTAACAAAAGACTTGAAATTGCTACGGCACCTAGAGGTGAGAAAAGAACAAGTGAAGCAAATGTCTATAAAATCACTCTTTTGGAAACGAAGAACAAAAGACTATATACATACTGTGACAAAAACAGATGCCAGCAGGAGACCAACAGAATAGATAAGTCCTCTGCTGTTTAACCGAATCTGGAAGAGAAGGAAGTTTATAAAACTATGTCACAATTTCAATCAACAATATTTCTCTCTGCTGATAATTCTGTAATCATAAATTGCTGAATTGCTAAACACTGCTAAACAAGCTGTTAAAGCAAAGTCAGACCATTACATCACAGATATTTTTTGCCTAATCTCTATTGCCAGAGAAGAAAATATTACTAAATTATTACTAAAGAGCAGCATGATTAGGACCTGGTAGCATTTCAAACTGTCTCACTGCCACAATCCCTTTGTCTCCCTCATACTGTTACGTCACAGAAACAGTCTTTTTGCCAACTAACTCCTATTTAAGTCATGTAAGAACAAGTGGGGGAAAGGAATTTTTTCATTCAGTCATCAGTTAGTGCTTCACAGTGGGGGAAGCAAACAAGGTCACACACAAACATTTAATTTCTTCCCCACTCTCACTCACCTCGGTGAAGGATGCAAGTCAGCCACCTCAAGGCCTGAGCCTCAGCTGCTGAAGATCATCAATGCTGATGCACTGTGGCACAAAGCCACAGGCCAAAAGTTACTGCTGAGGCAGTTAAGGTAGATAGATCAGGTCCTCAAATCTGTGGAGCTATTTACCTGCCATTTTTAAGGTGTGCATTCTAAACTAAGGTACTCACCTGCATCTTTAAGCCCTAGATATGTTTAAATGCATGACTTTACATGACACAAACCTACAACTATGAATTAAAGCTACAGGGAGTAAAGCCACCTCTCCTGCCCCATTCCCCATCTAGAATCATGTTTATCCTCCATTTCCCTTTCTTCTCTTTGAAGCTTGACCTCCATCTCTCTGGGCATTCCTGTTATTATCTCGAGTAGTATCGCTGGCAGCCTTCTCAAGGGAGTTCTTGGGGGAGTCCTCTCAGGGCACTGCTGCAGGGGCTACCTCCTAGGGAGGGCCAGCTTCTCCAGCAGGCAGCAGGGATGCTGCGTGCTGCCGGCTGGGCGGAGCTGCTGACTGAATTTTAAACCTGCAGAACTCCAAGTATCAACCATTATCTTGAGGCTGTTGTCAGATAATGCAGCCCAATGTGCTTCTCTCCACTCATTCCATGCAACAAAGCCACATGTGAAGCTGAGTTTCAACTGACAGTTACCATAACTGATTCCAATAGACCATTTCTGTTCACTTAAGTTTCCTGGCTAGAGATCAGTCTTAGCTAGGAATGGTGTATGAGTTATTTTCCTAAGGTGATTTAGATGAGGACATTGCTATTGTTTGTCTAGGAGTGCCGGTATATTTTCAGTCAAACCACCCTGTGGCTGAGGTCGATCAACAAAGATAAGCGCAGAGATCTTCCTTAAACAGGCTGGTGGCCAATTCTTAATTGCTCATCTTGTTCTACATCTGTATATAAGGAAAAGCAATAGCTTCAGTCTATTCCTGCAAATGATCTGCAGATGAGAAAAAAGTTCCGAGAATGAAAGTTCATCCACCTCAAACAACATCTTTTTCTTCCTAACAGATTGATTTCTGTCTCATTCTTGAAACTGTTTTAGTCCAATAAACAATTCAAACTAGAATTTTATGCTACAATGTTATTTTCTCAAAAGTCAACACAGAGAATAAGGGTACATACTGTATCCCTGGCCACTTCTCAGTGCTGGCATCCTTTCAGTCAGACTGCTGCCACAGTCATTTGCAAGAGAAGTATGGCTTGCTAATGTAATGATAAGCAGCACTACAATTTCCTGAATGAAACTGTGCAAGACTGCTAAGGCACTCATATCATTTTGCCTCACAGTCAGGAGAAACTATTCACCTGGAGAGCTAAATATTACTTCAAAATTCTAAGTAATTATTTAGCTTCATTCCCCAAGTGCAACTGAGGGGAGAATCTGACTTCCAGAGTCAAGGAAAGGATTATTGGTCCTGACATTTTGCAAACCTGTGCCTGCTATGAACTCCATACACCCAGGATCCTCCTGAAGGCCCATACTGGAGACAGGGGCAAGCATGCTGCAAAAAGGCAGTTCTGGGAGGACTTCCCTCTTTACATCTACATGGCTTGATATTCAGCATGATGAAGCATTGCTGTATTTCTAATACACCATGATAAGCATGGATCTATCCTGTACAGCCACTATACACTTGAATTGTTAGAGCATTTGTACTCCCAAGAATCCCACCAACTTACAGAGATATGTTGCTGGCTTAGATTTGCTGTTATTTTTTCACACATTAAAATACTGGCTTAAACAAATAGAACGTTTTGCTTCACTGATATTTGCCATCACATAAACAGCCACAGCCACGAAGACCATTTGTTCTTAAAGGTATTGCAGTGCGTCTTCAAGTCATAAGCTCTAAGCATATGTATGCTCAGAGGGACTACTACATTCACATGGTCATTACATGTAACATACACACATACAATATTCTCACTAGACTGACTGTCCAAAGAAATCAAAGATTTGGATGGCTTCAAAGCATGAAGGCCAATTTTGGCACTATCTGCCTAACTGAAGGTAAAAAATGTAATGATCCTACTGATAATGTAAATTGCAGGCTGTATGCAGCAGACAGGAAGAAGCCTATTTTTGTAGCTTTGGAAGAAGTCTCTAAGGCAACTTCTACTTGCAGCTTCTATTACCTGTTCCAAGCAAAACTCAAAGTTTTGCTGAAATCAGAGCTGTTCTTGAGATGAGACACACATCACATCACAGACCCAGAAGGCCTTTTTTTTTTGATACCCTATAGTATAAATCCTTTAACACTAAGGAGCCACAGAGCCCCAAACACTGCACTTCATCCACTCCCATGCATCCACTCCTTTTCTCCTGCTTCCATTAACATGAATGGTCCATACAGGACACCTAACCTGAATTTCCATTTTAGTTATTCTAAAGTGCAAAAAAAAAAAAAAAAAAAAAAAAAAAAGACATCAATTAAATTCACTTTGTATAACTAAAAGAAAAATTTAAACCCAGCTCCCCCCTACCCCAGATGAACAGCAGCTGGCCAGGAAAGACAGATGCTATTTTACAATAAATTCCTGTCTGGATTTTGGTCAGAAATTGAATTTGACCAGGGCCAATATCTGTAAAAACCGTCAGTATGCAATACATCAGTCGGAAACGAATCTACAGGAAAAGGAGGCAAATGAAGCAGCTGGGACATTCAGCAATAAATGTGAAAAGAGCTCACATGGTTCCTGAAGCTCTTTTTATTTTAGAACTAAAAATGTCTGAATTCAACCTGAAGTGCAGACACCACTTCTCAATTACATCACTATCCTCCATAAAAAGAACAGGCATTTGGAAAGACAAACAGTTAGTAAGGCCTGTGTCTATAGTTTGCTGAAGACAGTGCTTCCAAAGATGTTTAGGGCTGCTTTCTTTGGGCTATCTGCAAGGCCCTTCTTTGGAGGTCTTTCACAGGAATAGGAGTTGCTGTTAAGGATTATTCAAAATTAGAAAGTGTATGCTAATTATGTATGACAGGTTTATGAATGTACCAGTAACACATGTCATGCTGCTAGAAACCATGAAGGCAAAGCAAATGCAGCGACCCCATCAGCAGCATAAGCACCAATTTCCCTTTGTGGCATTGCACTGCAAGACTTCAATTTTACTGCAGGTTATCAGTTTTCAGTTCCAGCTTTAGTTAACTAACAATACTCCTGGCCTGGGATCAAGCCCAGCTCTCACTGTTGGCCAAAAGTATTAGCTATTAATTAACGTAAATTACAACAACTTTATGAGGCTTGACTAGTCCTGCAGAAATAAAGGATTTCCTGTGAGGAATGAAAGGGTGTTTTCTAATGCAGTTTTCACTTTCTGCAGGGCAAAAATCAGACAATTTATTAAGATCATTGCCTTTTTTTCAGATTACCTCACTCTGCCACTGGACAGCAGGATTAAAACCCTTCCACATACATTGTAGAGGGTGGTTTCCTTGGGGGGAAAAATGCTAGCTGTGGAATGCACTTTGTCGGGAAGTTCATTTGGCTGAAGTAGATACATATCACAGCTGTACTTTCTGGAAGAAAAAATGCAACTCTTTGGGTACAAAACCTTGTTGGTGAGCTCACAGGGTGATCAAAGCTGTGCAGAATTCCAGTTGCTTCTGCAGTGGCTCAGGGAGTGGTGCACACATGGCATCTCCCTGCTATGCCATGGAACGGGCAGAAAGAAGACAGCCAGCCAGTGATACAGGTTATAAAGCAATGAAAAATGAATGAAAAACAGCAGAAAGATAGCTGGAGAAAACTGACATTGAAATAAGGGCCTGTCCTCACAGCAGATTTGCCCTGGGAGGGCTGTGAGATGGTATCCATAGATGGGCACTGGGTGCAACTCCAGATGCACTAGACTTGCAGGAAACATATGGTGCAGTGTTACTTTCTGAACATACAGATGTCCAATTAATCTGCCTTGCCACCTGTGTGCAGAGCACCTCTGCATGGTGTGTGCAGAGAATCCAACAGCATATGGTTCACTGCTCTTCTGGCACATGCAGTAGGTCTGACCTCACTGGACTTTTGCACACGTGGAGAATGGCACCATTCAGGCACTGTGCCCAGGGGCTCTTGCTTATTTAAGGCAGCCCTGGAGCAAGCTGATTCACACCAATATCATAGAATGGTTAGAATCATAGAATGGTTTGGGTTGGAAGGGACCTTAAAGATCATCTAATTCCAACCCCAAACCTCCCTCAATGTATGAAACTCCCCTCAAAGTAGACACAGTTCCTGTTTAAGCCTGTTGCTGTAAAGGTTTCTTGGAGCAATATGGTTCTTTGAGATTCTTGGAGACTTTATAGCACATACAGAGGAGAGAATGAAAGCTGTCTGGGTCTGATCAGGTCCAACATGGTCTTTGAGGGATGTTTTTTGCTAAATATACTAATTCCAACAAATAAAGATCTCCTGGGAGCCAGCTGAAACTCACTGCCAAGTTTTTTGAGGGCTGCAGCCAGAGAATTTGGAGATGTTCTCTAGTAAGTCTTGCACTGGTAGTTTGAGGGATTTCCAGTGTCAGCTCTCCACTCTGCCAGCACTGACTTCACCGACACACAGGTGACAGAAGTATGTCTTCACTTTAGAGCAGTCCCCACTTAACATAGCTGAGGGAGAAAGGCTTTAGCAAATAGCCCACACTGTTCAGGGTACGAGCACATATTCCCTTCTATCAAATCCGCTACTGGGCATTGAGGTATTTAATTATTGGACAAAGAATAACCAGAGGACTTCTGCCAAAGCTGTTGGCTAGGCATAGGCTAGCTTGGGAAATGGAAAAATAATGAAAAGCCTCAAATTTTAAGAAAAACAGTATTTAATTTCAACATACACTGTTGTTACTCTTCTAATGCCAAAGAAAGAGAGCATACGCTTTCAAACAAGCCAGGTTCAGATTTGCTCCAAGTCTGCTGTGACTCTGGAAAGTATTGCACTAATTGGTGCATAGCTGGGGTGGTTCATCAGAGCAAGAAGGCAGGTATAACAGCTTCCAACTGTTTTCTCCTACCTGATGACATGCTAAAGGTTTTCCTGCAATCCCCTTCTGTTTAGGCCTACATTAATGCCATCTGTCCACAGCAAGAGCTGCAATCACAAAAGTCATATAAGTAAGTTTGTTGCTTTTTTAACTCCCTCTCCAGCCCTGGTAGCCTCTCAGTATCTTCTAATCTAATGCCTACCTATCCATTTCAAAAAGATACCAAATGGAACTATGAACTGCTTTATACTGTATTGCTGAGTGGTTTTGAGATAGTTAAATCCAAATTAGGCCAAATGGTCACTGTTCACTTATTTCTTCTTTCTCTCATTTTAGTTCTACGTTTGCCTAAAGGGTCTCTTCTTTTTCTGTGATTGACTTTGGAGTAGCTGCTCCTGTTTTACAAACCTCCCATAAGCCTAGAGCTCCGGAAATACCGTTTTAACTGATGAACTATTCCCACATCACTGATTATCAGTGCAACCCTTTAACTGTGAGCTCAGAGATCCTGAAATCTGGTACAAAAGCTTAAGAAAAATATTTCCTTGATCTGTCAAATTAGGCTACAAGTCAATCAAGCAGCCTTCTCATGAGACAAGTAGTATTTCCTGCAAGAGGCAACGGGATAGCTTTTCTCAGGGTACATGACAATGTGTAAGCTCAGGAAAAACAAGGCTAGCAAAACTTTCAAAACTCACAGTAAGTATAAAAGGACTTAATTTCAGGTTTTACCAAAGAGCAGAAAAATGGCCTCAGATGGAATCTTCTTAATTATGGAAGAGAAGGCTCAATCCTCTGTTTAAAAATAGGAAATGCTTCTTCCCCAGGAGAGAACTGTCTGTAAGTGAAGCATTTGCTTGTACTACAAGCAGGAAAAACCAACATTCCCAAACTCTCCTTTGAGGTTTGGCTTGTATCTGGCAGCTAAAGCAGACCAGAAGAACTCCCTGTTTTGACTGATCACACATAAAAGGCTTGCAAGTTCAAAACCTACTTTGTTTGAATTTGAATGGAGGCTATCTCCCTGCCTCATGTGTAGCAAACACAAAGACGTTGCCACCAATTCCAGCCATTCCCAGACAGCATTTGTAGGCAACAAGGAACTGAGGCTGAAGCTAAACAGCGGAGGAGAAAGAATGGAAATAAAATCAATGTAATTCCATTCTTCAGTTTCCCTTCAGTTTCTGGCAATTGCTGAAGGGAAAACAAGGAACTAGTGCCAAAACCCAAAATGGTTTTGCTCCAGGGTCCAAATATGAGAGAGATTACCTCATTCAGGAATATTAAAAGGACTCTACTAAGTTTCCAGTACCTCAGCTGCAAAAAACACAGGTCCTAAATCTGTTTGAGGATCCTATTCCTGCAGTGTCCTTGCCTGACAGTGGAAATTCAGTGTAAAATCCTGCCATAAGATGAAACTGGAACTTCGCAAACTGCAACTTCAGATAGGTGCTCCATTCCTGTGTGCTTAAATGTTGTTTCCTTCCTGGAGCTCTTCTGAGACACCTGAGAAAGCATTCTTGCTTTGCTCTGTATCACACAATTCGCTTTGCAGAGGGTATACACCCTGGAGTATGCAACACTGAGTGCTGCACATAGACACTCAACATATTAAGCAAGAAATGCATGAATTACAGTCAGATAAATTCCTCTATTGTTAGGAGCTTTGTAAGGGATCAGATACTTTTGCTCTGATACAGTATCATCATCCTAGACTCCCTGTCTGGGGAGCAATGGGATTTAAGACACAAAAACTATTACAGGAAGTTGGAGAGATTAGTTACAAGCCTCAGTGTACACATGAGTGTACACAGTGTACACTATGCTCATCTACAGGCTTTTGGGATCTGACAATAAATTAATCCACTAATACCTGCTGAGCTGCATACTGCTACTGGAGTGGTACCATCTCGTTGCAGAGGCTACTGTGAAAGCTAGAAAGAGCCTGGCATTGCAGTCAGGTGTGCACATGGCACTCCAGCACAGGGGGAGGAGAAGTAACATGCACTGCAGTGCAGGGTAATGCTGGGGGGAAGCAGGGACCCCTGCTGATACTCAGTGTCACCGTATTAGTGGTTGCCCCGATGACTGACAGAGACATCGAACCTATCCTCCCTCCTTTCTCCAAGGATTCAACGTGGTCTATATGCAGATACCTGGGCAAGAATGGGGCAGGGAACAGATACACAGATATTTGCTGTAAAGGGGTGAAGGCCAACTTGGTCTTAATTTCCTATGATTCATCACCGTGCCTTGGAATTAAAAAAATGAATAGCAAACTGGTCAGCGAGTAGCAAACCAGTAAAGTTCGCTTACTTGCTCAATGTGTTTCTCTCAAGTGTCCACTTACCCCTGGATTCTCTCATTTCTAACAAGGCTCACACTGGGATTACTCCTCTTTTTATGGGTAGACATATGAGCACACTCACAAATGCAGATGTGAGCAAATGAACCTGGCTGTTCATCCTTAAGCTACAATTCCCACTCCCTAAAATACTCCTGGCTCGTGTCTGTTTAATGGCTTTGCATTAAAAAAAAAAATCCAGAGGAAAGCAATTGGATAGAAGACACGGAGCAAATGTCCCTCCACAGGATTACAGACTTGGCAACATGTCCAGGACTCAGAGCTGGAAGAGATGAGAAAGTGAACTTTTTCAAAGGTCTGTCTAGGTCTGGGGGGATGCTGCTTTTTCTCTGAAAGCTGTGCTGGCATGCTAGATGAGCTACAGTAGGTATCATCAGGTCAGAGCTGCAGCAGGAGGGTGGCCAAGTGACCTCCACGTAGCAGAGATGGAAGCTCCAGTGGAAAGAACACAGGGGAAAGCAGAATTATTGCCTGGACATCAGTGGGTGTCCAGAAAAAAACTAGGACTATTTAAAATATATTGATGGATTAGAGACAAGACATCAGAGAAACAGAAGGGATCTGATGTGGAAGCTGTTTGAGACTGTCCAGATCTGCCCTTTGGTGGAAAGAGGCCAGAGGCCTGGCCCAGTTCTGGTACTGACACCTGAGTTGAAGGTGAAAGCATGGGAGGATCTTTTCTTCTGCTCTTAAACACTAACACTTTCCTGAAGAAGCATGAGATGGAGCATTCTGTTTCTTGGGTTTGGACTGACTCCAGTCAGCACTGGAAGGAGAAGAATGAAAATCCAGTATTGTACATTGATGATCACAATGAGAGATCTGGTTCCTGGTAACTGATGCACACAGGTGAGGCAGGGAGAATGACATCAGAGACCACTGCCCTGTCTGTTTTGAGACACTGATTTTGCAAAATGCTGCCCAGTGTGCTGGCTTCCCACATGGCATCACAATGAGGCAGCCCCTCTGTTCAGACTGGGGCTGACTGCCCTGCAGTCTCCACTCATGGGCTACCCACATCCTACAGTAAGATGTTTCATTTCAAGTAGGAAAGCAGAATAAGGGGAACTTCCTTCTCTAAAACAGTCATCAGATACTTCCAGATGCAGCCTTAAAAACAAAACAAAAGAAGGTTGTCCATTCCTTTCTTCTAATACTAAAGGAAGAATAAAATGAATAATACACCGAAACATAAAATAACAACAGTCTGGGGAAAGGAGCTGTCAGTACTGGGACAGGCACTTAAAATGATTGCAATTTAGCAATGTAGCACCAGGCTGTGTCTCTGTGGATTCACAGTCTATTTGCAGTTCTGCCACTTACCTACTGTGTGACCTCCAGCAAGTCCATTAATCTCTCTTTAACAGGTTGCCTCTGGCACTTTTCCTATCTTCTCTATTAGATCACGATCTGTATTTTTTCCCCTCAGCCATTATCTCATGGAGCACACTTCCAACAGTAAGTCCTGATTCTGCATGGGGCTTCCTGTCACAGTTGTGAGGTATATGGCAGAACTAGGCAGTGACTGGGCCTTTGCAGAACAATGCTTTCAACATACCAGTGTGCCACAACCAGCTACAAGCTTGCAGGCTGCACCTCATCTAAAGCTCTCTGCTTGCCTCAAATCAAAATGCACCATCTGTACAATGGGCTCTGAAATCCCCACCTGCCCTTGGGCAGTATAAGGAAGGCTCAAACACAGGCTCTTTGTACAAAGGGTACTACAGCAGCTGCAAGCACCATTAGTACATTAGCAGTGAGACCGCTCTCCATGTTCAGAATGAAATTCCATAAATCTCCTCCTGGTTCTGAGCAGCTGCTTGTCTGGTTATGGTGTGAAGCCACTTTGCTGCATGTGGCTGAGAAAGGTCAGGATGTACACAAACACAACACTACACTGTGATGTGCATGTGCAAACCACAGCACACAGACAAATGGAACGAAAAAGGGAACAGATCCTGCTCTCCCTTTCAGCACAGTAATGTGGTAACAGAGTTCTGGCTTTATGCCAGCATAACAGGGAACACAATTTAGCCACAAGGGATTCTGAATCAGGCAGCCTGAAACAAGAGATACATTGAGATTTTACAGAGTATGATGTTCAAGAAAGCCCTGAGTGTTTAGACTTTTAGAAAAATAAGGTTAAAGGAGGCTCCTCTGCTTTAGAGCTTAACTTTGAAATGATGCAGTCTACTTTTTTATGGCTTACACAAAAGGTATTACCTTCATTAACAGCTTGTCTATAAAAATGTATTTACTCTTTACTTTTGGCAAAAGCTTAACTTTGACTTCACCACAGTTCTCTTGGATTAAACATTCTGGAGAGGAAAGGATTTTTATTTTCTATTTTTTTCCCTTCAGAAATCTGTTTCGCTCTGTATACAAGAATACAAGACAGGAGAATCATGGTGGCTTTGAGGAGTTCCTCTTTTGGAAGAGATGCTACGAAGACAAATTTGGGATCCTTCCAAATAACAAATGAGCAGTATTAAATCGTGATTATTTGCTGAGATCACCAGTGACTTGCACAGTCACATCCAGCTGGCCTGAGCCTTGCATCTCCGTGAACCTATTGAGCTGCCCTTGCTCATGCAAGCAGCCCAAGGCTTGCCCCTAAGCAGCTCAGGATGTACGAGCAATCTGTTTGCTGCCCCTGCTGACTTCAGTGCAGGCCCATTAGCAAGGTGGCTCCCCGAATAATAAACAACACCTTGCAGCTCTTAATGCTGGCACCAGGCTATACCGAACCTGACTGAATTCTAGCCTTTTGTGGCAACTCAATAATACTTAAATATAATTAATTACTATTCCTGTGTATGGGTGTGTGTGAGGGGATGCTGTTTTGTTTTGAAGTCTAATTTTTCAAGGATTTGGAGAGGAATATAAAACCTGTAAGTGAAAACCAAGAGAACCTTCTTTGCTAATTGTGGGGCTGTTTCCAAGGCTCTTTTTTCTAACCATGTGATCACATTGTACAATGAATATTTTGGGTGAGCAAAACAGTAGCAACATTGTTGTGCCCCCATGAAAGCTGGCTGTTTCTTTGCAGTCACTTGTTTTCATTCTTTTCAAGAAAAAAAACAAACAAAAAAAACATAAGTATAGATGAGCTGTGGATAAGTAGGTAAGTTACTTGTTAGAGGAAAGGATTTTATTCCTACAGCATTGCTTCCTTTTGTCATTCCTCTATTCAAGAAGAGAAAGGGGGGAGATCCAAGGAACTAGATGCTAGATCAAGCCTGACCTTGATCCCTGGGAAGGGTATGGAGCAAATAATGCTGGGAAACATTTCTAAACATATGAAGAACAAGGTGACTGGGAGTAGATGGAGATTTATGAAGGGAAAATCATATTTACCCAGACTGATAGCCTTCTATGGCAAGATGGTTGAGGTGGACTTGAATGAGGGGAGAACAACAGATGGTGTTTGTATTGACTTAAGCGAGGCTTTTGACACTGCCTCTCATAGATTCTCATAGACAAACAGAGGAAGAACAGACTAAATAAATGGATGGTGGATGTGGACTGATCACTAGATGAACTGTGCTCAAAGGGTTGTGCTCAGCAGTACAATGTCCTGCCGGAAGCCAGAACCTAGTGGTATACCCCAAGGGTCAGCACCACTTAACATCTTCATTAAAGACATGGACGTGCACCCTCAGCAAGCTTGCAGCTAATACAAAACTGAGAGGAGTGGCTGATGCACCAGAAGGTTGTGTTGCCATTCAGAGGTACCTGAACAGGCTGGGGAAGTGGGCTGGCAGAAACCTCACAAACGTCAACAAAGAGAAATGAAAAGTCCTGCATGTGGGAAGGAACAACCCCATGCACCAGTATGCACTGGGGCCAACCAGCAGGAAAGCAGCCTGGCAGAATAAGACCGTGGACACCAAGTTCAAGTCCACGATGCACCCTTGTGGCAAGGAGCACCAACAGCATTCTGGGCTGCATTAGAAGAAGTACTGCCAGCAGGCAGGTAGGAGATTCTTCCTTTCTTCTCAGCATTAGTGAGGTACATTTTCTGTGCTGGGTCCAGTTCTCAGCTCCCAAGTACAATGAAGATAAGGTCTTACTGGAGAGCGTCTAGTGAAGGGTTGCAAGGATGTTTTAAGGGACTGTAGCATTTGATACACAAAGAAAGAATGAGAGAGCTAGGACTGTTCAGCCTGGAGAAGACTCAGAGGCATCTTATCAGTGATCAGTTTGTATAAAAACCTGATGGAAGAGTATAAAAAAGGTGCAGCCAGACTCTTCTGAGTTTTACCTATTCAAAGGACAATAGGCAATGCATACAATTTGAAATACAAGAAAAATAAAAGAAATCATTAAAAGCTTTTTTTTTTTTTTTTTTTTTTTTTTTTACCGCGAAGGTGGTTAAACACTGGAACAGGCTGCTGAGAGAGGCATTGGATTCTCTGTCCTTGGAGGTATTAAAGACACAAATGGACATGGTCCTAAGCATCCTGTTCTAGCTGGCCATTCTTTGAGCAGAGGTTTGGAGACTAGATTATTTCCAGAAGTTATCTGTCAACCCCAACAATTCTGTGATTCTACAGTCTTAACTTTGCAATCACTCAGTAATTGTAAAGAAGAATCTCTCCCACACTGCTGTATGAGAGTGGTCCAGCTTAACAGCAATAGCAACAGTGACTTCCCTCTGGGATTTCATGGCATCTCTTGCTCTTCTCTCTCAGAAGGGAGCTTCCAACAGCCTTGTGCATGGTGGTTGTCTGTTTTATTATTTGGGAACTACCAAGAGGTTTCACTGGTGTTGGATAGATTTTCTCATACAGAAAAGCTCTGCAGTGTTTCCTGATGATGGTCAGGCTCTGAAATAGCCCAGTTATTTAACAGCTTCCTTCATCTTTCAGTGTGTTAATGGCTATCCTCTATCCTTTACACCTCACCTATGTATTTACCCTGTCTTATTAAAACAGTACCACTCTTCTTATTTGGAATATATTCAAGAGCATAAAAACACCATATGTTCTAGTGAGCTAGCTTATTTCAGCACAGGCTGCTGCCTTTAAGGAGGAAATGGAAATACCTGTCCTCCAAGAGATACGGAATGTATATTCACAAGTAATTGCCATTACCCCCAGATCAAAACAAAGCAAAACTACTTGTTTCTTCAAATCCAATCCACAGAATGTGATGTGGGTTGGTTTTTTTTTTGGTTGTTTTTTGATAGATCTAGTCAGTCTATCTAAAAGCTTGTGATAAAAAACAGATACGTGTATAAATAAATAAAAGTAATGCAAACAAATGTAGGACTTACGTATGATCCATAATTCACTGCTAAGGTCTGCAAAGCCCATGGGAGACCTAGGCCAATTAAAATATCAAAAACATTGCTTCCAATGGAGTTGGACACAGCCATATCCCCCATACCTGCAAGAATGGAAACAACAGAAAATCAGACTTGTCTCAGAAAAACCCTTATGCCATCTTCTACACAATTCTACAACACAGGTATTTAAATCTTATAAAACAACAACAACAACAACACATCCCTGCTTTTTTGGGAAGCTTTGGAAGTTGGTAATGGTGCCAAAACTTGTTCCACACGGTCATTAAGAATCTGTTTGCTGCTTTGCAATAGCAACAAAATTCTTTTCCTCCTTTGAACTTGTTTTAAAGTTCAGCCTCAGGGAAAGGGCTATTAAAGTTTTCCCATCCAGGACATACCTTTGCTACCTAAAGAGGACAAGGACAGACAGAAACAATTCAACAGTAGCCTGACATCTCTGTGATGAACATACCTTGCCTTGCTACAATAAGGCTTGCCATGCAGTCCGGCACACTGGTTCCAGCTGCCAAGAAAGTGATGCCCATTATCACATCTGGAATTCCCAGTGTGTAGCCAATGATTGTCACCTAAGGAGCAGAATTAAACTGTCAGGTGGTTTACAAAGCTTAAAATCAGAGGCCAGCTTGGCCTAATTCTGCAAGATGCTGTAAAGCAATGTTTATTGCTCAGTGCAAACTGACACTTTCTCTAAAGAGAAGCAATGACAGGTTTTTTTTTTTTTTTTTTTGGTATATTCATCATCTAGCAGAGGATAGCACTGACCTGCTACGTACTCTCTTTGATTAGGTGACTAGGTGCTTTACACCTTTCATCCACAATTTTCCTAATGCTAACCTGGAGAAGAGGCTATACGGTAGGCAACTACTCTGTGTAACAGTCTCCTGATCTTGACTGAAGCTCATTGACATTATTACATACAAGTAACAGCTAAGGTGACACCAAAACAACCCCAAGGTTCATTACATTATGAAAATGGTATATACAAAAACATATACCCAAGCCACTGCAAATGCCACCACAATTCCTATTGGCAGAGAGGAGATATCTTTAATTTCCTTTGTTCCTTTGCAACAGAGTCTATGATAGATTAGCACTCTTTGATCTGATACACATTTTAAAATTTTGGATGCTTTTGTTCAATGATACCACATTTTCTATTAGCCATCTTTTAATTGCACAGCAGAAAGAGAAAAGCTTAATCAGGGATAACGCTTGCTCTTCTGAACTCTCTATAGCATACTTCAAGAAATGTGAACCATTAGAAGCAGAATAGTGACCCTGTGGGTTTTGGTATTTCAGCTATGGAAAGTGGGGATAGCTCTTTCATGAAAATCATCTCATCCTCACAGATGAAAAGCAGAAGAAAACATGTAACTTTCTATTTACTGTCCACAGTAGCACGGGTTATTGAAATCAAAACCAAATAAACTCTATTCTGTAACTGGTTTGATTAGTTCCTAGGGAAAACCCTCGCGTTCATTTTTGCACTTAGTACATGAATGAATTGTGAAGGCAGAGGAAAAGTTTTACTGTTTCCTTCCTCCCAGTGGGAAAGCCGTGGACACTGCTTTAGTGAGGTATCTCCATGCTCCTCAGGTCCCACGCTGAGACAGATCGTGAGTTGTGCACTCCATCACAAGAGCAGCAGTCCAAATCCAAGCTTCCCTTTATTTCCTGATGCCAGTGCCCCACATTGTCTAATTCTTCTTAAGAGTACAGACCACCTAATTTCTCTAAGCTGACAAAAATCAATTCTGTCACCTTTCTCAGGCTGTGCTTTCTGCTTTAGTGGGTACATACCATCCACACCATCATGTATGAGAAAGCTGCAATCCAGAGGGTAGAAGAAGCAAAAGTAACCATGAACCATTTTTCCAAGTGGGGTTTGTTACAGTTGGGCACTGTGAAATACAGGACAAAACTCAATGGCCATGTGAAGAGCCACTTCAAGATTTCTATTTTGCCAGCTGTAAAACAAAAATGTGAAAGAATCATATTTTTAGCCTGTTTTAGTTAATTGTAACAAACAAGAAGCCAGAGCCGCCTCAGCCCAAGGTCTAATCAAATAGGTAATGACATTTCATGTTTAGAAGACTACAGCATGAGATCAAAGACAGGAGATAGGAGGGTAAAGAAGGGCACAAGGAAGGAGCATGCAGTGCATGCCCATGAAATCCAGTGAGTGTGATAAGCAATGGGTCAGAACAATCCTACTACACCTTCTGTTTAAAGTTCTTAACAACCAATCAACTGATCCATCTTCAACTACTAAATAGGAAGGTACAGAAAAGATGGAGCCAGGCCCTTCTTATGAGTGTACAAGGAAATCATGAGAGACAATGGAGAGACACCGCTGACTGCAGCAGCAGCACGGAACAACGGCAGGGCCAACACATAAGCTGTGGCCAAGGTGCACCTGAGCCCAGCGGTCTGCATTCTGAGAAGTTCCTGCTACTTTCCAATTCATCTGTTACCTGTGACCAGGAACTAAACTGCAAGGTAAAGGCTGATGGGAGCTGTCAGAGAGACACTTCTACACCAACATGCACCTGTAATGTTTTCTGGCACAGTCAAACTGAGTATTGCTTTCTGGAACAACACAAATGCTTGGGCTTCTTACTGGGTAGGTCAAAAGGTGTGTATGGCGCTTCATGGTCATCATCGTCATCATCTTCGTCCTCTTCCTCATCATTTTCATTGTTCTCGTTATCCTCATTCTCATTTTCTGTTTCAGTGCCAGCCTCAGCCATGTCCTCCTCTCGCCGTGTGCTGTTCACGCCCCGCTCGGCTGAGTTGCTTGGGCCTGTTCCATTCTCTACCACATGCTTGATCGGTATTTTGATTGCTACTTCTGATTCACCATTGGTGTAAGTCCTGCTGTTTATCAGTCTTTGTCTCTGTATATACAGGAAAAAAATCTTGCTCACAGGCAGATTCTTTTTAATTAATTAATTTGTTTATTTATTTAAAGAGAAAGAGAGAAACAGAGAGAGATGTGCAGAGTTTTTTAAATAATTGGTTTTAAAAGGGATTAATTTTGATCATGTGTAATGCAATGGTTGCTTGAAGACAAATCTCACACAGATACAACTTTTAGAAGAGAAGGAGCAGTGGATGTAGAATTGACTACAGGCATATAACAAGACCAGGGTCAGATTCAGTGCAGTACTATGTTATAGAATAACTGTAAGTGATGCTAACATATGATCAATGCTGGGGGCATCAGCTGCAAGCAACAGCTACAGGTAGTATAGCCACATAACAACCACATAACTTTCCTAGAATCTCCATGTGTACAGATATCAAAGGATGATTTAATCATTGTCAGAAGGATGAAATCTGGAAAAATGCTATTGGCAATCCAGAAAACTACTGAGGTCCATTTTGACTTGAACAGTGTCACAGAAAATGGAAAATTCAGAACGAGAAAGAGAGAGAAACAGGGGGAAAAAAGATAACAGACATACCTCATTGATTAGCATGCGGCTAGCCATGGAGAGACGTGTTTTGGGGGGAAAGTGGCTGGTTATCATGATCCGGAGCCCAGCCTCAGAAAATGAAAGCTGGTGTGGGTAAGCAGACAGCAGCTCATCCACCATGATCACCGAGGCTTTACGGTGGAAATTCCCTGCAGCCAAGAAATGAAGAGAAGCTGAGGTCTTTGTTCACCACCAGCCTCTCTCTCCACCCTATGTGGCTATTGGCAGAATAAATCTGCGGGTTCCAGGTCCTTTCTAAGAACCATTTCTTTAGCTACTGCCATAGCTGTAGCTTCTACTGCCTCCTCTAATTTTAATTTCTGTCTTTACATGGCAGGTTTTGTAAATAAATCACCAACATGGTACCACCATGCATTATGTTATTAGAAAAGTAAATCTACTCTGCACAGTTCATCAAAGGCTTCTGTTAAGTGGATTGTTGCTTCCACAGCATTGAGGTGGAGGTGGTGCTCCAGTAAGGCTGCATTAATTCCACTATTAAAACCTGCACTTGTGCAATGATATTGGCCTCATCCACCACTGATTGTACACTGGGTGAGAAAACTGTCACTGTGTTCTTGCAGAGTACCAGTGTAAATAAAAGCAGGTTCCTGCATTCCAGCTCGCAGTTCATTGCTGGAAGCTCCCATCAAATCTGGCAGCAAACACAGGTGACAGTCTGTGGGGTGCAACCCACAGCATGAGAGCAAAGAGCAGACCTCTGAAATGCGCTCCAGCTGGGGCAGAGCGCCAGCATCTGCCACCTCTGTGCAACAGGCCCAGACTCCTTGGGTTGTAAATCCTGGGCCAGGACTGGGACTCAGCAGTAGGGAAACCCAAGATCTTCTCCGCACAACTGTGCTCAGCACTGGCAAGTGTTTGATGGTGTCAAATACTGGATGATTGGTCACTTGAATGGTGATTGCTTATCGCCATCCCTGTTAGTCTTAGAAAAGAGTACCTCCTCAGCCTTAGTGCCACTTTCTTTTTCTGAGGAGGTTTCCATGGATGGTAATAGACATGTGGGGCCACCTATACTCATAAAAATCAAAATAGCCAGATAGCTTTTCCTTATGACTTTATCACACTGGCATGTCCTACGTGGTACAGAAACGCTTCTACTTGATTCTTTTTGTCCTCTGTTCAGAAAATTAGGAGCTCAGAAAGCAAACAGTACTAGTGGAAACCCTCAACACTCCAGCCTGCTGAAATCAGAGCTGTTTGAGACCCCTCACTACTGCTAGTGTGCACAGCAGCACCACCCGCCTATCTGAGCCTGGTGGCCTGCTGCCAATTAAACACAGGAACAATCTGCAAGAAAATGAAGCAATTCTTTGGTCTTCCTTCCTCAGCCAGTTTGAGTAAACACAAATGTTCCAAACAAAAATTTACCATCAGCTGAGCAGTGTCTTGCAAAGAAACACTCTGGTAAGATTTAAACCAAATCCCACAATCAGAAATGCCTCATTTGTGTGTAATCCTGAGGTCACTGGGTAAACCCGAGTTTATGCTTCTGTTTTATCAGTCTAGCTCTACTGGTACAGTGCAGTTTTGCTGTTGAGACCCCAAGACTACAGAAACTCACTACACCACACTCACAAAAGCTTCCCCTCTGCTCAGCAACAGGGCAGTAACATGATAGCTGGCATCTGGCAGACTCACCAAAAGGTTTCAGGTCAGCAAGAAAAAACATCTACATTTCATGCTTACAGTATATGGACTATATCTTTCAATCACTGTTTATGGGAAAACAGCTATTCTTGTTAGTTTTTTTTGTTTGTTTGTTTTTGTTTTTGAGTCCAGCAGAACAAAAAGGACAGCTCATCTGCACTCAAAGACCAGGACTGCTTTAGACAAGAAAACAGCTCCTTCCCAAGTGAAACCAGCGACACAGGGCAGGGGCAGCTGTTATTGCTGAGAATAGGTGCAGAAAAATCCCAGGCAGTTACTGCACATGCTTGTTGCCTGTTGCAAAGACGAAGCATGACTTCGTATCCTCTGTACATGCAGTTTAACCCATGCTCACCAATGCATACACAAAGCTACTGCACCTGAGCTATGGAGTGGGTGATTTTTTTAAGCTGAGGACATAAATTTTTTTTTTTTTTAATGTGATCACAACTGAATTCAAATGGAAGAGGATTTCAGCCAAAGTGAAATCATCCACTTAATAGATCATTTATATGGAAAAGTTGTGCAAGTTCAAGACACTATGCACAGTAAAAAGCATGTTATCTGAACCAACATAGCTTTCCCTCCCTCCCTGAGGAGGCACGCACCCCAGTTTAAATATGGCCTTTTTTCCTGTTCAGTTTATGTTGCTTTGGAATGAAACCAAATTTACTGATGATGCCAAATGTGAATGAACATCTACAGTCAAGAATAACCACCTCCAAAGGAGGACATGCACTGTTGTGGCTGGACATTCTAAATAAGAAGCTCCTGTGCAAGTCAGGCTTGAAGCTGAGAGCGTGCTTTCAGCCAGGTAGTTGTCCAGCAGCAACAATTACTCCAAAGAGGCCTGATCTGCCTCCACTGCCAAGGATGCAGTGGCTGATGGAGCTTATGAAGGGCCACCTCCATACCTATGTCAGTGCTGATCAGACAAGACCAGCCCACACCACAGGACCAACAGAAAAATTTGTAAACATTCTGAATGAGGCAAGCAAGTGGGGTGACTTACTGGAACAGTTACCTTTCTTTAGCAATACCACTGTAGCATCGCAGTTGCTGTTATCATCCATTTCTGTATTGTTTGCTAATCCATTCATCATATTTGCAGTGTTTTTCGTCTTCCTTTCAAAACAGTGATGTATGGTAGAGTTGTACCTGCACAAATGAAACAAACTCTAGATATACCTTTTTGCTGCTTCTATGTGGATTTCTTAACAATGCCTTTCCTACATTCAGATCCTGGTTTTAAGGAAATCATGCTACAAATCTAACTGAACTGAATGCAATGCAGCCTCTCTGATTTATCATATTTCAAAGCCTTGTGGGCACAATCTCTAACACTGTGCTTTTTTTATAAGTAAGCAGTATTCCCATAGCAAATAATGATTATACATCATTGTGCTTTTTTTTTTTTTTTTTAAATAATCACTGTCACTCTTGAGTATGAGTGCTATTTTACCCATGGAGGCATACTAGAGAAACACAAGACCACCTGCTAAATTCTGGTCTCAACTTTGAAATTTATTTATTTATTTTTAATCCCTGTTTCTCATCATGTTTTGAGTAGCCAGGTGCTGACACAAACATGAGCTAGGGATCTCCCCACAAGACTCAAAAGCAAGGGTGGACCACTGTGAGCTCCTGGCCAGGGTCCCTAACCAGGCTGACAACCTTGCCAGCTCTCTCCAGACATGTCTGAAACATCTGTTCAAACTACAGCATCACTTTTAGGAAACAAACAAACAAACAAACAACTACAAAAAAAAAAAAATCTAGATTCAACAGTAAAATTAACTGCTTTGCTGGCCAGTGAATTGTTGCAAGGGTAAACTTACCCTCCACATTAAAGAGAGTTTCTAATTATTAGAATTGAGATGAATTCTGACTTTGTTCCCTTTAATCCAGCCTGACTGCTTTGCTGTTCTGAGAATTGCTCTCATAATATTTACTCTGTTCATCATTTCAAAACAAACCTCTACTCTTACTTGTTGAGACAAGACCACTGGTGGGCTTGGCAGCTGGTAGTTTTTGTTTAATGTTCCAGTTTAAATCTGGGTTTCTTTTCCACTGGCTTTTAAAAACAAGGCAGGAGGAGGGGAACCAAACAGCAGAACAAAATTCCCTAGCATCAACTTGTGTGAAAGCAGCTACACAGGACAGATGCTTGGAAAATCAGTGTGGATTGGGCTGCAGTTTTGTATCAAGTGTCAAAGGAAGGAATAACGAATCATTGTGGGGTTTTGTGCCCCCAGAAAAAGTATAGTGGAATTTTCCACACGTTTTTTTCTGAGTAGGGGTGCTTAAGCAAAGAATGAAGAGGTTGTTTTGGTTGGAGTCAGGGATGGATTCAGGCCTCTGCTCTGCCACAGGCTCACTGCATTAGCCTTGGTCAGTTCACATGGATGATCCAGACAGCATCATCTACCTGTAGACGTCTGATACTTTGAGCCATACTATGGGGATAAGCAGCCCCTCCCTGCCTCATCAGGATCCATGACAAATAAATACATGACAGGGCAAGATGCTCTGTCCCCTGCTGCTGGAGGTGCTGCTGGCATAGAAGCTGAGAGATGCAACAGAAGCCCTGCCTACAGCATGCTCTAACTGCCTTTGCAGCCTCTGCAAAAGCACCGGAGCTGGGAGCCTTCCAATCTAAACAAGCCAGGGATGCATTTGACTTACTTCATAATAATGATGTAGATGGCATACATCAGCACCAAGACTAAGGACTCCCACCTGCAAACAAAAGCGACACAGAAAGCGCATCAGAGCAGGGCCCAGTGCCCGCTCCCATCATGCTACAGGCACGCAGAAAGGCTCGACCCTCCCAGCACGTCTTACCACCGCCCTGGAAGAGGGGACGGGTGAAGAAACAGCTTGCATGCCCGAACGCCTGCATTGTTGCTTTGACTTCTGCTCTGGTTTTACTTGGCCAGATCAGTCTGCCAGCTAGAACAGATGACTGAAACCAAGAGTTCTGAGAACAAGCATGCATCCAAGGAAGATCAACACTTCTGTACGGACAACATGTGTGGGACTGCAGCAGAGGGAGGGCAGAAGTTATCCTGCTCAGCAGGCGTGGGTGTGAAGCAGGCTGTGGGGGCCTTCCAAGCATGCTAAAGCACTCTGGTCATGATGAGATGACCTGAACATGGGCTAGTTGCTCTTTACTGCTGCTGCACAACCACGGAGCAGGCGGCAGGCAGCAGTTTAAACAACCCATAAGACAGTGATGGTTTCTTCTGCTGCTTCTATGTCAAACTAAAGAATTTGTGTAGAAAGAAAATTGATTATGAGTTTAAACTTGTTCCTAGCCAACGTGTTTGTTTTTTTTTTTTCTGTCCTTTTTCATTGACTGAAATGCTGTATTCTGCATAGATCACTATGGCAAACTGCTAGTCCCTGTGGAAATAAACCTTTATCAGACTGCTATGTACTAAAACTCATGGGTTACTTTCTTTTTAACGATTTTGAAATGTTGCACTAACCATACCAATATCTCATTCCTGGCAGTTCACAACAGCTTCCTCATTGATGCGTTTTGAGTAGAAGGACAGTCAAACACAACTGGGCCTCAAGTCAATTTTGGTTAAACAAAACAAAACAAGCAAAGAAAAAAACATTGCAAAGCTCGGTGTTTCAGAAATCCCCCTCTGAAATTAAACATAAATCCCCCAGTGAGAAGGAGTTTAAAAAAACACACAACCTGAGAAGCCTGACTGCCCCTAGTGCTTGTAATCTAAATAATGCTGTCTGTGAGTGAAATCAAAGCTACCATTGTCACTACCCAAGCCCTAAGATGTGCTGAAAATACAACACTCTAAGCAAAACTTTTGATTCCCCCCTTCTCATGAACCCTGTTTATTGCAGCTTTTGTGGGGTAAACTGGAAAATGAACAAGAAAGAAATGGGATCCACAGCTGGATGTACTTACCAAGAAACTTTTTCATCATAAATAAACTGTGGAGGAAAGATTTTAAAAGAGGCATGTTAGACAAGAAATGTGATAGCATGCATCAGAGCTGAAAACAGCCCACCACCTGAACAAGGGGTATGAGGGGCAGAGCAACCCAGGGATTAGGATCTGGCCTGTTTTCCTCTGAACATTTCAGCTCCCAGTTTCTCCCACCTAGAAAAGCATGGTGGTACTTCTTCCCAAATACTATGGGGTCCTGCAGAACTGGCACTGTTGCAGCACTGAGCAGAAGTGCTTACAGGGAAAACAGAGGTAACCAGCATCAGCTGATCTCAACTGATACTGCCTCTCCTTTTGAGCTGCTCTTAGGTGGCAACTGGGCAGCAAATACGCAGATTTACAGCCACTTCTACAGCCGGCATGAATGACAGGTGCTCCAAAAAAATGTGGCTAAAACTGGCCATGGGACATGATTTCCTAAGAGCTAAGCTATCACCACAGGAGCTGGATTTAACTGCTGGTATAGTCATTTTAGTACATCTGCAGACCAGTGTTGAAGCCTCCTTCATTATGCTGTGCAAGCCTCTTCGGGAAAGAAACGTGTCTTTCTCCTGCATATATAAGATGCCGTGTGCTAGGGAAAAAACAATGCTGTGGCAGAGAAGTGCA
Organism: Oxyura jamaicensis; assembly: GCF_011077185.1. Classification (NCBI taxonomy): domain Eukaryota; kingdom Metazoa; phylum Chordata; class Aves; order Anseriformes; family Anatidae; genus Oxyura; species Oxyura jamaicensis. The sequence continues at coordinate 138,877 of NC_048895.1, forward strand.
GGGGTATTTGCCCATCTTCGCTTGGCTCCAGTGTTTGAGGAGGTACATGTTAGGAGCTCACCGGTAGATGGCTGCAGTGTTCCACGGCTGGGTACTCTCCCAGTGTACACCCATCACCACCAGCATCTAGGTACTGGCAGGACAGGGGACTTCATGGTTGCCTTGCCGGTAGCACCCCTCTTTGCTTCCCCTTCCAGCTCAAGCGGACACCTGCGTGCGGGCTGCTCCAGCTGCCGGTCACAGAGCCAGGGATGCCCAGCCTGGCTCGCCCGACGCATGCGGAGGCTGCGGGAGGGAGGCCAGGATGCCCAGTGGGCAGGACAGAGGCAAGGAGCAGCCGGGCAGCGCCGGGATGCCTGCTGCTTGCCACTTGGTCCTGCTGAGGTACCTTTGCCTGCCTGAAGAGGTGGAAAGGCCATACTAGGAAAACACATCCGTGGAAATGGAACCAGGGAACACAAAGGAAAACGAAATGAGCTTCTGAAAGTATGGTGAAACACTTCCCTTAAGCTACAGGGCTTGTAAACAGGAACTCTTGTTTGACAGCACGCACCGAGCAATAGCTGTATTTGTTACTGGAAAAACAGGACAGCAAAACATTATGCATGTTATGATGTCACAGTGCCCAGTCACCATGATCGAACCTGACAACAGCTATTTTAGGTTACAGCGTTTTGGTGTGATAGGACACAAAAGCGTGTTGACCTCTGTGATTTAAAATAGCACCGATCACACTTTTTTCACTAATGACAATGACCACGTCCCTTCAAGTTAAGAAACAGTGGGATCTTTTTCCTTTCAAGGGAAATAAGGAGTAACAGTTTTGCCAAGCTCTAAAAGAAGACAATGCTACTTTGTACTATAACAAAAATCATACTGCTATATCAACATGAGGTAGATGTGATAAGCGGAGTTTATCTACTTCTAATCTCTGTGATTTAGAGTTCACTCATTCTTTTCAACTGGCATGGAGAATCAAAGAGGTGAGTTTGCTGCTTTGCCATTTATTACTGCAGCACTGCAATTCATTTGCTGGTGGAAATGGAAAGAAACTCACATGGATCTACCCAGCAGAATGTTAAACCATTGAATCTCAATGTTGGCAGGGATGTATTTATTTCCCCTCAGGTGTATTTCTGGTTAGCTTAGACACCCATGGAGCGCAACTCATATTAGCGCACCAGAAGTTGCTGTTGAAAATAATATGTGAGCAACATTCTACAAGCAGTATCATTACTCATGTAAGACAACTGTATTTTGGCTGCAGCAGTCTCAATGCCCTGGCACAGCAAATTATCCCTATATAGAAAAGCATTTAAGCGCCTCCTTAAATTTAAGGCCCATACATGTCCAACAATTGTTAGACTGTAAGCTAACACTGCAGAGAATGGCCACTGTAAGCAAAGGGCAGGTTTGAGACCACCTCATGAAACTGAACAGGTACAAGTCTATGGGGCCTGATGAGATGCATCCCAGGGTCCTTAGGGAACTGAGTTGTCAAGCCTCTCTCCATCATATTTGAAAAGTCCTGGCAGTCAGGTAAAGTCCCTGGTGACTGGAAAAAGGGAATCATCAGTCCCATTTTTAGAACGGGTAGAAAGGAGGACCCAGGGAACTACAGACTGGTGAGCCTCATGTGAGATGTGAGGACAGAATGGGAGAAGAGTTGATTAAGAACACCCCTGCACAGAAGGACTTGGGGGTTCTGGTGGACGAAAAGCTGGACATGAGGCAGCAGCGCACACTAGAAGCCCAGAAGGGCAACTGCATCCTGGGCTGTATCAAGAGAGGAGTGGCCAGCAGGTGAAGGGAGGTGATTGTGCCCCTCTGCTCTGCCCTTGTGAGGCCCCTCCTGGAGTACTGCGTCCAGGTCTGGGGCCCCCAGCACAAGAAGGTTGTGGGGCTGTTAGAATGGTTCCAGGGGAGGGGCCAGAAAGATGATCGGAATGCTGGGGCACCTCTCCTATTAAGAAAGGCTGAGAGAGCTGGGGCTGTTCTGCCTGGAGAAGAGAAGGCTCTGGGGAGACTTCATTGCAGCCTTTCAGTACTTTAATGGGAGCTGATTAAAAATATAGTGACCTTTTACATGGGCAGACAGTGAGAGGAAAAGGGGGAATGGTCTTAAACTAAAAGAGGGGAGATTTAGATTAGATGTTAGAAAGAAATTCTTTACTCAGAGGATGGTGAGGAACTGGAATGGGCTGCCCAGAGAAGTTGTGGATGTCCCGTCTCTGGAGGTGTTCAAGGCCAGGCTGGAAGAGGCCCTGGGCAACCTGATCTAGTGGGTGGCGTCCCTGCCTGGGACAGGGGGTTGGAACTAGGCGATATTTAAGGTCCCTTCCAACCCAAGCCGTTCTATGAAATGAGAAAAGTGAGTAAAAGTTGTGCTACACTGTGCTGTGAGCCAGCAGTGTGTCTCCTAATGGAGACATCAGGGCCTGGAGAGTCAGTATTTGAATAACGATGTCCTGCCACCTAAATTTTATTCTACCTTAAAAGGAGATATAATAACTGAGCTACTGTGAAGCCAGGGGTGCTTGGGTGAATGACGGGGAAGAGAGAAAATTCTTAAACTGAAGCAGTGTTTAGACTCTGAAAGGAAAAATCCACATTTGTCATCAACTGAGGAACAATATTGCATACAGTAGGGGTGGTATATCATTCGAGTCTTTAACCATATAAAATGTTTTCCCTTCCTCTCATTTTACTCTGGTTTTCTTTAACAGGTGTTTAAAGGACACACGCAATGACTTCTGTTGAGTACCAGTGAAGAGATGTGGGGGACCATTCTGCATCTCCCAAGCCACAGTTGGCCACGAAGTGCTCTAACATCCAAATAAGAGTTCTGGCAATATCTACAAGTCCCATGTTGCACAGTCCTGTCCTGACTGCATGAAGGACTTTGAATCTCACAGCGTAAGATGAGCACAAGAGTGGCCACACATCTGGAGAGAAACCCAAGGCATAAGAAAAAAAGCACCTAATCCGAGGCTTAAGAAAAAAATATCAGTACCCTGATATAATGGGGTACAGTTCCATGAGAAAAGGATTTCTGCAGTTTTGTAACTATGAAGAACACCTCACACAGAAATAAACTATATGAGAAAAGTTTTAAGGATAACAGAGACGGGTATTCAATGAGTAGTATAACTTACTCATTACATAGGATATGTAGCTAGGATATGTAGCTATTTCAGCTCTGCGGCCCACCACTGTACTAGAACTGGGACATGCTCCCCCCGAGCTGTTGCTGCAGCCTCTATGGACATTTCTCCATCTCCTACCCTTGGGCCATGCTTTTCTACAGAATGAGAGAGACCATAAGTACATTTTTCCATAAGAAGAAAACCACATGGCTCCTGGAGCTAGGATCTCAGCTACAAGACTATGGTTTCTTAGTGGGTTTCCTTTACAGGCAGCAGTAGACATGTGGGCTCCCACAGAAGAATGACATGTACAATTGCCTTCAAAAACTTACCACAATGAGTGCAACAACAGACAGTGTATAGTAGATTGAATCTCTCAGGAGACTCCATGACGACAGTGCAACAACCTGGGAAAACAGGCAAAGAAAGGATGTCAGCCAGGCTCTTACCAGCACAACTGCCACATCAGCAGCGAGTGCCAAGGTCAAGCCCGTCACTCGGTGCGAGCTGTCCCCATGCATGCTGGGACACGGTGATGAGATTGCAGGTATGAGATGAACTGGCTTTCTGAGGCTGCTTGAGGAATAGCTGCTAGGGTGGGATGACCAAACCTGAAGAGCAGAAAGTGCAAGGTCACAGACACACAAAATCAAAGAAGTGGTGTCAAACCAATGGAAAGGGGATTCAAATCCCATGTATTTATGGATGACAGAAAAGATACTCATGAGCCCGGGAGGCTACAGACACCCTTTTTCCCTGAATGCCCAGCCCTGCACCAGTGCAGCTCCCACTGCTGAGCCAGCAGTAGCAGTCCCTATAGGCAGAGCTGCCACCAGGGCTGGCGCACCATGCCGCAGAGGAGGTTGCACATGCTGCTGCTGCTTGGGCAGCAGAAGGGGCTTGGCTCTACCAGAAGGGCAAAGAAAGTCAGCACTGTGTCAGTGTCACTGTGTCAGTGCTGATGTCCAGCAGCAAGCATCCCAGCTGAGAATGGTCAAAGAGATGAATAGCTCAGCCAAGCCTACAGGACAGGATGTCCACTCTTTCTGCTCCCACCACCATGTTTCTATTAATTTTCCCCAGCCTGGGACTCCTGCCTTACTGGAGAGGAAACCATCCTGAAATGCTGAGCAAGAGCTCCAGGTACATGACGGTGCGGTACACAGGACAGCCCCCAGGCACTGCCCAGCAGTGCACGCACTCCCCACCACACCCCTACCCCACACGCCTGTGTCTTGCAAGAGTCCAGCTGCTGGAGCCTCCTATGCTGGGTTTCCAGGAAACTGCAGGCTGCTGGATTTTACACTGGGCTTGTCCTTGTGAAAAATAATTGAACCCACGCCAACTCATTCAGGGGAAGGAACAGAAGTGGTGCTGCAAAATCACTATCTGACCATAGTCTTGTAGCTGTCTGGGGCAGCCAGACCCCCCAGCACAGCACTAGCCTGAGCCTCTGCAGAGCCACAGATTTGCCTGCTGGTCACAGGCATCACTGCAATTCTGCACGTTTGCACAGGATTTGGGACAAATACTCAATCGTCCAGCAAATCAGCACCTTAAGAACAAAATACAAGTGATTTATAGGCAACAGAGGACAAAACAGGATTGCTGTGCAGTCATTTCATCTGACACCTTTCAGAACCAAAGAAATGAGGAAGAACTGTTAATGTAGGCTGAACAAGACTGGAATTCAGATGTTAGAGGACGTAACACCAGTGAGTCAGTTAGCCTTTAACTTCATTACCGGCATTTGAAAGGGCCGATGAAAAGAAGTTACATGGTGGTAACATCTTTACATGGTGGTAACATCTTCAGTATGCCAAAACTCTGTTTACAGTTTTGGCAGTGCTGGGAAGTCCCCCACTCTCAGTGCAAAATTATCCTCAAATTTTTATTTTTCATTTCTAGAATGCATTTCAAACAGCATCAGTCACATTCTTCCCAGGTGTAAACTACAAAGAGGAAGATGGGAGGTGAATAAATTACACTGTTCTGGTTTGATCCCTAAATGTAAAAATGACAACATCCTCCAGTCATGTTCATGCATGAAATCAGCCAAACAAACAGCAAGTTCATTCTCTTTTCTGTCTATAGAAAGATCCAATTTCAGAGTGCTTGCAAAAAGTAGTTTCCCAGATTTCTCTGCTTATCAACTCTTACAATAGTGGAACTTCCCTGATTGCTAGCAAAATAAACACTTAAGATACCGACCATTATACTTTAAAATCTCTGTGACCTCCTAACACTTAAAGTAAGTGTAATTTATGCTGAGAGTAAAGTCTCTTTAAGCAAACATTGACAGTAAGAAACTCTTACTCACAAAAATCACAAACCAAACCAACCAACCAACAAAAAACAAAACAAACAAACAAAAAAAACAAACACACACACACACACCAAAAAAAAAAAAAAAAAAAAAAAAAACCAAAAAAAAAAAAAACAGGCCTTTAAAGTCCTTGAGTCAGATTACATTTATACCAGTTGACAATGAATATTTATTCATGTACGGATAGATGAATGGCAATGATTTATCATGGAAATTTCCAGATGTAGAAACCTGGAGTTAGGTGCATAATTCTGTTCAGAGACCCTTAATTGAACATTATGGATAGTTGGACTCCTACCTTTTGACTGAGCAATTTTTGTAAGAAAGTTTATGAAATGATTTGATATTATTCCAGTCAGCTTTACGATGCTATTTAAAGTCCTATGTGCCTTTCTGAGCACAGATGCTGATGGAGCTTTGATAGCTATAAACTTAAACTGTGTATAATACATGTTTTAACATTTCTGAAACAAATGAATATGGGACAGTAAATCCCAAATGAGCAGGTTTGCTGGTAACCATAGCTATTTATCTAATTAAACACTCCCTTGGGTATAAGGGATGTCACCATGCAGCAGAGCATACCACTAAAAGCAAGATGTTGCAGTTACCGTGAGTTAAGCTAGAATCTCTCCTGTTCTTTGACATTCTACAATAGTCTTGAAGGTAGTCTGTATTTTTCTCCCAGGGATTTTTCCTCAGACACCTGAGTGAATGCATTAACACCCAGGCCCTTAAATGCAGCTATCATTCAGATCTGAGTGAAGGCACTTCACTTTGTACAAACTGCTCACATTTCACAAACATCTTAGAAGCTCTCCCTGATGCAGTAAATACGGGCAATTAAATCTCAGGTCTCCTTAGGGTGAGCCATTTAACTGAAACCTTTGAACCATTTTATCATGGGGAAGAACAATCTGATATAGGGAAGCTGTGTGCATAGGGTAACCACACACCCAGGGTAAAAGGAGCTAATTAGTTAGCACTGAGTGAAATGGCAGCACTTTCAGCCTGCTGACAGGGATCTCATAGTTTCATTATAACTGTCAAGACCTTGAACGCACAAGTCGTGCTATATATTCTTGCTGCAGCCAAGGACTGCATGTAAATCTTAATGCACTGGAACCCTCTTAAATCACAGTTTAGCAGATCATGACTAAAGCAGAAAGGAAATCAGGGAAGCAATCAGCTTGGGTAAAAATATGATGAGATTTAGAGTTTTAAATCAGAAATACTGTAAGCCAGAGGAGAGCCAGTCTTCTGGGAGCTGAGCACCAACAGCCAGCTGTAGAAAAGCACTGACTGTCACGTTGCACATTTCCTCCATTCAAAGGAAGAACCTGAAATTCAAACCCCAGACAGGAGCCCAGTAGCCTTCACTTAACTGTGACACTGGGGACTAAATGTGGCATCTCCACAGCAGAAAGGAAGAGCTCTTCTGTTCAGGCTTCAATGAGAGCAACCGCCTCTGATCCAGGCACAGAGAAGGACCTATGGTGTGCACTAACCTGCATGCTGCAGTACCGCTCTGAAGGGTAAAACACATCCTGTATTAGAAACTGGGTTTCTCATTGCTAAACTCTCACCCTGCACACTCTCATGTACGACATTTACTACTCATATGTTTATTTCCCTTTCTGAAGGGCTGAAGAGCAGAAAAATCACGATTTGATCAGTTCCAGTTTGACTTCTGCAGTTCTTAATTCCTGAACCAGCAGCCCCATGCAGCACACACAATTTCCTCCATTTAGTGCACATGCAGAGATAACCAACCAGGGAGAAAAATCATTGAAGACAGAACACTGACAGCTGCTGTGCTCGGCACCTAAGTTAGTGCAGGGTGCCAGAGTCTCAGTGGCAATATACCCCAGCTCAGGGCTTCCCCAGTCACGCTCTATGAAACTGACCCTTCTCCTCTGCTCTTCCAAATTACTTCCCTTCCCTTAACAGAACAGAGGCTCCTCTCACTACGTTTCCCATCCAGGAAAGACTGGGCAACAGAGGCCATCCAGTTGGCTCTTTAAAAGCCTATGTGCCTGCCCTCCCCATTGTCTACCACAGGCCTGAGAGGAAGCATGTAATGCCAAACACGGGCGCTGCTACCTTGCCATTTCCTGCAGGACAGAAAAGGGAGTAAAAAGCCAGAGAACTCAAGGCTGCAATTCAGCATTGGAGCATGCTCTAGAGAGAGCTCCACCTGGGCACAGACACTGCAAGCTGACCTGCAACAAGGAGAGGTACCTGGGCATGTTTTCGATGTCACCTGCTGCACGATGCTCTGAGGAGACATCATATGTATAGGCTGTGTAGATGTATACACATCATTCCAGTGGGTCATTTCGAGAAGAGAATTACCTGCAGTCCACTGTGAAATCCTCATCTATTAATGGCCTTCAGTGTCATTAATTGCATTGGTAACAATAGTGATATTAGTTGAGGCTTAATTTTACTTGCTCTACATTAATATAAATGGCAGAAGAACTAGTAATAAACATCATTATTGGGCCTGAATGGCCTTATGCAAATCCAGCACATAATCCTGAAATCATAGCTGCTCAGCCATGCCAAGCAAAAAATTAAAAATTCTCCATGAAACAACCAACAATTTCTCCACCAGGTGGTTGTGAGAGAGGGTAATGACTTGACTAGACACAGCAAAACCTGCCTAATCTGTCTTCAGATGGATCCCTGTATGCCAGACATTTATGTTAATGACTGGACTGTGCTACATTTACAAAATTCTAGTTATGAGCCATCATATGTCATTTGTGTCAGTTCTGGGTAGATATAACAAGAAAATCTATTTCACCATGCTCAGGTAAAATGTAGTATTTGGGAGTATCGCCACAGGGGTCGATAAGCTCCGTGGTTGGTGATAACATTGGACTCATGACAATGAAGCCATGAGGAATGTAAACAAGTTAGAAGGAACAAAATATGGGAGATCCACGAGACGCCTTGCTGTCTCAAACTGCTTGTTCTCCAACCGTTAAGATACGGAAGTTGCTAAATGTTTGCTGTTGCTGGGCAAAGTTGTTAACCAATGAATAGCTAGTGGGAAAGTACCGCTTGTAGAGCCAATGGTACAAGGGAGCCTGTGCTCAATAAAGTTGTTGAAGTTATTGATCCCTAAACTTACCCTGGTGTCTGTGTGGTCATTACGCCACAGTAGTAGGTTTCGCTGCATTTTTTTCGGTTAAATACAGATTAACGCTCATTAGGTTCATTCAAATCTGAAAAGGCACAGTGGTTATGGAGATATGTACGTGAATGAGACAGAAGTAAAGAGATTCTTACAGTTCCTACAAACAGTAGCATTTAAAATCTTGGAGGTTTTCCAGACATGAACAAACTTCTGGGGCAGTTCCTCAAAGCCATCATCATCGTGGAGATTGGCACCAACTAGACAAGGCCACCGTCTGCCATGGAGATTATGTCTCTCTTAGAGACAGCTCTCTTGAAACAGAGCTCTTCCATCCTCCCAGGCACATACACCCCATGCAGATAGCGCCCAGCCTCCCTCACCAAATACACCAATGAGCCTCCTCCAGCACAAGCAGAGCACCATTTGCCAGAGCTTGTGCCTGGTCTTGCTCGTTATGGCTCATGTGCCCCTGGGTGGGTATATGTGCAGCTGATGAGCTGCTCCTGGATGTGTTGGGTGAAGGTCTCTGAGCATTTGGAAACTGGTCCAAGACCCGAGTGGGCTAGCGACCTATGGGCCTGCTTCCAGGGACAGCTCTGCTGGTGACCACAGCAGAATGCTCAGGACAGTCCAGACCTTGGGGCACCCCCTCCTGTCCTGTGACTGAAGCACTATGCTGAAACACCCCTCATAAGATGGCAGCTCAAACTGGAGAAGTTAAAAAGACCCCTCAGCTTTCATGCTGCTCTGGCACCTGTCAATCTGTAAGAAAACAACAACAACAACAACAAAAATATTTATTTATGCCTATCCTGACAGCAGCCTGGGAAATTCTGACTTCTGAGAAGCTGAATATCATTGACTGTCTTTGGTGAATCTGTCACAGGCCTTGCCCTCTGGGACAGCCCTGGGGGAAGCTTGATTTCCAGGGCTAAACTTCCCTTGACAAAGCATAGGCTCTGCCTTTTAACCTTGCAAATTTATTATTTCAGGAACTTCTTTCTCAGCTCAAGTAACTACAAGGATCCTGCCACCCTCCTGTTCACCATCACTGGTCAATCAATGAAGCATCACATATTAAAATGAGATAGTGGCACTGCCTTATTTATATTCATCTTTATATTAAAATAGGCTACACATTCATCTATGACTTTCAACAAGAAGCCACTGGAGAACCTCCGTGCACTTCCTGGGAGATATGTCCCCCCATCTGTTATACTGAAGCGCAGTGTCAGTCTGGAGGAGGAGGTATTCACTTGGGATGAAGCAATGTAGGAGCGATTGATTCCTTATTCTGCTCCCAGCCCTACAGCTTAAGCTCAGATGAATTAAGTAAGCACTATCCCTTCCTTGTACAGGGGGGCATAAAGGAACATTTTGTACCCAGAAGCAGCACTGGAGAACAAACACATGTGGGACTGTACAAGGTTGAGATCCTACAGTAACAGGGGATCGACAAACATCATGGACACACTTATGGAGTTGTTGAACCACATTAATTTCTCACTGTCACCCACCTTTAGCCATGCATCTCTGTTTTGGTAGATTTTCTATCTGATTAGCTCTTTTTTTGCCCTAGTGTAAATCAGCTTACCAGCATCCACTTGCTATGTTTGCCTGGGAAAGTGGTTCATTAGCCTGCCAAAACAATGCCAGAGGCCTCAACTTCACCAGCATCATTCCCACAGCAAAACACAGAGTTGTGCTGGAACCAGGAGACATGGCCAGGCGGTGCTATGGTTCAGAGAGTTGCCCAGCTGCTGCTAGCACTTTGACCCAGTCTACAGTCCAGAGGGTCCAGAGCAGTGCAGGTGCAGCAGGGGCCTCAGGGACTGCCCATGTGTCCTCCCACCTCAGAGGCTCCTGGTCCTGCCTGGAAGATGTTTTTCCTATCACCTCATTTGCATCCTCCCAGAAGCAGTCTTCATCTGCAGTCTGCCTTGTGACTTCTGGCCACAAGCGCTCCCTCCTCAAGGCCTTTGCAAATGGCCTTTCAGGGATACTTTTCTAGCACATTTTGAACCTTCTCTGAGGGAATTTCATCTCAACAGCATCTCTCTCATCTGCCTAGTAAAATGTCCCATGAACTGGTTTCACAATCTTTCCTGTTACAGGAGAGGACAAATCCTGCCAGATGGGACAGTGACATGTCTTCTGGCTCCATTCAGCTCTGGAGGCAGCCCTGCTCCAGGATGCAGCTGAGGGTGGTGGCAGGTACCCCCTGCCCAAAGGCAGCCCAAAGGCACCTGGCAGCATTCAGCCACCAGGAAAATCAGCAAAGGGAGCACTAAAGGTTATGCCTGTGATTCAAAGGTGGCAGAGTGTGTGCTTTTCAAAAGGTCATGGCCAAAAATAAGATGGGAAATAGCAACTGTGTGTTTAATATTCTGCACATGCTTTCTCTCTCTCTTGCTCTTAAATGTATCAGTCCTACAGCAATTGTAATGAAGATATAAGGCAGGAAAGAACTTCATAAGATAATTACTGCCATCTTCCAGTACAGCACACAAGAGAGGAACTGCCTGACCATCAGGACCTGTGAGTTAATTTTCACACAACCTGCCTCATTTCGGGAGTTATTACATCCCACCTTCAATGAGCAATAAGTCAATCAGAAGCTTATAATCATTAGCTGCAAAACAAACACAGCAGAGATCACAGGGTGTAAGCTTCCCCTAGCTGCCCCCAAGCAATCATCTGCCAGAACCAAACAGACCCAAACCTGTGAGTCAGTGCCACTTAATCCCACTTTAAGGTCCCTGGGGGGAACAGACACATTAGTGAGAGCAGGGTCCAAACAACTCTGGGTATTTTGTCAGAGAGCCACAGAGGCATGAGAAACCACAGTAAAGAAAAGCATAGCTTGCTGTGCTGGACAGCCCCATTTTGCAGGTGAAGGAAGGTGAAACTGACTGCCAAACTGCTAGGCAAATGCACAAGGGCCCATCTCATGACAGTGCAGCAGAAATCCCTGACCCCACCCACGTCCCTTTGTAGCATCAAACCACTCTGCTGTCCTGCAACAGCTGAGGCTGAAACTTTAGATGGCTTCGTGCAGAGCCAGCCACTGCCACCTGTGCAGCCTCCTGGGAACACCAGGAGGCAGCTGGCAGCCCCTGTGCAGGGACACATGGCAGGTGAGCATGTCCTGGACCAAATCCTGGGCAGCAGGCAGAGATGTTCCTTTCTATACCCCACCACGATGTCTCCCTGCTGCTGACACACAGAGATTACAGCCATCCCAACACCCAGGACACGCTGAGCATCCAGCTGAGTCCCTTGATCATAACCTCTACCTCCTGACACGGACACCCACATCCTGCGATGGAACATTGGTCTTGCGCAGGGCTTTGACTGATAGTAAACAACCCTACCCCTCCCCACAGAACTTAAGCAAAACAAAGTACGAGCAATTGCCAGGCCCCAAAAAATCCAGGCCTTAAAAATACATATCTCTAAGACAGTAATTGCTGAACTGCTCTGATCTACCGGGCTCACTGGGACGAAAGCTTTTTCCAATTACCAGGCCCCTAATTTTACTGCTGTTTAGCTATTCTCTACAGAGTTCAACCATCACTCCAGATCCTTGTTCGTACACTGCAGACCAACTAAATCTATTCTCATTATTTCCCCAAGAATATTTGCTTTTTTAAGCAGCTCTTGGTATTTTCATTACTGTGGCAGCAATCCGTCTCTGTGACATTCTCAGAATGGAAGTAGTGGACACTATCCAAACCTCAGTACAAAGCCAAAAATATTTCCCTGATCCGCTGGTACTCAAAATCATCCATGAGATGTTCAAACCAGCATGTCTTTTCAGCCAGATTCCCGCAGAGCCAAGGCAGCCAGATCACAAGGATTTGCATTCACAGACGCCTCCAACTGCAGACAGATCCTGTGGAGGATTAGCAGCAGGGCTCAAAGACAGATTTCAATGTGGTACGGGAAGGTGCACTCAGGGTGACACTGCCCAGGCTCTTCACACCAGCAAGCCCTTGTTAGACATGCAAAGACTTTGTGATTTCCCCTGCTTTTGCAGTAGAAATGACCATAAAACAACTGCATCAATGGTAAGTCTGCAGTATTGATTTGTGTGTGAATTTTGACAGAGAAAACTTGACCTCAAGAGGCAATGGTGTTTAGTGGCCATTAGGAACTGATTTATTTTGGTGCTGAAGGGAATCTATTTTCAACTCTTCTGATTGCATCCTCTACTTCTGTCCTATTACTGAGTGTAATTCTGTGATGAAGGTGCTTTCCTGGCTGCCCTCCTGAACCCTTGCTGTCAGCTCCCACTGCACACTCTGGTCACTGGTTTTCAGGCTCAAGAGCTATGTTCTGGCTCTGTATTTGCAAAATGCACACTACAGAGGAGTATTAATCCATGACTGTGGCTGCTGGGTATACTTGCAACACAAGCACCTTATGACAAAACAAAAACCATCATCAGGTCCAATCTCACTGGCCTCACCATGCGGTTTCTGGTTCAGCTTAGACACAGGAACCAGGCCTCTGACACCACAAAGACTAGGCTTACTTGCCTCTCTCCAGAGAAATGATGCAAGCCACCCTGCTTTAATCCACTTTGCTGAACTGGCACCCACTGCAGCAATACTGAGTTCATGCATGCTGCTGGCATAGTTCTGGGAAATAAAGTGGAACAACAAAAGGCTTTTAGAGTTATCGGACCTCTCCAAAAGGAGACCAAAAGGCTCATGGTGTGACAGATACCTCTGACAGAGCTCATTCACCATGCACAGATTGATGTGCATACAGCATTGTGAAAGACAAGGCATGACCCACAGGACAAAGGACCATTTTCAGTGTTTTCTGGGTAGTAAATGAAGTATCTGCTTGGACAATGGCTATAAATTTGATTTAAATCCACAAGTCCCTGATTCCCAAGGCAACACCGTTTGTGTTAAAGGAGGAGCTGGAAGGAATCTCATCAGCTTTATCACTCAGAGTTGGTCTGCTATCTGCCAGCGCCAAACATCCCAGCAGGGAAAACCCCAGGGAAAAAGGAACATTTTGCTGCATTTATAGCGGGTGAGCATTCTCCCTGATTGCCCCTTCAGGGAGCAGTACCCGTAAACGGGTAACATACAAGTAAAGGATGTGAGAGGCGGAGAAGCCTGTTCAGCGGCATGCCCAGGAGCTGTGCAGCAGCTTATTACTGCTGCTGGCCCAGCTGCTGGGCACACCCTCTTTGTTCTGGGGAGTGCAGGGGCTTTACCAGGGTATTCAGAAAGGCTGCAGCCTCTGAACTGTGAGGACCCTTTGGCAGCACCTCTATAGAAACTGATGCCTCTCTCTTCTGAAACCCCAGCAATTCCTTTTTTTTCTGCCTGCAGTCTGCTTATTGATGGCCTGACTTTCTGCAGGACAGGGAGCAACTCTACCAGCTTCTTCCCTCTGCTCTTCTGATGCTTGGGGTTTCATGCACACATGGCCATTCCCACAGCTGTATGTTCCTGTTATGTTCCTGTTAGGAATGTGGATCTTGTTTGATTTGTTATTGGGTCCCTTCTTTGCTTTCAAGTCTGCAGCAAACCTATCAGTGAAAGAGCAGGCCTACCGCCACTAAAAACTACTGGCAGCACTAAATTTCATAGTGTACGGGGCTACAAGAGCAGCATACAGACTCAACAGTTGGCAGTAAGTTCTCCTTAAACTACTGCTTCACTAGTTAACATGTTTTCCGTTGTTGGTCACTGAACAAAGAAGAGTAACAAAAAACATTCCAATTCCCCCCACCCAAAACTTCTCTGCAATCCAGAAGAAAAAAAAAAACTCAAGAATATGATCTTAAAGTCAAAGGTCAGTAATGACCCCAGTCTGAATTACTTGTTGTCTAAGAAATTAAAGCTTAAAAGATTAAGATGCATGCATGTGAACTGTACGACACAAATAGCTTAAAAATAGATTACGAAAGTCCCAGCCTCTTCAATAAAAAGGGTTCTACCGGGTTATTAAACCTATGTTCATAGTTTTCTCTACTCAGCTCTTCACTATTTGTAACATTGATTTCTTAGGTATCTTTACACACCCTGAAATTAAGCTGAGTGCATATCAGCTCATGATTTTGAGAGGCATTCTTAGTTTACACAATGGCTTACCATGACTTGGACAGAGGAAGAAACTTCTGAATTTAACTTTCTCAGGTAAAATACCACTGAAGCAGAAGAAAGCAGAGCAGATTGCCAAAGTAGTCCTTTTTTTTTTACTCCAGTATAGGAGTATACATGAGGAATGATATCTGACCACCAAATAGACCCCTTGACTAAAGAATTATCCAGAAGAGCCCCTACAAATCCAAGAATGTTTCTAGCACAAGGTCTCTGGCACAACCCAGCATCAAGGTACACTGCAACCAGAACAGCCAGTCCCAACCTAGGGAAGGGTGAAACAGGGAAACTAGAACTCAATTGCCAAACACAGCTATTTAGATGGTAATTAACAAATCCAAGTTATGCAGATTAAAAATGACTGCTTAATGCTTGCAATTCATGTGGCTGTATCGCTTTCACTTATGCACTTTTCACTAACCTCTCCTAATCTTTCATCCTCTTCTGTGCAAGAGGCTGCAGTACAGTTTTGGATAAGGACAGAAAAGAACTGGATAGAGCAGTAGAGCTGCAAAAAGCAAGAATGTAGATGGAGGAATTTTTAAAACTGAACAAAATCTTCTTGGGCTGGCTTGAATGTGAACTGCAAGCATTGCCTGCTTCTGAGAATCCCACATCCTTGCCACCAAGGATGATGAGAAGGCAGTGGAAGGAGATGGAAGAATTTCTGAAGCACAAATCTGAGAGTGAGAGAAATGAAGACAGAGAGACTGAGGCTTGGATGGGATCCTGGGCTAAGGTCAACCTCTGCATATCTCTCCAGGGCTATACTGTTGATCTGCAGTCATGGAAAAATCCTAATGTGAACTTGTCACAACACAGGCAGCAGCCTCCATGCCTGAATCTCTGCCCTGCTATGCAGCACTCACTACCATGAAGCATTGATGAGCTTCTATTTGAAGGGCTGAATTTTATAGCATTGCAACTCTTGCAGCATTCTCTCACTTTCTTGTACCTTCTCTTTGCCAATGGAAAGCAAATAAAACAGACACGACAGTCAAATAGATTGTGTTTAGGATATGTGACTTAGCTGTACAATTGAAAGATTAGCATCCCAGGTATACTGACAACAGAAGAAACAGCTATAGAGACATCCATTCTGCAGCACATTAGCATTTGGGGAATCAAGGACAGTATTAAAGTATTTAAAATATTTTATCTGAAAGTATTTCCATACAGTAAAACCATCTACAGCTTAAAAATTGCACCACTGACTAGATGAAATTAGTCAAATCTTCCTCTGTGTATGTGTGCATGTGCATGTAAGACAGAATCAGAATATTACCACAAGATCCAAGAAGTAAGAAAGAAAAGCTTCTAAGGCTCACAGTCACAGTCAGATAGGCTGCACTCAGCCATCCACATGGGTAAACTTTATCTTTCTCTCTAAGTACGATTGGTTGGGGATTTCAAAATGAATCAGAGGTTTAGTTTCTCAGCTTCCAGAGGCCCAGTTTAAGATACTGTAAAAGTCTGTTTTACAGAGTGTGCATGCTAGTTTAGAAAATCCAGCCTTTGCATGTAGCTTTGGTTTGGCCATACAAAAATGGAGGCAGCTTGAATCAATTGTCACTTTTTGAAAACTAGTCCTTGTGTGCCAAGGATAAAGACCTTGGGAGATTTCATTGCTCTTATCAGTGAGAACAGACAGAAAAATCCCTGCAGGCCAGAACCCTCACTGGTGACCTGCAAAGTGTCATCAACACTAATTGGAAGAGAAAATCAACCCACTTTCAGGCTACTGAAGCACACTTTCCTCTTTTTCAGTAGCAAACCATGGCACGAATACTTACAATTTAGAAGCACCTCAGTTTCAAAATCAGTAAGAAGCCAGCCAATTCTTAGGGTGTGATGGGGTAGAGGTGTCTCTGACTTGCACTCTTGTACTACATTTTAAACTTTTTCACATATTCTGTATTGCTTAAACACAGGCAAGGGAGACAAGAGGGTTTATAATACTTAACACTAACAGAAATGTCTTCATAGTTGCTTAAAGCAATTTTGCTTGCATTTATTAATCCTTCCCTAGAGTTTGCAACACAAAATTTCAGCTCTGGGCTGGTGCAAGACAGCCATATGGTTAATCTCCCCAGACTGTTGACATTATTCAAACTAATCCAATTTCCATCTCGACTCTGTCCGTTCTGTCTGGGCCACAAAGAAAAAAGGAGCACAACAGTACATTAAAGCTGATTTTCATCTACAACAATTGTTTTTTAGCATGAGAGCAGCTCTTCAGGAGACTTACAACACTACTACAGTTATTTGGAAACCCTAAAACAAGGCATAACAGTAGATGGCATCAACAAGTTGTGTGGCTTTCAGACACCCATCCTGCAAGCAGATCACTGTGCAGAAATGAATTTGGCTGCAATTACTTGCAGGACTGGGGCTCTAGCTACCAAGCTGACAAATTCCCTAAAATTTCAAAATTAAATACATAAATATAGAAATGAAGTGGAAGCTTTTCTAATTACTGTCTTGCCTGAGGGCCTCTGGCAGCCTGCTCCCAAGCTATTTTAGACCAGCTGCTAAGCATGAAGTACTTCTCCCTGCTTCTCCTTTTGTCCCTTTGCACTGCATTAGCTCCCAGCAGCTTCTTCCCACATGGGCAATGCACAAGACACAGGGCTCAGTGCTGGACGAGCAAAGCCTGAGCAGGTACCTGTAGCCTGGGTGGCCACGATCTCCACAGCCCCTACCACCTATCTCCAGCAGGCTCTGAGCATAGAGCAGGAAGCATCCTACCTGGAAGGCAGAGATCAAAAGCAACATACACGTGTGTTGGACTGAGACGTAGCCTGAGACCTGCTGGGGGCCTGGAGCAAGGACAGCATGTGGGCACAGGGCAGAGGGTGTCCATCCCTTTTAGACCTGCTGTGCTGGATGAGAGCACCTTGCTACAGGCCCTTTAAGGACTTCAGAGATTCATCCTGTAAGGAAAGCTCTTCACTAGGCTTTAGAAGCCTCTTGGGGAAGCTCTTTTCCTGCTGCAATTACAAAACAGGGGCCATGTGGTCCTCTGGCCACAGGCCGCTTGCAGGCAGAGTAAGTGCTGTGCAAGATGTGTCGTGGGCTCCAGCACGAACTGCCTGCGAGGTACACCAAGTCCCCAGCTGGTGGAGGAGATGGAACCAACAGAAACTGTGATTGCCTTGACTCTCAAGCAGGCTCCTGTACTTTCCAAGGTGCCTCCCCAGGATGGATGAGGTTAGCTGGGAGGAAGCAGACCAAAGAGCCACAGGGAAGAGGAGTGGGGAGAGGAGAAGAGACCTAGACCTCGGTGGGACTGAGGGAAAGACAGGCACTTGAGAAACAGGTATAGGGTGGATCAATGATCTGGGGGGGGGGAACCTGGAGAAAGTTCTTCTCTCGAGCCTCAAAGAATTGATAGAGGTGGAGTAGAGAGACAGATTGCACAGAAAGAAACCTGGAGTGTCTGGTTGCTTAGCAGGAACATGATTATACTAGTGAAACCAAACACTAAATGTGATATGATGAGGTACTTAAGTCACTTGCTAATTCAGCCAAGAATGGTCCTTGAGATAAAAACTGGGTTCATAATGACTGAGGTGTTTAGTGTGTGCCCTTGTAGAAAGTAGAGCGTATGTTGGGACCATGGAGGAGAAAAGGGGTTCACACTGCTAAAGCAGCTGAAAGCTCACTGGGAGAGCTGGGCTATGAGCATCCATTGCCACCACGCTCAGCCCAGCAAGGAAACCCTTGAGCAATACTGATCTGGAGCAGCAGGAGGAATGGCAGTAGCATCCAGAGCCAGAGGGAGCTGCTCTTTGAGCGAAGGAAATGCCACAGGATGCTATACATTCAGCAAGAAAAACAGACCCATGCCAGCTCTAATTGGCACCTAAAATGACAAGTTTTTCTTTTGTCTTTAATCTCTCTGTGATTTGTTTCCCCATCTTTAAAAAACCTCTCCATCTCACAGAGATCTGGGGAAAATTAATTAATTGTTTATCAACTGCTCAGATACAATAGCAATGAGATCGGCAGAAGTTCAAGGGGAAATTAATAATTCTGCCTCTGGAACAGGATTTGAATAGAGCCTGGTAAATAAGGCAGAAGGGCATACACTGAACAATTAAGAGAAAACAAAATAATGAATAGCTGCTCATTAAGTGAGCAAAGTCCATTCTGTGCACTGAAGGAAGCAGGAAACCTGTGGAAGGAGGCAGGAAGACCAGCATGCAATCATGTAATTAAAGACCATATAACAATGCATACATGGCAGGAGGGGCAAATTAAGGTTGTGCAAGGAAACTTAATGCTGCTATTTTATAACTTTTCAATGTTTGACTTATCAACCTTAATAATGTTCTTTTAATGCAGTTTTTAGATGTGTAGTGTCATACAGAGGTGTGGGCATCATACTTTCCTCTCCAGTTCCAGCAGTGGGATGTCTATTCTGATTTACTGAGAAGCGTGCACTTACTAGCCATTAAAGGCTTAGAAGAATAATCAGAGTTGGTGTTCAAGTAAATGCATAACAACTTTTTGGGGCTGCGCATTTCATTCTTTTTTTTTTTTTTTTTTTTTTTTTCAACAAGATGCATGTAGCCAAACCCAATATTTTCTTAAGACAAAGAATAACACATACAACATAGCACATGCAGACTACAGCCTAATGTAAAAATAAAACATATCCTGGATAGAAATATTTTTGAATTCATTTTTTTACTGGTCAAAAAAATAGGCTTTCCTATGATACTGAATAGTTGTGCAAAATTAAAGAGTGCTTACAGAAATGCTAAAGATGTCCCCTATGAGCTTTAGCTCTGGGTATTACAGACCATGGGCATTTTGCACTCCCAAGCACTCTGCCACCCATCAGTCACCCTATAATCTGGATCCAGCAGAGAGATATTTCTTCCACCTCCAAGCCACATACCATGAGCGGGGACAAAGCAGCACTACCACAGTGTTGTGGCTTATTGAGATCTGTGGCATGCACAGCTCCCTGTCCACCTCCTGGGCTTGCAGCATCTCCAGGCAACCCAGCAAACCAACAGAGTGCTGTCAGGTACTGACCCCCTAGCAGGCTCACGACACCTTTCCACAACTGCAGTTGCAAATTGCCCTGATCAGCACACAAACACTCCCACTGGCACATTCCAGCCACTGCTGTGGATGATACAGGAAAGCAGCAGGGGGACTGCATCCTACCCTCTGCAGTTCCCTGTGCAGAAATCAGCACTGAGATCATCTTGAAACTCCCTTGCTGCCAGTGGGATCCCACTCGTAAACCAGACACAGGGGGGAGCATCAGCCCTTCTTCTCTGCCCCGGCAATTCTGAGCAACCACCACCCGACCGCAGAGCATTCAATGACAGGTTTTGAGGAATATGAAGGGCACCTAAGCACCATCGGATTGGAACTGCCATAGCATGGGATTAATTCTCCACTTATCTCACTTCACCTGACAAACCTGAAAGCATTTCAGCCTCAAGCAGAGATGCTTTAACACAACTTTCCAGGATGATGGGAGTCCCAGAAAACTGTGTCTTTGTGAGCCTCGGGGCAGGCTCAGAAGACAGCAAAGTCTGGCTGGTAAATCCCTGCCCACTGATGCACTGGTTTTACCTGAAAAACAGAGGACTCTGCCTGCTGACTTCTCAGATCCAAGCTCTGAAGAGAAAACCCTGCCCTGCCCAAGCTGGAGCACAGCAAGCAGGTGAGACCAACAACCTGCTTCCAGACTCACCTGGCCGTTACAAGGCAACTCAAATCTGGCATCCAGGTCCATTAATTATGTTAGAGCATGTATAGAGAAATTATTGATAAAAAATTCCTCTCAGTAATAACAAAAGATGCACTGAATCACACCAATAAAAGCAAATGACTTTTTGATGAAGCGTTGGGAGTGGAAAAAGTGAAGATCACAAAATAAAACAGAGTTTTGTTTAGAGTATCAGAATTATTTAAACTGAGGTTTCCTATTTGCTCACTTAAATCATGATTCCAAACAGTGATTTAAATCATTCCAATTCTCACGAATCCATTCCAGGTTAAACTGCACCAAACAAGTAAAATGACCTGATGAAATCACGCAACAATCTACTGGAGCCACAGAAAAACAAAATCAGGACAAACCAGTCCAAATCTCAATTCTCTGCTTGAAAAAGGACTCACAGACCGTGCTTAGGATGATTAGGACAGCCATTCCTTTTCTGAACTTCTGAAAGATATCATGCTTGGAAGGCTGAAGGCATTTACGAGAACGTTTTGGCTGTGTTGTGCCCTCCAGAAACAAACACCTCCCACCCGCTGACAAAGATGACTGACATTCTCTGTCAACCCCCGAACTCCATCAAGCCTTTTCCACTAAAAACTGTCATTTCTAGCTAGTTTTTTTTTAGCACGTTTCAGGCTTGCAGTTAATATTGTGATGAACAAAAACTGGAAGAATTAGCTTCTCTGTCATCATGCTAAACAGTTAATCTTCTTCATTTGATTGAAAAAAGCAACCTGAGGAGACTGTCCGACTGATTACAGGAGAACACCTCTGGGGAACACAGCTTCAAGTGCTGGGAAAGCTTTGGTAATTAAAAACTAGCCTGGAATCAATTAGGCTTTCGCAGTAAGAGTTACAGTAGAACGACTAACGTATTGAACAAGTGTGTGTAGCTTTCAGCTGCATGTTCCCATGCAAATCAGGGAGGTAGCTGAAAAGTACCTCTATGGATTCTTCCCCAAGACTCCCCATAATGAAAATGTTTATCTTCATCCTGAAAGAGTTCACGGTTAAGGCAAATAAAACTGGATTACAAAATTTCCTGGGAAAGCCCACACTCTCTGCTTGTTTACTTGACCAAGTCAAGGCCCCTTCTTCTAGGCTTTTCTTCCAGAGCTAGTTATCCTCTTGCTCTTTATTGATTCTGTTATCCTGCCTAGCCTCTTCGCAAAAAAAGTCTGTACAATAAGATATCAAAGAACATTTTACAAGATCATAAAAATACTGGGCATGTTGGTAAGTGCTAAGGTGAATGCAGATTTAGATATTTAATTATACAGAGTCAATCATGTCTGCAAATCAGACAGCAGCTCAGATCTCACAACTTAATTACTTTAATTTCAGATGAATAACTTGTCATATTTAGTTTGACACACTGGAAAACAGTTAGAAGTTATAGTAGGGATGGATAGCCTTACTGAAAGCCGTAAGATTTCTGGCATCCTTAGTATTATGTAAAATCTGACTGGACAAGGCCCTGAACAACCAGATCCAACTCTGAAATTAGCCCTGATTTGAGTTGGGGCTGGTGGGGGTGGTAAGGGGCTCTGGATCAGAGACTTCCATGGGTCTCTTCCCATGTAAACCATCCTGTGAATCTGAGGACATAAATAAGAGTTAAACTACAAGCAAAGACTGAATCTTTCCTGTATAATTTCCTAAGTCAAGTCAGGTGCCAACAAAATCTCTCACACAAAAAGCAGCATCTTTTATGATGCTCCAGAAATGTCATGATTCCTTTAGAGGCATCTTTCACAGTTCATTGAACTGCATTTTTACCAGCCAGGGGCACACACATTTTCTGGCTCCTTTGGTTTAAAAGAACCAGATACAAACATCACAACACATCTTTCAATTGCTAGCAAGAGGATCTGTTAAATAACCATCCTTTATTCCTTTGACCACCCACATACTTGGGCAGCTTAAAACGTCTGAGCTGACATTTGCTATTTTGCCTTTCATTTCAAAAAATGCAAGAGGAACAGTATAGGACCCTATTAAAAAGAACAAAACCAGAGAACTTTGTGGCAAGGTTGTGAACCTGGCAACTGATTTCACAGTAGAGCCATGCAATGCAATGCAAAGGCATGCAATAACTGTTAGGAATCATTAAATGTCTCTTACCTGTCCAGCAAAAAGCCCACACACACCAATAATACAGAGAATGTTAAATACAGCAGAGCCTACGATGGTTCCAACGCCTACATCTCCTTTTGTGATAAAAACACCTGAAAAACAAGTTCAAGGCAAGCTGTGTAAATCGGAAAGTACAGCGTTTTTCCTCTAAAATGGCCCCGTTAATTAATATAAAGGCATGCACCAGTTCTGTTACTTTTACTCATATTTAATAGGGCAACTTGCAGAGAAAGGTACTAGGGCGAATAAAGGTGGTAGAACTTGATGTGGGAATTCAGATGTACTGTCTAATGGAAACCAAATACCTTAGACATTTCTAAGTCACCAACCTCCTGGTCTTGCAAATCAATGTTATGGCAATACACATTATAAAAGACAGTAAGCTCCATGAGAGCATCTTATAGGACACAAATCTGCAAGAAACTATCTCCTGTAAGACACCCCCTTACCAGTGCTCTGCTCTTCCCCATATCCCCACCCCTACTGACTACTACAATAAGGGAAATAGGAGCATGAGTTGGAGCAGAATCAGAACTGTCTGGCCACTTGTTATTTGCAAGCTGAAAATGATGCTGCTCAGAATAGGTTATAGGGCTATGTTACAAGCTCCCTTCAGAACTCTTCTGTCAGATTTGGTTAAAATTGGCCAAGGAGGTTAATGGTGAGGGAGATGAACTGACAGACACATGCATTGTTGTACTGCACAAAATTTTTTCCTTAGGAAGTCAGACTAAAAATAACACTCCAACTCCTGCTAGTTGTCAGTCTGTTTAAATTCACCACTTGCTTTTAAGTTTCCAGCAGTATTTTTCTGGCCAGTGCAGTTTAGATTTTTTTCTCCACTTTTCCCTTTTCTGACAAACGTGTTACCCATAAGTAGGCATACCCCAAGTGACATTCAGTATCTGGTGGATTACACCACAGCAAGACTATTAGGGCTTCTCTAAGGTGCCTGAAGGAGTCTGATTTTATTTTCTCCTTGCTAGTGTGCTACCCTTAACTGTAATACAAGCCCAGCTCCATAGACTTACATTTTAGCTTCCTAGGTTTTGAGGCTTTGATCATCTCTCTCTGCAGAGTATTCAGCTTGGTATGAATTAATTTGTGCTCTGCCTCTGGTAGATGTTATTGAAATAGAAAGATCTTC
Organism: Oxyura jamaicensis; assembly: GCF_011077185.1. Classification (NCBI taxonomy): domain Eukaryota; kingdom Metazoa; phylum Chordata; class Aves; order Anseriformes; family Anatidae; genus Oxyura; species Oxyura jamaicensis. The sequence continues at coordinate 162,654 of NC_048895.1, forward strand.
TAGAGAAAGTATCTAAGCTCAGAAGAGTTCAATCACTTCTCCTCAGTGATGGAGAGGCCACCTTAACCTCCCATCCATTGTCCTAATGATTATCTACCACTGGAGATGAGGGTGTATAAAACTGCAAGAACACTTTCACCTTACACCTGGTAGCATACATACAGAATCATTATATAGCAGCTTTCTTACTGAAGTCCCCTCATAGCTCAAGGCTGTTGAAGGAACACGCGAGTCTCCTTCAAACTACCCACACCCAAGTACTGCTGAATCTCTTGATCACGCTTCCCATAAGCAGAGTGTTGCAATGGTAGTGTGATGATCTCACCAACCTGTTGCTGTGAATAAGGGTCTCAAATTCTCTCTTCCTCCTGCTGTGGCTTTCCCTGAAGGAAGCGGTGTTAGCTAACTAGAGCAGAGGTGATAGGAGAGAATGTGCATCTCAGGACACTGAAAGTTTGCCTGGGGACCAACCCAGGAGGCTGAAGGTGCTAAACTGTAGAGGCGGTGCAGCAGATAGCATAGGAAGGTGAATAGAAAAGCTGCATGTGCAGAGATCAGTGCTCTGCAGTTTGGCAGTGCTACAGCAAGGGAAGGCTAATAGATAGTTAAGGTGAGCTGCCTGCATTTCTGACCTTGGTTTGACTGGTCAGATTGAACTACTTCCAGCGTAGCTCTGTTGTGAAATAACGGTACATTTTTTAAGCCTCTTCATCTAGTGAGGATTTCCCACAATTAATCCCATGAGTGTCCATGAGGAAAGGGGTCAGGAATTATGACAAACATTATAGGTGCTTAGCAATCCCATTTCAACTCTGAAAAACACTGAGGGAAAAGAGGAGGTTTCAAGAAGCAGCAGGTTAGTTACCTATGACAGATGTAAACAACTCAGGAGCAGAGCTGCCAGCTGCCATGAAAGTTGCCCCAGCCACATCTTCGCTAAGATGCAAGCGCTGCAGAAAAACACATCAGAGTCACTGATTACAACACTGACAGGTTGATGGAATTCAACAAGAAACATTACACTGTCTGCGAAGAGTGGGAAACTGCCAATATACATTTAAAAGTTAAGCATGGGGGAGAAAGTCATCAAAGGCATATATACAAGTTGTGCTATACACAGTTTATCTCATCTACTTTGGCCTGTAATGGGCAGGGCTGGAGCTCAGGCTCAGTCCAACCCCTGACCTTCTTCCCTGAATACCATTTCGGCCTCGTGAGATTTAACCTCTCCTCACAACCCTTTCACATGGGTCATCATCAAAGATACTTACCTCCTACAGCCTTCCACTAGATGTGCCCAGGGACTGTTCTTATTTAAAACAGTGGTTTCTGGAAGGAAAAGGACCCTCTACTCTGAAAATTTTGACATATGCTGTTTCCAAATATTTACTTGGTTAATTGCTTCCTTTATGTTTTCTGCATTCCCACTGCTCCATCTGTAGAAGTCACTCTTCAGCAAATGCGACAAAGCTGTTAAAGACCACGACTTGTTGGCACCTTCCACAGTTTGATATGAGTAGCTATAAAAAGCCACCCCCTGCCATACGGTCATAAACTGCTGAGTTGTTGCTACACAAAGCTGACTTGCATGCGAGTCAGCGGCTGCCATTTTACAAGTAAGGGGAAGAGAGTTGAAGGTGGTGGAAATGTTTCCCTAGCAGAACCGATGGTTTGAAACACCACAGTCAATCTGACTGGCCAGAGGAACCCTTCCTCTCCCCTCTGCCTTTCCCAGCTATGCAGGGTTTCTCTGAAGGTCTTTCATTATTAAAGTATGTTTGCAGAGAGACAAGGCTGCTCCCAAATGTTGCAGGAATCCCATCTCCAATCTTACCTTGATTGAAGATCCCATCACGGATACTTTAAGCTCATAAGAAAACTTAACTCTGCCCACTGACTATACTCACATAATAAAGATTTTTGTGTCTGCTTCAGGGACAAGGGAAAAGAAGAACTGCCCTAATCAGGAATGCTTTTTAAACAGGAGAACACCGCATTGCTGGACTTATAAAAACTTGTGGAACCTGATAAAACATGGCTTTATGGAGGATGACTTTAGATAGATTAAAACTATTATAAAAGAAGCTCATAGCAACAGAAGTAGATCCCCACAGGCTGAATTCTTCTGCAGGGTTCTCAATGGATGTACAGAAATGGTTACCCTACAATAGTCAGTCCACACCTAGATGGTACCTTTTGAAAAGAACACCAGTCAAAGAAACCACTAGTGTTTTCTGTGGGGATGGTTAAATTTAAAGCCATCATAAAGTTCCCTTGAGAATAATTTATTGCAATATATATGATGATTAAGCTAATATAATAGACCAGAAAATACTGCCCACTGTGCAGAGTCAAAAATGTATTCTCTGGTATTCGTAGACTGCATTTGCAGTTGACATTAGGATGTTAGCTGTGTCATGTAAACACATTGACACATTGTAACAACCATAACAGAGAGTAACTGAACAAATATAACTACAAATTGTTTTAGAAAACAAATGAAAGTCAGAGCTTTGGTTGCAAGTACATCTGAACTAAGAACATGAATGTCTATCATAACAAGTGTTCTTGAACAAATTCTAATCTCTATGCACATATTTGGGAGCATAAATGCCTAGTTGATTTAACTTAACCACTTTCCAAACTAGATGGAGCTAAGCCAGAAAAAGGGCATTTATTTAAAAAATAGAGCATCTAATCTGGAAGCAACTATAAAATAACTATTGGTGGATCTCAAAGGCCAAAAATGTCCTCAGATAGGGGGGCTCTGAATTATTTTTTCTGGAATAAGACAGTATGCGGTAGTAGAATTACTGATGGTTTGTTTGCATGCTATGCAGATTACCTGTACTGTAATACCCAGTATTGCTGTGCAATCTGTGTTCCTGACAAGGGGGTCACTCTCTTATGATTCTTTTTTTGTGAATTAATGACCAAAAGAACCCCCTTGAAAATTTCACTGGTCTCATCTCATCAGGCGATGCAGGAGGACTCTGGTGGTCTCCCTCGCAGAGAACCCCTGGCTCCCTGAGTCAGCCCACTCACTGTACTGGGTCTTTTTGTGGGGAAGTGTATTCAGTGGTGTGAGCAATGGTGGTAGCATCTGCTGTCATCAGGCAGGGATCAAATCTTCCCATTCCTAGAAAACAGGCAAGAGTGACTACTACTGAAGAACTACAGAGGCCTTCGCGAAGTGATCCAAGCCTTTTCCCATACATTTTTGAGTGCTAACATCAAGGACCAACCATGAAAAGCTGGATGTTTTGAAGGCAAGGCACTCTGGACTGATAAAATGAAAAGTTGGTTGGAGCAGGAAACAAGAATGCTTATGTCTTTTGCTATCATGTAATTGCAGAACTGCTCATAAAATACATAAATAACAAGACTTGAATGCCCCCAAAGGTCAGCTATGGAGTTAGGTTTTTTGTTGTTGTTATTATTTTTTTCTGGGAGAAAATGAAGTTGGAGCAATAGAAACAATAAAATTCTGATATGCTTATATGACCCATTTTGATAATCTCTAAAGACACAGTATCTTTCTTCTGAACAGTAACTTCTTAACAGAAGTATGCCTTTCTTTCACACAATTAAATAAAACTTATTATCACCTTATTTTACTGGTGGTGTTGGGTAACACACTGGTTCATAACTGTTAAAGCATATGAAGAGTTGTTCCATAACACTGAGACAATAACAAATGGAAGAACAACTGAAATGTAAAGATATAGTCAACTGAAAGTAGCCTTCTAGGACCAGGGGGTTGTAAATATTATGTTAAAGTGACATGGGGAGGGTGTTTGCTTTTTAGACATTACATGCCCATGCAAAACCAAACATTCTGAAAACTTGTTAGGAAAACAAATGGTGCTGTAACTTCTGCCACTTGCACCTTTATCACTGACCAGCGTTTAAGCCTACAGATTTTCTGGGGCAGGTAGAGAGCTGTAGAAATCTTGCACCTAGAGAGGCTAACGATGGTAAAAGGAGAGGGACTCCTCCAATCTCTGAAGTTTATAACTAAGCTCGCCACCAGCAAAATTAGGAATTGGGACCACTGTATATGGTGTTTCCTATCACTATCTGTAAATGCAGCTGAGAAACAACATTTCTATTGACCAGTGCAGGAAATAGAGGTTCGGAGAAGTGACATAGCTAGGCCACATGGAGAGTCAGTGGAAGAATTATTACAGGAGCTAGCTTTCTCTAGACCCAGACCAAACCTCTGCTGTAAGCAAGGCCACATGATCAAAATATATATGTAGATGGGATCTAATGAGTGCTCAGTAGGGAAAAAAAAATCATTTCCCACAATCTTCTGGCTTTATCTGTCTCTCTGCACAGCAGGCGTATAGATGGCACCCCAAAATGCAAGCCCGTCCTGGACACTAACTCCTCAGTTCAGGTTTCATCCATCTACAGTGGCCTGAGCTGTCCTTCTGGACCCAGGTTTCCTGGCAGGGCTTCCTTGCTCTGGAGAGGAGAGGTTAAATAACTCATCATGTCTGCATCTCCAGCATCTCAAATCCCCACTTTCACATCCCTGTCTACTTTCCTGGTAACAGCAGGCTCCCTTCCCCTAAATCTCACAGACTGGCTGTGTTCAGATTCAGCCCTAGAGAGCTCAGGAACTTCTAAGGATAGAACATCCTGCCACATGTTGTCATCCTTCAGTCACCTGAATATTTATGCACCAAAGTAGTGGGAATTCCTGGAGACTTATTTTTGATGAAGAAAACCAGGCAGTGTGGTAGGGTGCTGAACTACAAATATCAAGTTAGTTTAGAGCCAGATTCCATTAGAGCTGTCATCACAAATGATTTCTCCTGTCATCTCCCATGCCCCCTCCCGAGGCCCAGTTACAGCTGTGCTGAGTGACACTTACTAGGAGGCAGACCAGCAGGCATCTCTTCTAGATGACGGAGACGTCGCGCTGGCAAGAATGAACCATATTGTCTACACGCAGCAGAGATTTCTTTGCCTGAGATTGACACTGGGGAGGGCTTGCTTCATGTGTCACTTCAGGCACATGGTCTGTGTTTTTCCTGCCGCTGTCTGAGCTGATTCAGGCTAAAACACAGTCTCTGACTCCTAAAATTTCTGCATGCCAGCCTTAGGAAAAGGACAGAGCCCCTTGCAGATGCTGGAAGTGCTGAAGATCTTCTTTACAGCTGACCTGAACCTAACACTCTGCAGCATCTGGAACCTAAGCCAAGCCTTCATTTCTGTCCAAAGCCAAGGCAGTCAAGCCCAGCTCTGCAGCAAGTCAGCTCAAAGCAGGTCTGCCTTGGCTGGGCAGCAGGAGGGAGGTACAGCTCTCTTGTCCCACGGGCAGTGTGGGGCAGAACACAGCTCTCAGGCCACCGTCTAGGAGCACTGCACCTCTCCCTTCCCCTGCATTTTTTAGCAATGCATCTAAACTCTCTTGTGCATTTTCTTCTTTCCAAGTCTGATGCCTGGGAGGTCTCTAAGCTTTAAGTTAAATGCTGTATGAAACTCAGAAAGACCCCGTAGATCGGTATTTCCTTGCAAAAGTCGAGATAAAATATTATTATCCTCCAAGTCATGGGAGAACTGAGCACCATGCCCGAAGCCATAACTGCTGCTCCTTACATGGGCAACGCACACCTTCACAACCCTCTCCCAGCCCCTAATGGTTGGACCTTACCTCCAGGGCACGGTTCCATCCACAGAGGGGGCAGAGCACAGGACAAGCTAGCAGGCTCTGCTGGGCTCACTGCCTGGAAACCTGCACTGCAGCCAGCATTGTCACAGGAGCCTGCAGGATCAGGGTGAGGTGCAGTTTGGGAACTGCTGCTACAGAGAACATGTTTTTTCTATGTTATGCATTGTCTCCATTTTTCAAGAAGCAGTTAGATGCATACATAGGAATTGTTATTTAAGAGGAGACTGCTACTTTTATGAGGGAGTATCAACTAAGTTCACCCACCAGGAGACATAGTTCTGCGAGCGAGAACTATGAAGCTGAGCCAACTCACATAGCCAGTGCTGAGCAACTAAACAAAAAGCATGGGGAACACTCTAAGACAATAGTAAATACACTATCATCACACGTTGGGGCTCTCAAGGAGAGCTGCTGCTAAAGCAGCACACAAGTTCAAGTACAAATTTCTAACACTTACTTCACAAATCTTTTCCAACGAAGGGACGAAGAAATCATCGCAGACAATTGCCAAAGCATAAAACATATACATGGCCTGCAAAAGAGAAAATGTTGAGTTTTGAGACTGTCATGCAAAGAAACTGAACTGCAGTGTCCCAACTTATCTTAGTCTTGTTTTGATATACATTTGTAAAAAAGATTCTCTTGTAAGAAAACTTCATGGGGCCCTCTGGGATTTAACAGAAAGATCATTAAGTATTTATCTAAAAGTTCTATTAAGCTATCAGAAACTGCCAGCACTTTATCACAAAGACATTAAAAAAAAATCTCTGGATATTGCTTAGTTGCCCTTAACTTTTCTCTCTGTTGTGTAGTACAACGCTTTTTTATGATTATATTCTGTGAAAATCTGGATTATTGAGGAGCAGCAGCTTTTGAAATTGTAGTGTTCTGAAAAAGAGGAAAGGAGCTTGTTTTCTGCATGTCATCTGGGACAAACTAGCAGAGTTTTAAAGCCAAGTGTTCTGCACAACAGAGGAAGTGGGAGATAAGAGAGGACAACTGTACCCTTGGATGACCTGTAAGACAGGCCAGCACTAGTCCCTTACAGCACTCCTTGGTGTGAGGCATGCAGCAGCGGCCCACTTTATTTGGCATTCCCATGAGGAACCAGAAACAATCTATCTGCGCATGCTGACAAAAAAACTGTTGCAAGAGATGCTACCTCACCACCATTCCTAGCAGACTATGGTATCAGCAAAGGTTTACTTATTGCTGCATGCACGTAAAAGCACATGTGTGTGAGAGATCCTTAAATTGTGTGCACGTAAACAGAGAGGTGAGGCCCCTCTCGGACCCTCCCGGACATAAGCCTGGAACAGACTACGCAGCAGCAGCCAGATGTGTCTGGAACAAGGAGTATGAAGGACTGTATGTGGCTAGGCAGGAGAAATGGACACCTGAGCTCCTTCTTCATTTCCCTGCTGCAATCTCACCGCCCACTTCTGGTAGAGAAGCAGAACAGGTTTAAATACCCACTCCCCACCAAAAAACAAAACAAAACAAAACAAAAAAACCTTGCTAGAACTTAATTAATTATTACTCTACTGCAAAAAATCAATAATTTCTATGAAAATCTCTGCCAAACAATCTTTTTGAGCTCAAAAATACTTCAAATATACTTGTTCAGCATTAGAGATAGGAATTTCATCACAATGTATGATTTTGACACCATTTTGAAGATTCAGTGCTAGACAGCTAATTAGGTAAAGGAAGCAAATGCCTCACAAACCTTGTGCATCACAGGAAGCATGATCGGAAGCAGCCTGTGATAGTTAAGTGGCCAAGCCCCACTGAAATACAACGGATAGCAGGTGCTCAACTTCAGCCTGGAGTTTTTGATCTGCTGATCATATTAATCTGTGTGGGCCATGCTGTCATATTCCTTTCCCAAATGCACAGCAATGCCTTTCAAGAACACTAATCTGTACACCACCATCCCTCTAAATTGAGTGCACTCTCTATATTTGATATAATCTACAACAGTCACAGAGTGCTTGGCATCATATGGTTGCTTGGGATTCCTGCAATCTGCTATGGCTGTGGTAGCCAAGTTCTCCTGAATAAAGATAGGTAGATAGAAAACAGCCAAAACCAGACAGCATGCCCCCCCGCAAAAACAGGTGACAGTGGAATTTTCTTTTATCCACTCCGTCTTATGCATTTGTAGGATCAGATACAAGATAAAAGGTAAAAAAAAAAAAGGGGGACTGAAATCAGGAAGGAGTGGAAAAACGAATGTGAAGCAACTACTGTCACACTTTCTCTAATCCTTTTGGAGGTGCTGGGGAACACCAAGCTGCCATGCCTACTGAAACCACTGACCAAAGCCTGCTAAGTCGGGAAGACTGCTGTGGGCGACTTCAGCAAGTTTTACACCAGGCTGACGGAACAGATCAGGCTGAACCCATACTGATTTACATGCTTTAGCATTTATTTTTAATTACCTCATTGTTGTCACAATTCTGGTTCTGGCTGGGAGTCTTTCCTAATTTAACTGGCTTGAATGCAATACAGTATGAAGAGTCCAAATCTATGGAGTATCTTGTGAGAAAACAACGTGGTTCACAAGCTAAAATACTGGCAATTGGTAAGTGAACATGTGATGACAATAAACATTACTTCCTTGAAAGTGTTTTTGATTGTTTGTTTTTTAATAAACAAAAATAAAGTTTAGAGTTTGGGCTAGCAGGAACACACCCAAAAAATTAAATTTTATTGCAAGTCAGACTCGTAAAGATACAGCTCAGACAACAGTCCTGGCTACTTAATGTGGAAAGAAGGAAGAGAGCCAGCATCAGGGCAAGTAACTCTGTTCCATATGTCAAATGCGGACAAATGCAAACAGCATGGCCTTAAGCTTTTGCAGCCAATTAGGTGGTTTGAGCTTCCACCCAAGTTCAGCTGTGGCTCTCTTACTGCACCATCCGCTTGCTCCTCTGCTGGCCAGCCTCTCATCTTCATGTGACTACACGGCACTCCCAGCTGGCGCATACAGGCACATCTGCACTCACCTGGGGTGTGGGGTGACGCCCAGCCACAGCCTCCCTGTGCCAGCCAGCACTGGTGGCACCTAGGAGCACTCACCTGAACTGTGTCTGCAATGACACTGGGTGACACAGGGAGGTGAGCACTGCAGTGCCAACTGTACATCAATGAACTCTTTCCCCTACAAGCAAAGGGGCAAACCCCCACAGCTTCCCTAAATCCTAAACACAGCTAGGGCTTCAGTGACCCAGCTGGCTGCGAACCTGGCTGGGCAGAGCCAAAGGAAGAGCTTACATTGCAAAGAAGCTGGAAACAATGTGAATCCAAGGGGTCGCATTGCCTCAGCCTTCAGCAAACACAAGCAAGCTTTGCACGGCTCAGGAAGCCAGCAGGGCAGCACTGCTGAAGTCAGCTCCACCTGCAAGCAGCTACTGGGGACAAAGGCAGGGCCTGAGGGAATGCGGATGGGCTGGGGCAGAGCTGAGGCGAGAGGTGTAATGGCAATGGAGTGAGGTGATGAGGAGGACAAGAAATATGTCTCAGCCCAAGCACTGCTTGGTCTCATTCAACTAAAGTGAAGACATTAAAGTCTTTGAATAGGCAACCTTCTTAAAAGACATTTCTCCTCCCCAAAAGGCCATTAAAAAAATGACAGAAATATAATGACCCTGTACTAAAAGATTATAAATTCCAGATTAAGTATTACATTAGGATTGGTTTTAAAATGATGCTTCAAATAAACAAGCATGGGAGAAAAATTGCAATCTCTACATGAAAGTAGATTAAACACCTTACTCAAAAAACGTGTTTTGCTGCTTAGGACATAGGTGATTATTGCTCCTGTTTGTCCAGTGTCCCTTTGAATTTCCTGCACCAGTCTCCACCCTCGCATTAGACCTTCCTTTACTGAGTGAAAACCAGAAACGTTCCACAGGAACGTCTAAGCACTGCATGAGGCAGCAGCTTCGCTCCGAGATTAGGGGAAGATCAAAAGGAAACAATAATATTTTAGTTGGTATGATATGGAATTATGCTGACCACCTCTTCAATCACAGCCAAATACGTTTTAGGGCACTGTGGTACAGGAACACTGAGGGTTTAGAGGGTAATGAGTTAGCAATGAGGCAGTTCAGCAGATGTTTGGAGAACACTCTCCCAAGCCAGAGAAGCTGCTGTGGACAGACTGAAGGTGCCTGCCAGAAAATTTAGAGAATGGGAGCAAAAGCCTTGGGATGAGCAGCAGTGAAAGCACCTTCCTGACTCCTCCTGGCAGCTGAGCTGTGCCAAGGGACAGAGGATGAAGGACCTGTCCTGCCTCACAGCTCATCCCTTCCACTCCCATCCAAACCCCATATGACTGCAAGCTCTGTCAGACACATGCCAAGTCACCTTCCAGCTGAAGGACCGAACCATGCTAGCCTTGTTATCTAACCCTCCCCAGGCAGCCAGTGCTAGCAGCCATTGCCCACCCCAGCACAATTCCATCTCTGTTCCATCCAATGGGTGCTGAAAAGGCAAGGATGGACTTCCAGCCTGAAGCAGCATTAAATTGAAGAAAGCTGTATATATTTTCCAGACACAGCATCTGATTGGAGGTACCAAGCACGGGTCCCCCATACCTACAAGGCTCAGATACATACCTACCTTTCTACTTAAAAGTTTGTTCTCGACAGTTACAGAATCACAGAATCACAGAATAGTCTAGGTTGGAAGAGACCTCCAAGATCACCGAGTCCAACCTCCTACCTAATGCTAACAAATCTTCCACTAAACCATATCCCTAAGCTCTACATCTAAACGTCTTTTAAAGACCTCCAGGGATGGTGACTCAACCACTTCCCTGGGCAGCCTATTCCAGTGACTAACAACCCGTTCAGTAAAGAAGTTCTTCCTAATATCCAACCTAAACCTCCCCTGGCGCAACTTCAGCCCATTCCAGGCACGTGGGAGAATAGACCAACCCCCACCTCACTACAGCCTCCCTTCAGGCACCTGTAGAGTGCAATAAGGTCACCCCTGAGCCTCCTCTTCTCCAGGTTAAACAGTCCCAGCTCCCTCAGCTGCTCCTCGTAAGCCTTGTTCTCCAGACCCTTCACCAGCTTCGTTGCCCTTCTCTGGACTCGCTCGAGCACCTCCATGTCCTTCTTGTAGCGAGGGGCCCAAAACTGAACGCAGTACTCGAGGTGCGGCCTCACCAGAGCCGAGTACAGGGGGACAATCACTTCCCTGGACCTGCTGGCCACGCTGTTTCTTATGCAAGCCAGGATGCTGCTGGCCTTCTTGGCCGCCTGAGCACATAAAAGATGTTAAAAGATGTCACAACTGAGAGATATTCACCCCTACATCTTTGTTTTGGGAAATCTGCTTTATATCACATTACTTCATGAAATAACCAGGACAGCTTACACAGACTTGGCTTATATAAAGATCTATTCTGTGTTTCACCTTTTTTTTTTTTTTTTTTAGCATCTTGTCTATCATAAAACTAGTATCTGTACATAATTCTTGTTCATATTTTTCCTATATTCTAATGATCAGGCTGAATTTAGGATCAATTTAGCTACAGATCTAGAGGTTACTCTAAAATGGAGTAATACTCATCCTCAGTAAAGGAACCAAGTTTGACAGAAAACGTCACAAGCAGAGCACCACTGTGTTGCTTCTTGTATCTTGTAGCTCAGACTTAAGGTCTTTTGCGTCCCCCAGTACTAGTTGCTTGGATGAGTTGAGCTTTATTGTTTTTTCCATCAACAGGTTCTGCATTTCTCTGGGAAAGAACGAATAGGGCATGGTTCTCCTGAGAAGTTAATTAGTTTAGTTTTGTTTTGTTTTACATGAAATTCGTTTGCCAATCTGACCTGCTTCACCTCCAAAATGACAACCTGTCATAAATGATGCACATGCCACCTTGCACCATAGTGCTTCACTGGAACCACTGCAACCAAGCACAGAGCTTTCCTTAATTCTGACTACATACAAAACCACCTAGAAGTCTACTAATGAACAGAAATTAAAAAAAAAAAAAAAAAAAAAAAAAAAACTACAACCAAACAAGAAATCCACACAGTCCAAGCTCACTTGTAGCAGCAGGCTGTGGCACCAGGATGTGATCCGCAGCAAGCTGTGTGTAACTATCGCTTTGTATTGCATGTCATCAGTAAAATAAGTATGTTTAGGGCACCACAAAATCAGCAGCAGCAGAAGACATCTCTGTGCCAAAGAAACACAACCTGTCCGATCTCTGACTCAGCAACAAGGAAAGACAGGACAGGTACAGAGCGACCTGAATTTTCTGAGCTGCTCACAGCCATTGGCAGGAGCCCTGTTTGTGTAGGCCGTTCCCAGAGCTGTTCCCCTGACAAACCTCTGCAGGTGCGGGCAGGAAGAATCCCTGCAGCCACCCATGCCTGGGCTCTGGCAGTAGCTCACCTGCTGCTGCACACCAACATGCATACCCACGCAGGCACACGCAGACGGCTCATGTTCTGGCACTGCAGAGCACTGGGAAAAGGGGAAGTCATGCTGCACCATGCACAAGACTGCGATGAAATGGGGATCAGCATGTTCTGGGAACAGTCTGCAGCTGGGAGGAAAGGTAGTGCTCATCCCTCCGGGCTCTTCCAGGGGAACCCGCAGTGACACCCAAACCCTGCTTCTGCTGCCAGCACTCACCTTACAAGTGCCTGGGTGACACCATCTCCCGCCCCCGGCTCTGGAGGTACCGGGTGCCTATCACTGAGTGTCCACATGAGCATCAGCATGAATCCACCAGAACAAATCAAAAAAGGTAAAATGCTATGAGAACATCTAGAAACCTACATCCCTATGGGGACAGTGTTAAGATTTCAAAATGGAGCTCTCAAGTACCAGGATGCTCCCAGATTGCAGGCTTTATGTTTAATCATTTAGTAATGAATAGCACCGGACTCTAAAAAACCAGACCCTGGTTCCCTCCCATTTGAACATCCCAAATGAGTGATTTAGTGGGGATGTTGTTGTTTGTGATAACATGCCCTCTTCTCAGAGAAGACACGACAATCATTAATAGCAGTGAAGCAATCATTTGATGAGCTCTGAAGAACTACCTAGGAGGAAATTAAACATTATAGCTCCAAACCAGCAATACGTTTTCAGTGGCCCGCTTTCCTCTTGAACTGAAGTGGTTTACGTTTCTACTGACTAAAACTACCACTAAATTGCTCCTGCCCAGTTGCTCTTAGGTTTTTTAAGTGTTTTGTGAGTTACTGTCATCTTTGTGAAGCATCAGATCATGTTAAGTGATTCTTCACAGCCTCACTGCAGGATGTGCTGAGGTGTAAGACTTCCTGTTTTCACTGTCATTAAACAATATGGGGAATATGCCTTGGGAATCCCCTGAAAGGCTATTTAATGCATCCCCCCAAATTCCCAGTTCATACAATTTGACCCCTGGTTCTCTGTTTTTTTGATAAACAAGTTTTACCTTGATGTTTTTTAGAAAGTAACATAAAAATGTTGGCAAAAGGGGATTGGGAGAAAGAGAATAAGGTTTTATTAAAATAAATAAAAACAGTTTAATGGAGTCCCTTTGATTTTACAGCCGGGTCTCCTCAAACCTGCAGAGACAGTTGGCTCTGTCTGTATCTTTTCCTAAAAAGTGCAGTTCTGTGCATGCTCTAATTTGATCAGACATTTGGTAGCTGAATTGCTGGAGGGTAAAATCAGAATTAGAGATCGATCACCCTAGTACAATGACAACCCCTTTCAATCAAGATTAAAGAGGCAGATTGCTAAAAGTTGACAGTTGTCTTTTTTCAAAGTATCAGTGCTCTCTTTGATGATAGGTTACAGATACTCCACAGTAAGAGGAGACAAAGCATTTCTGCTCTTTTTGCTTCCTACTGCATCCAACAGGCTAGATCAGGGCCAAAGACAGCAAAGTTTGTCCTGGGAATTCACAAGTTCATGGCTCAGGGCAGAAAGACACCAGGAAACTTCTCAGCTGATGCCCACGGTCATGGGCTGTATGCCTTCTAACAGCCTCAGCAGCTGAGGGCTTGCCTGGAGCCACATGGTTGCGGAGCATGCCCAGCTGAACGCAGACTTGTCCATGGTGGGGTTCTGGACAGGACAGCCCATAGGCAGTCCTGCTAGCTGGGCAGGGATCATCTGTTCCACCCACCACATTATTCAGAGCCAATAAAGCTGCTGAGGGGAACCAGAATGTACCGAGGGACTGAAGCATCTGCTTGCTAGAGGGGAAGTGACTGGACATGCTTCTGTTGGGACAATAGATGCTTACATCTATTATTTAGTTTAGTTTAGTATTTAGTTCTTACTAAAAACAAATTTTTCTTTTTATTCTGAAGCAGGTAATTCACCTTTGATTTTCAGCCCTCAAAAATTTGCTTTGTTATATGTTAAAGTATGTTCAGCTTGTTCAGAGTTGACAAGAAGACTGTAGAAAAATAAACTATCTTGAGAGCAATTATGAAGCCCAAATCATAATTTGAAATTGACTGGAAAAAAGCCCAATCCACAGTTTATGTAGTCAACTGTATGAGAATACTGTGTGATTTCACTGTTACTAATACTGAAAAAATACAGTCCAGGTCTTGCCTCTTTTAAAAAGCCTGGAAAAACACATGTTGAGGTACAGATTCCACTTAGATTAAGAATGACTTTAGCAACTCTTATTTTTAATGGTCTCATTATAAACTTATTCCTGTAACTCCAGAGATATTTTTTTTTTTAAATTGTGTTGAAATCTAAGAAACAAGTTTACAAGGCAACAGCATGCTGTTATAATCATCATATTGTGCTTAGAGTGGCTACACATGAGTCTGCCAGCTGTTTTTCATATATAGAGATGAATTTAACTATAAGCACTTAAGCCTTTTCTTAAAAACTCTCATAACAGTTTTCTGTATTACCCACAGTAGAGTTACAAGGGGACAAACTGCATACCAGTATTTTCCAAGACCTCATGATGTGTTTTACACATTTGCCATACAGATTAAGAGCAGATAATACAGCTTCTTGTATTAACAATCAAGAGTGACCTTTCCATGTCAAAACACAAAAACTGTGTGAGGTTACGAGCACTGCATGAGAAACAAATAATCAGCATCCAGTATACAAACAAATAAAACCCATCGGCCAAGATGTACGTTACATGCGTGTCAAATTCCACACAAGGCATTGCGCAATGTGCTGACTTTGACAGTAAAACTGACAAACGTTCTGAAATTAGGAAACAGCAGGCCAAGACTGCCTGGGACACGTGGACGTTTCTCCATGGCTGTTCACTGAGAACAACTTAATACCAGGAGCACTGTTCCCCATGCCATTTAAACACAACCCCAAGCTCTGCACCAGGCCCTTGGAGAAGGGCACCACTCTGGCAGTTGGCGCCAGGAGGGCACAGAGCCTGCACAACACGGGAGTCTGATCCCGGTGGCACTGGGCTTTTCAAACTGCCCATGCAATGTGGCTGCGGTGGTTTAGCAGCTGGTGGTCCTGCAGCTTGCAGCTGAATCGGGGCACGCAGTGGGGTAGGGGAGGACCTGCAGAGTAGACCACAGACAGGCAGGTGAAACCCAACCTGTGGCCTTTACCCCACACCTACTGCAGGGCAGCTGAAGATCCACTGAAGATGTCTTTCTCTCCACTAAACGCAGAGTAGCTCTGGGTGACTAGCTGCAGCAAGGCACGACTCAGAGATGGTTTATCTGGATTTTTTGGGAGTATTCTTGTGGGTGCTAAAAAATCCAGTTCAGGCCCAGGGTTTGCTTTCCAAAACACCCAAAAGTTAACTGCTCCTGTAGAACCTTGGAAGCCTTTAGCTTGCCAAAGTCAATCGTGATGTTACTCAACAATTTATTGTAGCCGATTAGCCAAAATAAGATCATAACAGAGTACTCACATTACATGATGCAATACAATCTAATGTATCTTTAAAGAGAAACCATGAATCCCTGCACATAGTTAATGGTGACTGCTCACTTAAGTTGACTAAAAATTATAAGATGCTTTTAAATATTCATTACACGCAGGTATTTTCTTTGCTGCTTAAGAATGTCTTTTCCCCCTTGAGGAGTACCAAGTTGGCAGCTCTTTGTAAATTTAGGAGACATTAAAGAAAAGAATTGTCTTCATCTACCTAACAAAAGTTGAAAAAATGATCTGAAGGGAAGGTGCTTCCTTCTGTGAGATTACTGCAGCTGCTTGTATGGACTTGTAACAGTGTCTTGTGAACTAACACACCATGGTTACATCCAAGTAAATTTATTTCCAGTATCTCAGATTTTGACCTTGCCCATACACCCCATTTACAATGACTTGCTTGGAGCAGAGATCACACAACTCCAAGCCCAAAACTGCACACCTTTTTGACTAGTAAGATTTTAAAAGCAGCATTTATTAAAATCTTGCTGGCATATTTCTGAACTTTGAAGCCCAACGTTTTCTAGAATTCCCAGACGAATCCAGGACCACTGTGCAGTTAGCAAATGTGAAGTAACGATCACTTCTTTGATGTATCCAAGAAGAAAAAACTCACCTCAACAACTTAACTATTTGGGGTAGTTCTGCAGGTTCAAACTACAGACTGACTAGAGTATTTTTCCAACTATATTACAATATTACTCAAGCTCCATGTATACATTTCTTCTACAGGCACCATCCCTGTCAGGAAAAATGATAAGTTTTGCAGTGTCCTTCCAGGCCCATCAAACCATGCTGGCATCTCAGTCTCGCTCACTGAGATGGCATCTACCTTGCTGCTGGGAGAATCCTTGGCCCTTTGGGTCTTAAACTGAAAAAAAAAAAAAAAAAAAAAAAAAAAAACCACCACCTTACTGGCTCTCAGATATTTTGAGAGTTTTTTTTGTTTGTTTTTTTTGGCCTGTTCTTTAACTTAGCATGTCTCTAAGCTCTGCATTTGGCCAAGTATAATAAAGACAAGTGAAAGGGTCAAAAATCAGCGAGACAACAGTGCAGTGGGGCACACTTGTTTGATGCCACAATCTGGACAGTTCCTGCAAAAGCCAGCAGCCAGGACTTGATAACATCACCAAACTGTCCCAGCATGTCCCATGAGCCAGATAATGTTCTCCTTTGTCCCACCAACCTGGGAGCATCCCCTTGCACAGCAGCGGCTGGCAGAGGAGTTGGCAGTGTGGGGCTGCACTGCTCCACTGGCAGCACTGCACAGATGCCCAATAGCTTCGGCAAAGCCCTTTGCATGAGTTCATTCAGCTGAGAGCATGCATTCAGGGGCTGCAGTTGGTTGGCCGTTTAGGAGTTAGTGAAAAAACTAAGAAGAGAGCATTAACACTATACTCAGATGAGTCACTAAAACTCACTCTCAACCATGACTGAGAACAGAAGGGGAGTATCTTTGTACAAGAGCAGAAAACCCTGTGGGTAGGGAGCGATATCAGCTGTCAGCAAACATACCAAATCCAGTCCAAACTGATAGGAAAAGAAATGCAGTCACAAAACTTACACAAAGGACGTGCAGGATGACAGCTCCATGCCTCCTGTCCTCGTTTGTAAAGATGTCATTGGGGAATTCATGGAGAGCTGCAAAAAGGGAAAAAAAAAAGCCCAGATGCTTTATCAAGTACTCAAAACTGCCACACGTACTGTTAAGAAACATAATGAAAAAAACACTAGAGTCCTTCCGTGGGGCAAAGGCTCAGCAATCATGCCTATGGGGCCTTATGCACAGGCTCTTTGTTCTGCCTTGGTGTTCGCTTAGCATAACTTGTCCTCTGTCAGTATTATGCCTTGCTCCAAGTGTTCGTGTGTAATTTGCTTCCGTGGCAACTGCAAAAGACACCTTGCAGAAAGCAGATAAACCCCAAGAACACATTACCATGCTCTTTTGGAAAAGTTCAAGGGGAAACAGTATATTCTAGAGCAAGCGCTAACAGGTCACTCTCAGAAAGCATTTCTAGCTTATGGCTTTGCACCTGAAAATGGATGGGTGAAAGCAGAGGGCAGGTGCTAGAAATATTTCAAATAAACCTCCTTTACTGACCAAGAAGTCTGTTACTAACACACCATTGACCTATACCCATACTGAGGCAAGACACAGCATGCCTCCAAACACCAGGACTCTGCCTCTGGGTACTCGGCTGCCACTTTTACCAGGATGACAACGCATACACACAGAGAGACACCAGGAAATCATTAGCTAGGAAACAGGGGCTGGGTCTCAGATCCCTCATGAAATAAGCGAAGGGAGATGCAATTACCACTGCGGGAAAGCAGCGCCTGTCTCATCTGAATGCATACTGGCTTGATACCTTCCCCCCTCATTTGCACACAGAAAATGCTTATTTTGAAGACGCCGCCAGCAGCTGCCATGATTCGGTGTCATGCTCTTGCAGAAGGCGCTTCCCCTGTGCATGTGATGGGGGGCATGACATCATCACATGCGTGCCCCTTGGCATCCTGAGGTGCTGGGGCGGCCAGGGACAGGCAGCTGCTTCACCTGAGCCACAGCCCAACCACGGTCTGCAGGGGCTGCCCTGTGCTCTCTGCACATTGAGGCTCCATTCCCTCGGCCAGCAGCGTTCCTCCCTCCTTCCAGCTATTCTAGTTGATACAACGCAGGCACTGCTTTTTTTCACCTCGAGTGAAACCTCTCCTGCCACTTAAGCCTGTAACTTGTTGCTCCAGACACTGAAAACTCAGAGGGCGGTTCATTTTGCTCCTCTACAGCCTTGCTTCCGTGCTGCAGGAGTTACGCCTTCCCTCCGGCTTCTCTCCTTGTGAATTCCCAGCACCGAGTTCTCCAACGTTATTGCGCAGCTAACATTTACCAATCCTTGAAAATACTTGACGTTCTCCACAAGGGCAGCAGCTTCCTTCAAGTGCTGCCCCCAACAGCAGACACATTAGTCTGCTGGGACCTTGCAACAACCCACCTTTCAGCTGTTCTGGGTGGTTTCCCTGCACAGCTATCTCTGATTGCCCTCGCTAACCAAATAACAATGTCGAGATGCTGGAATTTCCTCTACAGTAAGTGTTCTGATGATAACCTGCTGTATTAGATAATTAGCTAGGATCTGAAAGGGGATGCAGCGCAAGACAGCGGTGGATAGACTTTGCCATTTACAGAGGAAAAAATGTTTTACTTTACCTGCTTCTTAGCTCATTTGTGCATTTCAGATCAAAACAAATCATTTCTCTGCCTTCAAATTTCACTCTGCCTCCTCACAGAGGTCCTCAACATGAACCTTTGATGTATGGCACCAGTGGTGCATGGGTTTTGACAAAGGCACATCAAATATTTTGAAAAACAGCAAGTGTGCAAAAGCCTTTGGAGTTTTAAGGAAGGCTTAGCATTACCATGATGCCCCATGAGCTGTAACCCTACAAACATGGATGGAGAAAGGCAGGCCAAAGTCCTCCTGAAGACCACAGTTCATCAGAGCAACACATATCTGAAAGATTGGAAATGATTTTTCTGTGAAACTGCTGTTCTCTGTGCCGTAACTGCCAAGAGTTCCCATTTTTTCTGCATACTCTCACCATGCTCAACCAGAGATGGTCAATTAGTTTGTGTAAAATTGCCAAGCCGCAGGTCCTGGCCTCAGCTGCAGACCCCCACAAACAGAGCCATGGCAAGGCAACAGCTATTTTCCACAGAAGTCCAAGGACAGTATTCAAGGACTCCCCTGGCATGGCCTCTACACATTCCCAACAGCAGTTGTTTCCTTGCAGCAAACTCAAAGGCAAAGTCATTATTGTTCTGAATGAAGGATGAAAGTGTTTACTCTGCAGTAATGCTGTACGATTCAGGCATACTCCATGGTCTAATTAGCTTCAGAAACAGCATCTGTTAGTAGAAGCGAACCATGAAGATACTTCATGCAGAAACATAATTATTTCAAATAATATGATAGAGTGAGAGAAAAAAACACCACCATCTATATCAGATGCTGTTTCACTCAGGATAAGTGGATCTTGTTTCTGACCTCAAGAGTCTCACCATGAATTTAGGCTAAGTTTCTTGGAAAAAAGAGGTTTACCTTGCTTCTCTGTGACCATGTTATCAGCACCCAAGGTCTCTGTTTCAATACAACTACACTGCCAGACTGTGGCCTTACCAGTTGATGTGATCTTCAGAGTTTCTTTATATACTTCTCACCACTAAGTTTAAGACTTTCAATTCTCAAAATATATATATATATTTTTTGAAATCATCTTCCTGTGACTATGATATATCCCCAGTGTTCTACAACACCTTGCAGTCATCAGCTGCCCTCAGGTGGCCAAGCTCACACAAAGGAAATAAGAAGGCAGTCTACATGGTCAGAAGGTGATGTGCTAAAAGTGTCAACTCCAATTCCTTCCATGTTTTGAAACTTCAAGGTGGCATGTGGGAATGTGGCCATGGGGGTCAACAAGCCCCATGGTTGGTGATAGCATCAGACTCTTAACGATGAGGCCATCAGGAATGTAAAGAGTTTAGAGGGAACAAATTGGGGTGATTCAGGAGATGCCTTGCCGTCTGGGGTTGCCTGTTCTCCCGCCGTTGGGGCATGGGGGTTGCTGGGTGTTTGCGGTTGCCAGGCAAAGTTGTTGACCAGTGGATAGTTAGTGGGAAAGTACTGCTGTGGGGGAATGGTATAAGAAGGGAGCCTGTCCTCAATATGTGGAGGCAACAGATATATAATGAAGTTATGTCATCAATAAAGAAGTAGCAGTTACTGATCCTAAAAGAACCCTGGTGTCTGTGTGGTTATTATGCCACAAATGGCGCCCGAACAGGGACCACTTGAAGAACAGGGACCACTTGAAGAACAGGGACATGAAGAAAATAAACAGGAACATGAAGAAACAGGGACAGGCTAACAGGACAGGGACAAAACCAAAAAAAGGAATGCATAGGGACAGGCTAGCAAAACAGGGACCAGGACAGGAACAAGGACATTGATCATCTCATGAAGATAGGATCGGCCAAACTCAGCAAACCGCTCAAAGCTCATACTTAAAGTCGCTGGAAATTGGCGCACTGGAGCTCGTATAGAAAGTCACTGGAAATTAGCACATCGCTGGAAATTGGCTGGAAAAAGGGCTGGTATAAAAAGTCGCTGGAAATTGGTGCACTGGAGCTGGAAAGAGGCTTGTGTGGGAATAGAAATGTTGTTTTTGCAGAGTTACATTTGTTTAGAGGAAAGGAATGTGGTATTGAGATATGCTTGCAGTGATAAGAAAGCTTAGCAGGCAACCTTGTAAAATGCAGACAACCAGACTCCTTAGAGCAGTTAGGTGAAAATCATGGTGTCAAGTCAAGTCAGATAAGTGAAGAAACATTACCACTTCAAGCAGTAAAAAAGTCAAAAGAAATTTGAAATTTAACAGGCCTGCAACCGAAGGCCATGCATTGTCTGTGAAGCATCGAATAGATTGTGAACCTGGATTACCCACTCAGTGGGGAAACAGGGGAGGGTCCTGTCATCAAAAAGTATATAAACTGTGTTTTGGAACGAGTAGGCGCGCTCTCCTGCCCGCCATTGCAATCATGAATAAATTACTACTTCACTGAGAATCTTGCCTGAGCATAAATTATTGGCTACAGAGTGTTTCTCACACATGTATAGAAAGTCACTGGAAATAGGCGCACTGGAGCTGGAAAGAAGCTCAAGCTGAGAGAAGCGGACCCGCACACACAACTGCCTCTCTCTGGCTGAAGGTAAGCAGTTGTGCACTATGGGGAATCATATGTCTTTAGACACATAGACTGTCCTGGTAACCTTATAGCTTGTGAGATGTGTTCATCTGATTTGTGTCAATGTAGAGCAATGCTAGGGCCACGTGATAAAATGTGACTTTCTGTCTTATACATCCTTGTATAACCACAAGACTAAGGAAATAGAGATGGTTAATGTATGTATATAGTTATTGTGTTTGGTGATCAATGCATATATATGGTTCTTATATTCAGTGGTTAATGTATGTATATAGTTCTTGTGTTCTGCAATGGTCACCTGAAAGGAACAGCCTGGACCAGTGCTGTTGCTAGGCAGAAGACTGTGGCGGGGAGCATGCATGGGGTCTGGGGTCGAGAAGATTTGAGAAGATTCCAGAAGATGAAGAAGCTCGAAGGAGGACATGCCCACTAATGAATATGCATTAGTAGAGGGGATATAAGCCAGGAATGGGAACTGTGTGGTGTACGTCTTGGTGGAGCGGAGACTCCCGATGCACCCAACGCTGTTTGCTTGCCTTTATTCCTCTAATAAATTGCTAACTTTAATTGTAATCCTATTTGAGACTCAATCATTTATCACACAGCTTATTCCCTTTGTTAACAATCAAGACAGTTTATGATCCTGAAACATGGGACCAAATTGAGTTCAAGGTGTGGTACTCTGCTCCTAAAAACTACAAAATTGTGGCGGGATTGCTCGGCACCTGGCAAGCAATCTCTGAGGCCTTAAAGATCCATGTGGGACCACAATCACAAACCTGTGGTTTGCCAGACAGTGAGAGAGCTGCTGTTCCATCGGCCCCTCTGCTGCTACTGCCATCACAGGCCTTTGCTGTTATATCCCCTGGTGACCTGAACGTTCCTTTTGATCCAGACCCTATCAGCCCTGAAAAGAAGCCGGATCTGTTTCCCTTCGATCCAGGAGGAATACGACACATAGGGCCCGAAGGCCGAGCTGCTTAACAACTTAAAGCGAGACATATTGTTCCCCTGACTAGCCATGGAACTCTCCAGTGTTTGTAATCAAGAAAAGGAATGGAAAATGGAGACTGCTACATGATTTGAGAAAAATTAATGAAGTCATGAAAGATATGGAAGCACTTCAACCAGGATTGCCATCTCCAACTATGCTCCCTCAGTAAAGGACATTAATAGTAATAGACTTAAAGGATTGTTTTTAAACACTTGCCAGAATTTGGAAAACTTTACTATGTTTATGTTTTAATTGATAACTTTTCTGATTGTATTTTTGCATTTGTTAAATTAGGAGTTCCAAAAATGATTAAAACAGATAATGGGCCAGGATATGGGGCCCATGTAACCCACTTTTTTTTTTCAACAGTGGGGTATTCAACATCTTACGGGTATACCTCATTCTCCCCATGGGTCAAGCAATTGTTGAACAGGCCCATGGTACCCTAAAAGCTATGCTTCTGAAAAAAAGGGGAGGGAGTACGGGTGTGACCCCCAGGAAAAGATAAAGTATGCTATGTTCTTAATTTTTTAAATCAATGGACAGAGGAAGGTCCTTGCACCTGTCCATGCAGGAGAAAAGGCGACAGACACATCTAGGAGACAGATCTGGGAGAAACTCAGTTAAAGAAAGGGCATAAGTCATGGTAAAAAAATTAAATCACCAATCATTGGGAAGGGCCCTACACTGTAATAACTTGGGGCTGAGGTTGTGCTTGTATTTTAACAGAAGCCGGTCCTAGATGAGTGTCAGCATGATGGGTCCATCTGCCCGTCTCATCATCTGCCTTAACATGATCACGGCACCCTCCTCTGCCGTTTGGACTCCAGCTCAAACAAAAAACAACGTATGGGAAGGTCCCGCTGGCATATGCAGGACCCACAAACAAGGACTCCAGGAGTTGGAGGGGCAGCCAGAGCCCCCCCCAGCTGGGCAGCACTCAGTGCCTGCCCCTCCCAGGGATGTGGTTACAAAGCTTGTTAAAGATAGAATTACTATGCCTGGTAGTTTTTCTCTGTGTTTGTGTTAATCGTGCTTTCTTAATTTGTGTTAATCGTGCTTTTTTATGTTAATAAAGAAGGGGGAGATGTGGGAATGTGGCCATGGGGGTCAGAGTGGCACACTTTGCAAACAAGTAGGACACGTTATAAAATGGAGGTATTCACTCACTGAGGATGCTATGACAGGTAACGACGTAGGACAGGCCCAGAAGAAGATACTCCCTTGCCTGTCAGCAATATTACCCACAGTAATCTAAATGTGAAATCCAGCTGCTGTAAACCCTGTCTTGAGCAATCAGCAAGGGTATGCACAGGTAGAAGAACTGAACCATACATGCTCTGGTGCTTGTACTTCTCCCTAAGCATCTCCTGCCACTCCTAGAAATGGGGTGCTAGAATAGGTGGCTGTCACACCTGTTTCCTAGTTTAGGCAGTTTTCTAAATGACCAGGGGAGAAGAAAAGGACATTCTGGAGATTGCTGAAATATGTGATTAGAAATTAGAGAGCGACTGATTAAGAATAAATATGTAGTGTGAAATGTGTTAATTTGATTCATGTCAGTATGGAACAATGCTAGGGCCGCATGATGAAATATAACCTTCTATTTAAGAAAAACAGAGTGATTAGTATACATAGTTCTTGTATCATGCAAAGGAAGGGTCCAGCAATTTGTGTAAATAGAGGGTTTGAAGGGCGAACATTGAGACTCGAGTCTGGGAGATAAGAGGACCAAGGAGTTTTTTTTGGAAACTGCAGACTTTTGCTTGGGACGCTGCCCAAGCCTCTGATGTCTGGCAAAGAGATCCACCAAATAAGGAAAAAGGGGGAGTTGAAGGATGACTGAAAGACAAAGCCTGGGAGGAAGACTACGAGCCTTCAGCACAAGAAACCCCCAGAAAGACCACCAGAGATTGATACACATGCACCCAGAGAGGGTTCAGATTCCGGAAACTAATTATAATAACCCTGCCTTTTCTAGGAATAGTGATAAATATGTATTAGCCTAGTAGCATAAAAATCAGCCAGCTGATGTAATAGGTGTGCGTCTTGGTGGAGCAGAGACTCCCGGCGCACCCAGTGCTGTTTGCTCGCCTCTATTCGCTTAATAAATTACAAACTTTGATTAAAATTCTATTTGGGACTCAATCATTTATCACTGTAGACAACACTCATTGCTTAATATGTGCTACATTTGCGATGTACTGTGCCTGTGCTGCACTTAGGC
The DNA here is from genome assembly GCF_011077185.1 of Oxyura jamaicensis. NCBI lineage: Eukaryota > Metazoa > Chordata > Aves > Anseriformes > Anatidae > Oxyura > Oxyura jamaicensis. The sequence goes on from NC_048895.1 coordinate 187,231, forward strand.
CTCCAGATGAGCCTCTGGGACCCCAAGGACCAGATCAAACCAACCTTATGGTTCGGACTGTGACCAAGGGCTCAGGGAGAAGGAAGACTGTTTATAAAAGGGCTTAGAGATAAGGAGGACTGTTTATAAAAGAGTAAGATAAAGAATGTCAAACATGCAAGGCCTTGAAATGTGCTACATTTGCGATGTACTGTGCCTGTGCTGCACTTAGGCCTCCAGATGAGCCCCTTGGACCCCGAAGAACTGGACCAAACCAACCTTATGGCCCAGATTGTGACCAAGGGCTCAGAGAGCATGCACAGGGAGGCGAGGTGAAAAATGCAACTCTGATGAAGACGTCTTACTTCATCCCGACAACAACCCTGACAACCACCAGAGAGTACTACGCAAGCGCAGAAAGACTGATAATTAGCATATGAAGCAGGACTAGGCAGAGCTTGGAAATGAATATGCATAGGTGTGTTGCAAAACTTAATGCATATGTAATATTTTAGGGGATAAAAGAGAATGCAAGTGAGCGAATTGCGCAAACAACTTTGGTGGGACTACCCCCGTGCTGCCCAGCGGTGAATAAACATACCTACTTTACAATCTTACTGATTGTGAAGTCAGTTTTTTGTGAGTCATTGCAGGGAGAGGTGATGAAGGTAGAGCTATGACCTCTTGGTTGCTCAAGTATTCATGCTTCTGCTCCCTTCCTCCTTACTGCAGAGAAAAATACCAGCTCCAAACTAACAAACTTACATCTAAAGGAGGTTTGTAGTTCACCTGGTATTATCACCAGGATTAAATCCCACACAGTCATAAAGCCTTGGAAATGACACACTAACAAGCATCCAGGAAAGCTGATGGCCTGCTATGCCCATCCAGAAAATGGCTCGGCAATTTAGTTTGTTCAATCTATCTTCACTATGAGCAATACATTTTTGTTAGATTAGCAGGTCTCTTTCCAAAGTCAAGTAATTGGTATTACAGTCGAAAAGAGCATACAATACAGTTGGATAACCTTTTGCAAATATGGTGTTGCAAGTCACTTGAAGACAAATTACTTTCATTTACTCAAATGCTTTATTACAGTTCTGGATGTTCACTGAATTATAAAACACTTAAAGACAGTCTGCCAATTAGTCTGCACAAATGGCTTTTGGTAATAAACTGAAAACCGAGTGTGAGGAGGATGTTCTGGCATTCCAAGTGCTTCTTGGTAATTCCAGATTTGAATCGCTAGATAAACACTGAAATAATAGTTTTCTTCTAATGGTCAGTTCCACACACTCAGCCTTAAGTCGGAAAAATCAAGCTGCTTTTTTTTTCCCTGGCTTTCACAACATTATCATTAATAAAGCTTCAGCAATTGGAATTTAATTAGCAATTCCATAAATGATTAAACAGCAAAATAACCGAGCTAACTCTCACAGCTCTGCTGTCTGTGAAGCAATAACTGAGCAAAAGGTAGTTACATCAATTTTATTACAAATGCAATAAGCAAGGATGCTATCCAGGCACTGAATCCAAGGAAAATGTTCTTGTTTGCATAAGCAGTCTTTTGACCAAAGACTCAATTTACTACTTTTCCCTGTATCCTTAAAGCAGTGGTAAATGTAAGGGGTCCTAACCAGCTGGTGGAGGTTACAGGTGAAGTACAGAGGGTTACTTCAACCTGCTGACAACAGAGAAGCATCCGAACACCCTCTAACCCATAGCAAACGCCATCCCAGATGCAGCCAAGACCACGAAAACACAACAGTAGCACCAGGTGGGAGGACTGAGCCCAGGGGGTCCCCAGGAGCCTGACTTAGAAATGCTGGGCCAAGGGCTGGCTCTGACTTGCCCTCCGTGCTGGGACACCCCCTCACCTTGCCATGGTGCTGGTGATGTCCCACCACACAGTAGGACTCCTTGGCCAAGGCTTTAACTCTGTTCGGAAACAGAGCTAGTGCGGCCGGGATGCCCTTCAGCCTCCAGCCCCAGCACATGTACTGTGCCAGCTGCACACAAAGCTGTCAAAAACATGCTCAGGATGTGATGTGCAACCTGAGGCAAATGTTCACACAGGTATCAGCACAAAGGCAAGAGTTTAAAAAACAAAGTAAAACCATGGAAAATGCAAGACAATGAAGTTAAAAGAGCAGGAAAGGAGTCACATTTCCTCTGCACAATATTATTATGTGAAAACCAACTATTTTCATTACAGTTTTGTTTAGGAAACGTTCCTGATTGTTCACCAGCCCTAAGACATTGCAGAGGTACGCTTTTAGCCCTGTGCAGAACAGTTTGCTAACACACACACATATGCTTCCCTCTCTCTCCTGCAGCTGCCAAGGAAAATTTAGCATGGCAATTCTTAACAGACATGATGAAAACCCTATCCCTTCATTAAGAGTCTGTGCTTGTCCAAGGCAGACTGAAGTGCACCTAAGGTAAAAGCATGTAGAAAAAACAGTGTAAAAATAGAATAGGCTGTGTTGTAAAGAAATGCACCTCCTCATCTGAGAAAATCCCTTGTGACTGCCACTGCATTCTCTAAGACACCGTCTGAACACAAATGCTTTTAGTGGCTTAGACTTGGACGCATGCAATTATAAAATAATGTATGTAAATTTGAAATCTGCTGCATTTTTATGAGATGCGTCAGGTGCAGATGAGTACAGATAAGAGGGGAGCTCTGCGAAACACGGGAGCTCCTTTCTGAGAAGAAATAAAGGATGTTGCTGGTACACCACTCCAACAACAGCTGCCCTATTTAGCTAGTATAGAAGCTCATAGTTAGTTATTTTGCTTAACAGTGCACTCAGCTTTTGTACAGAAAATAGGGGCAGATTTTGCCAAGCTTATTTTGATTGCACTGGAAAAAAAGCAGCTCTGTCAATGAACGTAAACTCAAAGAACTAAAAATTTCTGCCTAATTGATCCACTCTTGTCCTGCAGACTTTGCGGGTGTTTGTCTTGAGAACTGCAGAAGAGCAAGGTCTTTATGCAAACTCCGCACCAACACCAACTCCGCCTGCGTGGTACAATGCTAGCTGCCAGGACAGGGCCCTGGCCCTTAAAGCACCCAGGCCCTTAAAGCACAGCACCCAACACATACCAATTCCTGCCTTTAAAGGCCCACAACTCACCTTTGGTTTTTGCGTAATGAGAGGTACCTTCTCAGAAAACAGCTGAGTCCACAGCTCAGCATGCCTTTTTTTGTTGTTAAGGTGCAGTTCAATCTTGCAGTGGCAACATAGCATTCCTAGTACATACAAGGGTTATTAGAATTTGGCAGTAATTGGAACTAGGTGACTCCATCAGCAAGTTATGGATGAGCTTTGTCAAGGAGCCCAAGTAATAGCGGTGCAGACCAGCACAGGTGTAATGAGCTCTGCTCCTCTGCATCAGGGATCCCGATCTGCGGGATGTCACAGCCCCTGAGCACGAAGCACTCCTGGACAGCACCCACGAGGACATGGCGATACATGCTTCCCATCCAGACTCAGAAGATTTTGTATCTGGGCTTGACAGAGGAAAAGTCATTTCAGTTGTAATATAATGAGTTGGAATAAATTCTTTTTATTCTAAATCAGTGTGCAATTCATTAAAATTGGAATCCTGTTCAGCCTTGGCTTTAGATGACTTACGAAATGATCTGCATTTCCACTCTGTTCAAAGGATTTGCTCGCACAATACAAATTTGCCTCTGTCAGAGTCAAGCTCCTTCAAGGCAGCTCATATGCTGTGCCAGGGGCACACACAGAGAAGATGCTGCTGTATCCGTCTTCTGAATATCAGTAGGAAGCATTGCCCTTTCAAAACCCTTTTCCCTGCAACTCCTTTCCCTCTCCTACCTGATATTTCCACCCCTGAAGTGTTTCAGTACCGCTCCCAAGGCTACAGGAAGGTAATGTAGCTCCCAGAGAAAATCCTGGGTTTCCATTGAAGTGAAGGGGGGCTACTGAAGTAAACGCCTACCACTCTGTAGCACAGGTTTCATGTAACAGTGAACCACTCCTGCTTTAACAACAAGCAAGTTGCTAGCAGAACAGTTCTGGGGACTGTTGAGATCAGATAGACACTATGGGATAAGGCCATTCAAGCAGTACGTGAGAAGTACATAGAAGAGTAATTTCCTAGAGGTTTCAAGATTTGGAAAACCTGTACTTTTGTCACCTTTCCCTTCAACATCTATTTATGTCTATTTGCATGAGAGATTAAAGAAACGAACCAAACAGGATCAAGCGGAAGGTGTTTTGTTTGTTTGTTTTTGTAATAAAATAAAATAATAACTCTACTGGATCAATAGTTCTTGAAGCTGCACCATGTGCTTATTTTTAAACAAAGACTTTATATTGCTGGTCACTGTACTTACTCTAGGAAAAGGAAGCTCTTGGGAAATCTGCCATGACTTTCATAGAAGCACCACAAATGAGGTCATTCAGTCAAGGCGATCAATTACCAAAAAACCTCTCAGAAGTTCAAAAATTTGGTTCCTTTTCTTGTTCTGTGCCCACATGTCTTTCACAGTCAAAGGCCAGTCACATCAGTGCGAAGTGCTGCAGCCCCTAAGCATCCTATTAAGCAGTGCAGGGATGGCCAGCCTTTATTTGCATATGGGTTTCCAGGATAATTATTCAGTCCTGCGGCCCCTGCTTGGCTGCTTCCTTCCAAAGAGCTCTTCAGAAGAGGGCTGCATTCCCCTCACTGGGATGGAAGGTAAGGGTGCAGAAAGGCCTTGCTTGAAACAATCACATGAGTGGGCTGGAGTAGAGGCCCTAGATACCCAACTCCAACATTTAGGGACCACGGGTACTCACAGTACTGATGCTACTTTGTCATCAGAAGTCCCAGAAACAGCTGCAGCTGGAAGAGGGTGTGCATGTGCAGCAGTGCTCAGCACCCAGGTACTAGCTCTCACTTAAGCTGGAGGGGTTAGCAGTAACGTCATGGTCACCACCTCGCTCCAGAAGCACCCCCTTGACACAGTGAAAACTCAATAACTGAAGTTATTAAGCAGGTATTCTTTATTACAGCGCCAGGTGCGTGGGGGATCGCTCTGCCTAACACACACATACTTAGGGTTACTGGCAGTGTGCTTATATTAGTGGGACAAGTACATATGCATTGCATTTCCCATCTCTTGCATATTCATCAAGTCTCTGAAGAATCATTAACATAGGTTCTCGCCCCTATCTGCAAGCATACTGGAGTCCTTGGGTGGTTGTCCAGTGTACTCTGGTGATCTTTTGATGAAGGCCAGAAGTCTTCCTCACTGCTAAACTCCTGACCCTTCCTTTATTTGACAGACTTCATCAGTCAAACCAGTTCTTTCTGGTTTCAGTATCTGTACATACAGTCTTTTACTCCCTTATCTTTGGGGTCGTTAACATACAAGTGTGCTAGCTATGACCTAGGAATCAACATCCTTTAACTTGTTCCCTGTCTCACCCTGAACCCCATCATCTCCGGCAGGCCCTGCCAAACGAACAAGAGGGAGCAGGATGCCCTGGAAGCCCGTCCTGACGCAGACCAACCACCCATCAGGGAGTGCAGACTTGCGGAGCGCTGCGCCTAAATAACAGCTAACAGCCTCGGCATGCCTGCAGCCAGAACTCCAGGAACTGCTTCAGTGCTGCAGGACCGGAGAGCAGGGGGCCTCAAAACCTTTGCTTGCCTTTAGAAGCAGTGAGAATCAGCCATGTTCTCTCTGGAAGAGGGAAGGGCAAAGTATGTTTTTCTTCCTTTAAATGGTGCTTGCACTACAGTGGCGTGACCTAGGATTTGAGAGAGCCAAGCTATGCTGATGTATCCATAACGAATGTGCTAATGTTTTACTGTTATCACCACTTAACAACTGACAACAAGCAGCCCAAACACTGCAGGGGGGGTATGGCACACCTTTATAAATCATGCAGCATCCCCAAAGCTGAGGGCACCCCTATATGCTGTGACAGCTTCACAAGGGTTGGCTTGCACTGTCCAACACGTGTTCTGAGAGTGCTCTCTGTATCTTTGCAGTAACGAATGCTGATTACTGAAAATTAAACATTTATGATGGATGTTCAGGCAGCAATGAGTTTAAGCACTCATCCACTTCCTTTGGTTACTGCATGCTGATTTGCTTACGCAGGATCAGAGAGCCTGTGCCTAGCACAAAGGCTGCTGACAGCACACATACGGAACAAAAGCACAGTAAATTTTTTACAGGCTGGCTCTCCAGCAGCCATCAGCAATGCACACTGAGCTGTAGCATCATGACAGGGAGCCTCGCTGCAAGCCAATGCAGGGACCCCATCGCAGACCAGCACTGACTGACAGCCAAGGTCCTTTCTGCAGCACATCTGGGTGGGTGCTGGGTCACCCTTGGAGCGAGGGGGAAAAAAGGAGATGGTGTGGGTCACCCTGCTCCCCAGAAAGCCCATGCGGAAAAAGCAAAGCTGTGTAAAACAGCAAAAAGCTCCAGCGCAAATACATGCAACAGCTCGGAGGTGTCCTTCAACTTGCGAATATGCAGGACTGCCAGCCGCCACCCCAAGCCCATGGAGCAGCACTACTGGGGTACTTGAGCCCCACACCCCGCTCAGTGCCCCCATCGCAGCATGACAGGTAACACCGTAGGGCAGCTGCTTTCCCAAAATGTTTTCAGGTAAGTGCAGCTTCCTGACACTACCGGACCAAGAAAAACAAGCAATAACCCTACATGCTTAATGCAGGGACACACCTAGCTTCTGACTTCAGTACAAGTGAGTGGTGGGCTGAAGTGCTTTTTCCTAAATTAATGTCCTTCCCCCAGTCTTGTGCAATGAACTTTATTCCCCTGGAGAAAGCAACAAGCCCAGCCTCGCAGTGCTAGGCCATGTCATGACTAACACTGAGGGATCCCAGCCCAAGTAGATGTTTGCAGGAACGCAAAGACCTGTCCGTTTCACAGCTACAAAGGCAAGGTCTGTCTGTTTCTTTGCTTCTAACACAGGGAGTGCATGCTGAATCTGATTTTTGTGAAATGAAAATTCCATGACATTGGGAAAAAAAAAAAAAAAAAAAAAGGAAAAAAATAGTTAATTTCCTTCTCTTTCAAAGAAAAAATCAGTACTATGACAGGGAACTTCCTCAGACATACAAATCTAATCTCTGGGAAACTGAAGGGAGATCATGAAGAAGGCTGTGAAGAGTGTTTAGAAGAGGTAGGGGACCAGACTCAGGGCCAATAAGCCGTGCTGGCTGCAGCCACGCTCTCCTGCTTAGTGAGCAGGGCTGTGGAGTGGGCACCACGCAGAACCAAGCAGCGCTCACGGGAGAAGTGGGATGAGCAAAACAAAGCAGACATGGTGTGCCTAAAATGGGAAAGGATTTCATTTTCCTTAAGAATGCTAAGTTATGTTTGGGCTGGAGGACAGAAAGGAGGGAGGGATGGAGGAATAGGAGAATGATGATGAACCATGTGCTGCATGGGGAGTTCAGATCTGGCAACTCATGTGCATGGGGAGTGAGAAGGAACATCGCTCCTTCCCCTTCTAGAGGAAGCGCTCATGAGAAATGGCTGACTGAGAACATTAGGCTCCCCATCCACCACCTATACAGGCACCCTTTATCAAATCTCCAGCAAAGTCCCATTTCTGCCTGAGAGCACCAGTTTAAGAGGGGAAGGTTTGTGATTTAACACCGTGGTGGTGCTTTACCTATGTATAAAACAAACACACGTATAAAACATGCGTGGCTTTGTCAGTGTATCTAGATGGCTCAGCTGCTTGTAACTCTAGGCACACCTGATTTTTCCACGTTCAACACTTCAGGTGTTCAGGGCTGTGCACAAATTGCGAAGTGCATTTGCCTTGAAATGAGGCACCTATGAAGTGCTTTACCTTGGGCACCCATATTCTGTCCCCCTCTTCTTCTGACTCTCTTGGTTGTACTTTGTATTGCTTTATGCCCCCAAGGCTTGAATCCCACTCCATCATGTGGCTTCCCCATTATCCCAAAAGGTGTACCCAAAACAAGAGCAAGATGCAGAAGAGTTTTCCCTGAAACAGATGCTTTCCCCAGATGTGTAAAACCAGCAATTAGAAGCCTTGAAGGAATAAACCTCTATGAATAAGCAGAGCCCCTGTGAAGTCAAAAAGGTTCTGCCTTGGCCTCAGTACAAACAGATGGCTTGTGGGGTTAGAGACTCAGCTGAGATCTGAGGACAAGTAAGCATATCTAAACACAAATGGTGAAGAAATCAGAAATAATAAATACTATGGAGCAGTAAATTGTTGAGCAAGAGTTTGTGTTAAATACAACAGTAAGTGACCATTAAATAGAAAGTCATAATTTATTTTTTTCCAGTGGGTGACTTATTTCTGTCATGGCAAGATTCTGGCAAATATTTTCAGCTTTTGTACTTAATTAGAAAATGCTATTGTGTTGTTTTTCTTTTGTTTTATTGTGGGAGGTTGTTTGTTCCACACATGCATACACACCCATCGCGAGTAGTAATTGCTGCTTGTAGAAGGAAATGCATAGAGGCATTGGCAGAACTGCCTGCAGGTTATAACTTTTGCAGACCTAAGCGCAACTGGCCTTGGATCAAGATATTTCCCTTGACAAATGTAACACTTGTGCAAAATTATCCATTATCAGCCACACTCTGGTCAGAAATAACTGGCACAAGGAAGGTTCTTAGCAAAAGCCAGAAATTCCTAGTAACATATTGGCCTAATTACAGCTATTCTAGACTTACTGAAGTCCTTTTGAATGGAAACAGCCCTTTCGTTAGCTTGAACCAGCATGTATATTATCTTCACATTGATGGGAAGGTTAATGAAAAAAGGGTATTTTTTGCAAGAAGCACGTTTATATAGCCAGCTGGAAAGGAATAGATGCTCCATCACATCTAGGGAAGAATTTTTATTTTTTATCTTGGGAAGAAAAGGGAGGGACTTTGTCATCTCAAGCACAGGAAGCAGGTATGGCATGAGCTTAAAGGAGAGAAGCAACCACCCCCCTATATGTTTCAGCCATATCGCCATTACGGGGCAGCTGGGAACCGAGGTTAGCACAAGCAAAAAATAGCCACCTGCCAACAAGGGCAAAGCCTGCCTCACCTGATGCCACAAGCCCACTGTCCCTGGGGGATCCCAGTGCCAATCACCTCTGGGCGTCCCTCGACAAGCACTGCGAAGGCCTGGGCCACTGCTGCTGCACTCAGCATGCTTTATATATAATGATTCATGTTTGTGTACAACTGGTACTGCACAGACATGAGCAATTCCAAGGCACTCAATGCTTCTAGTTTGTTGCAGAAGTGGGCATAATGAAGCTTAATAACAGGCTGCATGACAGATGAATGTCTAGTTCAAGCCCACTTATCTCACAGCGTGACAGCCAGGACCTCACTCACTTGCTTCGCTATGTTCTTGGCAGAATTTTCTGTGTTTCTTGCACAAAGCTCCAGGAACACCTCCCAGCACAGCCTCACCTTCACAGTGCTCTTCACCTGGTCTTTGCTTTTAACCCTGCCTTCAAGTCATAAGCTTCAAGTCAACAGCAGAAGTGACATTAGTTGGGATATTAATCCTGGCTGCTCTGCCCTGCGGAGCTGATGCCAGCAGTGCAAATCCAGGGTACCACTGGCAGTGTCACCATGCTTTCTGTAAACCTGAGTGCATGTCCCCACTTGGTGCCAATGCCCCCAGCCAGTGCTGCGTGCCACCCTGGGGGCCAAACATGAACAACCCTGCTGTGGGTTGGGGGACATCTGGATGCTTCAGTCCAGAGGTAATCCAGCCTAAAAGTACACTGCACTTTTCCACACATACGTGGTACTTCAGATGTCTCCTCAGCATAACTGTACTTGTGGTATTTCTTTCAGCAAGCTGGCACAGCTGAACTGGAAACAAGAGAGAGGCTGATGTCTCTGCATTCCTTGTGACTGCAGGAAACCACACAAGTCTCTTGCTTTCACTTCCATTAAATCTCATTTGTGAAACTGCCGTCCGTTGTTCTGCTTCAAACCCAAACTGCTGCCACCTGGCAACCAGCCTCCCTTTTCCTCAGCACTCACTGTGCCCTCTGCTGATTCCAACCGCTGTGCCCTGGGAGGGTCTGCACAGAAGTGTGAGTGATGTGCGCTGCTTTGGAATAATGCCATGGTGTTGTGAGGTGTTCAGACTGCAAGTCTCTAAGCTCTTCCAGTGAACAAGAAGCCCTGGTATTTGATGTTTAACCTCACAGGAATGAAGGCTCCCACTTTGCCTATTTATTCTCATGCCTTCACAATCTCCTGTTTAAGCAGGAAAGGTGGACAGGAAGACAGAAATTCAAACTCTCTCCGCTGTTTCCTTGCTACCAGTTCAGACTTTTTAGTGGACACAGAATGCTGAAGTCTCAGCCTTGTCCTTTCTAATTTGTATCAGAGCAGGGAACAGGGTCAGTAACAGCCTAGAGCCAAAAATTACTTTGGACAACTCTGAAATATTTCTTGCCTTCTAAGCATTTGTTTACTCTCTCCTCTCCTCAGGAGGCAGCTTCAGCTTGAGTCAGCCAAAGCCAGTACTGCCAGGTAGAGAGCACGGCCAGCAAGGGGACCGGCTTTTTCAGAGAGGTGCAAGGCCAGCACCTGGGCAAGGGGACACATAAGCAGGCGGTGAGACCCTGCAAGGAGAGCGGCGACACAGGGCCCACTCCAGGCCTGAGGCCTGCTGCATCCCGGCCAGACATGTAGCATTGCAGCACACTGTGCCTGCCTGCCCCTGAGTCCCCAGGCCGAGACGCACATCCTCACCCACCCGGAGCTCCTCCAGCCCACCCTCAGCCTGGTGCCTCCCTGCCTCCACAGCCCACCGCCGCTGCCTCTGCTTCTGACCCCCACTTTACCCCAAGTACTTTGTCCCACATGTGGGTTTGAAACAGACAGGATGCTTCAGTGCGGTCCAGAGCATGGACTGCCCGCTGTTCACAATGCCCTTCCTCCACCCCTCCTTGTAATGCTGCCTGAACCGTGACCCCTTCCACACATTGCCAGGTGCCACTGCCATTATGGCAGGCTACGGGCAGGAGGATGGTCCTGCACCCGCCCTGCCCTCTACCTGGCCTCCGCTCCCTGAGGATAGCCCAACCTGTAGTGGCACAACTGCTGTGAGCTCTGCTGTACGCATGCCATCACTGTGGGGATTTGTAGCCCGCAAATGAATCTCTGCATTTAAACTGTCCCAGCGCATCTGCACAGCAACTCTAGTACTCTTTAAGCTCCCTCAAATTTCTAAATGCATGAAGCTATTACAATCTCTCTGTTTTTTTTTTTTGTTGTTGTTTGTTTGTTTTACATTAGGCATCCCATTAACTATTTCCTTACTTTGATGTAATCAGCGTTTTACATTATGTGGAGATTAATCCTCGATAATGAGGCCAAATGGCCTGTCCTTTCCAGAGCAGACCGGCTTCAAGTGCAGGAGCCCTGTGTGTGAGGTGCGACAGCCATCGTCCCCTTTGGGCTGGGGAGCAGCCCTGACCGACTGGGCCCAGCCTCCTGCTTTCATCTGCTGGGGCATGGCCATCTGCCAGCTCCCCGCAGCAGCTGCTGACACACATGGACAGGTAACAGCTCCTCAGGGCTGACAGAACCTGCCTTCCACCCTGGCCTCTTGTCTCTCTGCTCCTCTGTCTCCACTTCAAACACACTGAGGCACAGGTTGCACGGGTGCAGACAGGGTAATTTATTCGCCTTGGTGCCAGTGATTTGAGTCTACTCTGACTGCCTTTGAACCTATTCCTTTGCAGAGCGAATATTTGCAAAGCTGATGTATAAGACCACCTTATGGAACAAACTTTTAGAGCTGCTTCTTTCTGTTCAGCCCACCTCCATCTATGCAGGATGAAAGATTATTTGTTTTTCTAAGTATAGGACCCCAAATTTTGTTGAGATTTTTCCTTTAAGTTTACATTCCAGACACACAAGGTATCTGCGCTCTTCCCCATCTCAGTCAAAACAGAAACAAAACTATTGTTTCATTTTTCCATCTCAACAGTATCATCAGCAAGGTACTTAAGTGCTTAGGCTGCCTTGTCTTAAGTAAATATATTTAGCAAATCAGAGTGAGTTACATACTGCAGACATCCATCTTTTTGCTCTTTGCATATAAAAATGAAACTATAAATTTACATTCCAAGACTGCAAAGTGAAAATTATATACATAACTAATGGGAGGGAAATTAGAGTAATCCTTTACTCTGATAGATTAATGAATGTACACTAAAAGGAAATTCTTGGGGATGTAAACAAGTAGCATTCACTCAAATGAAAAAGATGATTGCTGCAATCTATCTTGCAACCCATACCCAGTACAGCAATACTGCCGAAGTAAACCACCACTGAAATTAGCCAATGAAAACCTATCTGAAGACAACCTGATTCCGCCATTGTGGCAGCCAGATATCCATCTGCACGTGCCTCCCCCCTGGGGAAAATTGTTTGCACACATTGCAGAAATTGTTGTGGTCTCAGTCTTTAACAACAACCTTTAATAAAGAAACAGGTGGGGAGAGATTTTCAGGCGACAAATAATGCAGCTCCCCCAAATTCCTGTGGTGCTTTTACAGCTGATAGGTTTGTTTGGTTTTGTTTTTTTGTTTTTGTTTTTTTGATGGTTTGTTTTTTTACAGATACCTTCAGGACTTAAGCACAGTTCCTTTGCAAATCAGAACAATGTAGAAAAAATGGCTAAAACAGACTGATGTCACCTCAGGACAGAGTCAGCTATGCCTATGCACAATATAAACTCTACGTATGTTAAAAAGAATCGTTTTCACTCCTCTCTTTGGCTGTATTCCTGCTTGTGCCTTGTGGGATGGTACTTTGGCTCTCTGAGACACCATGACACTTCTGGTGTGAATTCAGCCGTGACCAGTGACAGCCCTGGCTGCCTCTGGGAGACAAAGCTGTAGTCAGCTCTCCCCATCTGGTTACACCACAGTGTAACCTTTACTGCTTCCCTTCAGATTTTATCCTGTCTCTTTCAGACCATTTCTCCAGTTCATCATAATACCAGAATAACACTCATCTACTTCAAACATACCCAAGGACCTTCAAAGCTTAATGTTTCCTGCACAGCCACCAGGTCCTCGATGTTATCTGCTAATGGCTGGAAGGCTATTTAATCCAATTATTCAGCTACCACACCATGAAGTTCATCACATCCAGACTTAATTTGGAGGCTTCTAAGTCATCTAATTACTGTTACTATTTCTTTCCCTCCTTCACATTGAGATTTAGTCATTTTTCTTCATATTATAGGCATTAATCACGGTGGTTGCCAACGACCATTTTAGTGAAGTCTGATATGCATGCTGTCCCAAGCAGCTCGATAAATCACTTTCTAAAAACAGTCAGGGCTTCCATTTACAGGGATTAAGTAAATCCTTTCAGCCTGCCAACTGCAACCTTACACTGCTTCTGCTTTGCTCCTGGGGAGAAGATGAAACCAGGCCTGTTCCAGGGCTGAGCACCAACATTTCACCTCTGGCTGCATGACCCAGAGCAGCACCACCTCCAGCCAGCCACGCTGAGTCCTGCAGTCCTGGCACCCACAGTCCTCCCACACCTCCTGCTCAAGGGGTGGCCTGGCCAGGCCGCCCAATCTGAGGGGTCACCACAAAAATGCCCTCTTGTAGCGTGCTCGTTGTCACTGGTTACAGCATGAAAATATTTAGGTGTCTCCAGCAATTGCAAGCCTTACACTGAACTGGCTGAAAACCAGCAATGACTGGACAGAACTAGATGCAGCAAGCTAGATCCTCTGCTGATGAAAACCATCATGGCTCTGGTTAAACTAATATCACTCCAGCAATTAGCACTGAGGATCTCTAATCAACTTCAGTGGCCTGCTACAAACTGACAGCAGCAGCAAGTCTGTCACAATGCTTCTCTGAAACTGAATGCGGAGGGCTAAGACCAGTGACACTGAAATTTCCGGCTATCCAGAAGATTCTGCCTACAAAGAAGGGATGCTTTGTTGTTGTTCCCCACATCTCAACTTGAATTTCAGAGGAAGAAGCTCAGCAGAATTTTATCTCTCAGTTACCTATATAGTGCCGTTCTTCAGTCTTTCTCCTTTTGTCCATCTTGGTTAGAAGAGCTCAGTGCTGTTTAGGGTGATTCAGCCAGGAAGTACGAGCTGTCAGTGCCCAGATCCTTGGAAAATCCGTGCACAAACTTTGCTCTGAGCAGCCATCAGCCTAGCAGGATGGAGGGCTGAAGACTGAGTACTGTGTGCAGTTCTGGGCACCACACTACAAAAAGGACATTCAACTGCTGGAGAGTGTCCAGAGGAGGGCGACAAAGATGGTGAAGGGCCTGGAGGGGATGACATACGAAGAGCGGGTGAGGTCACTGGGCCTGTTCAGCCTAGAGAAGAGGAGGCTGAGGGGGGACCTCATCGCGGTCTACAACTTCCTTGCAAGGGGGTGTGGAGAGTCTGGTGACCTATTCTCCATAAACACCAGTGATAGGACCCGCAGGAACGGGGTGAAGCTGAGGCAGGGGAAGTTCAGACTAGGTATCAGGAGGAGATTTTTTACTGAGAGGGTGGTTGTGTACTGGAACAGGCTCCCCAGTGAAGCCGTCACTGCACCAAGCCTGTATGAATTTAAGAAACATTTGGACTGCGCACTAAGTCACATGGTCTAAACTTCTAGGTAGACCTGCGCGGTGCCAGGAGTTGGACTTGATGATTCTTATGGGTCCCTTCCAACTCAGAATATTCTATGATTTTATGATTTCTCTCTGACGTATGGAGCAGCTGGAGCACAGCAGGCTGTGCACTGCCCTTTCCTCTTGACCTTTGCTTATGGATTTCAATTTTGCTCATCCATTTTTGTTCTAGCTGGTTTCCACACAGAAAAGATACTTAAAGATGTCTGTGGTTTGGCTGCTGGTTAACTGTTTTGACTCACTGATGAACTCACACAGCTGGAGGAGCACCACAAAAGCTGACACGACAGCATGCAGTTATGATGAGCACTTTCCCCCCCCTCCCCCCCCGTACACACCCTGTACGTGTGCGTAATGCTTTACTGGCTGACAGGGAAATACAAACTGACACAAGAGTTTCATTTATGTGGCTATAAAAAGGTCTTACAGAGGCTACATACATATATGTATGACCTGTATTTATCTGCATGCAATCCTCCCATGCAATACTACATCTATCCATCTTTATGTGTCCAAAGTAGGGGAGCGTTATCATAAAGGAGAATCTGTCTGCTTGGTTTTATGCTGTGATTATCAGGAAAAAGTGAACAAGCATCACATGTACATGAAACAAAGTACACAGCACGGTCCTTTGCAGGTGCATGTTTTGTTTTATATTGACAGCCAGGCTTAGAGCCTAATCTCCGGCACGAAAATCATGTCAATCAATGTCACCATAATATTCATACATCACAAAGACAACACTGGCTTTAAATAGGTACCAGCAGTTGCAGAAGATGAGGCGCTTCCAGAACTCCATCTCCGAAGGGCCTTTTATCTCTCTCAGAAACTGAAAGCCCCTAAATATAGGACTTCTATTAAAAATTCATGAGCTTCAGTAGCTATTTATCAAAGCCATGGAAACAGGATATTTCCATGATGGTGAATGGCTTGACATTCATTACTAATAAGCAAATGTGTACTTTATTACCATTTTAGAACAGAACATTGCTAATGATGCTCAAGGAACATAGCATTATCACCAGGAGTTAGCATTAGGCTTTGCTACAATACACACATTATTTCTGCCATCTGGATGCTTCACGCTTACTAGTTCACAAATAATGCTGATGCCAGCTTTGTGGAGCACGTCTGCACAAGTCTCCTAGAAGCGTTTGGACACTGCTTCGCAGAGCTGGAGTATCACTTCAGTACTCCTCTCGACCAACTGTGTCCCACACAACACTTGTAATACGCTGCAGAATGGGAAAGACTGACGCATAGTCACAGTTCCTCAGTGGCAGAACCCACTGCACATATGCAACACCATCCTGCTAATTGCACTGTAGCAAATCAGCAGGTAACGAGTGCATCAGAAGTGCTCCTACAGTCTCATTGCAGACGATGACACTGATTGGGATGCTGCCTTCATTATCAAAGGCAGATCCTTTTATTCCCGCTTGTAGTCTCCTACTGTAACAACTTGATCTTAAAGGTTTATCAGAATACAGCCTTACTTTTCATACAAAGAAGTAGAAGAACAGTTCCTTTATCTGTGATGCTTTTGTTTTTTTATATCTTTTCTATGCACAAACTTTTATACACCTTCTACACTGACATGGAAGCAGCATTTTCTGCTACATGCTGTGATGGCTGAAAACAGCCACAGAAAGGAAGGAGTAACTCCTTCACTTTTCCTTGTACACAGAAAAAAAAAAAAAAAAAGACACAAAAATCAGGTGGTTTGATTTGAATGAATCTCTGAGGCTTTGGTAACTTGACCAACAGCTGTGAGCCTGCAAGTGCTTACCTGTCGCTAAACACCTCCGATACAAGTAAAGCAGCTTCAACTAAAATAAAGTAGTAAATCACCTGTGGTCAATCTGGCTTCGAAATCCAAGCAAAAATTGGCAATTCGATTGTAGTGGAAAATATTGCTAATGTATAGCTGAACATTTAGGAAGGAAGCAAGGCCAGAATTAAAAGGAACTGACCAACTTCGTATCTGTTCCTGCTGATACTCTTACCATAACACAACTGACCATGCTATGTGTGAGGTTTGGGGCACAGCTGGGAAGCAGAGGACTGCAGCCGATATCATGGCCAGGTGTTCAATGGCGAAGTCTGCAAAATTCAGGACAAACTCATAACCATCCTATTGTAACAAAAGAAAAAACTGTAAAGGGAGACTGCCAACTGTTACTCTGATGCCACTGTCCTGAGGAGATGTTACTATGGCAAGACTGTAAAGGACTTGGGCAACAACTGTATTACAGGATCGCTGCTAGTCTCCTGGCGCTACAGGAATGCATGGGAAACAGCTTCCCACAGCCCGGTGTCCCTGCATCCCACAGCAGCACCTTGGGAGGTTGCCACGTCCAGGCAGGGCCACCCAGGGCAGGCTGCCCAGGGCTGCGCCCCACCAGGCTGTGAGTAGTTCCAAGGATGGGAACACCACAGCCCCTCTGAAATACACTGAAGGGAGGATTTTGCCAAAGATTGATATTATGGCAAAAGAACAACTGCTCAGTCTTCTGAAAGTCAACCCCAGCAAACCAGGGAAAGCCAAGCATGCTTTGCTGCTTGTTTCTAGGTTTGAAAAAGAAAAAGAGCAACACCCCCTTCTCGTTCATAAATGAACTACTCCCTCAACACCATTTCTCCCTTTCTTTAATTTGTACAACCTTTGCAGATCACACACTGCAAATATTGTTCCAAAACAACACACAAAGTTTACCAAGAAACTTTATGTTCTGGTAGCCATGGTTGTCATTTGAAAGACATTATTTAAAATGTTTAGTCTTTTCCCTTGTAGGCATTTTTGAGGGATCCAGGGAAAAGCTTTTTGTGACTAGTGATAACAAAAGCACGGTTCTTTCTGTTCATAGAAATATTTTGGTTTTGGTAGTATTCCCTCCAGGCACCTACTTCCTTCCAAAGGAGATATAGTTAAAGGGAAGAACCTCAGCTGGCATAAATGAAACCCTTACTGTGGACTTCAGGAGACTGGGAAGAAAAGCTCTGGGTCAATAGTTGTGTGCCTCCCATGTCATTTCTCTTTGGCTGAAATGTGTAGTTCAAATGATAAAACCCTGATCTAGTTTATGAAATCAGAGTTCGGGGTTTGAAAAGTTGCTCAATCAATTCCTCTGTCCTGTAAGCCCCATATCTGCCAAAAGTCTATATATCTTAGCGGCAAAGAACAACATAAATCATCATTATTGTCAGCAAGAGAAAGAGGGAAAAAAACTCTGCGCAAGTGCCAATAGCAACTGCGCACAAAGCCCCTTGCTCCAAGTGCCTGCATTGAGATGGTTGGTGCAGTGTTTAGCACGGGCTGGGCTTTTCTACTGCTGCTTGTTTGTGTGCAAAAATGAAGAAGGCGGCACCCGGAGGCACGGTCCTGGGGCACCCAGCTGCCCACCAGCGACCTGCAGGCCTGGCTCCTCTGCCAGCGCATCGGACAGGCGAGGTGCGGTGCTGACTGCTGTTGCCAACAGGGCGCCTCAAAGCTGTGAGCGCTACTCCGCCACATCGGTCAGCCCCACAAGTGGTCTTCAGGCCTGCCCAAGGTACAGCCCAGGCTAATGCCTGACCAACAGGATTTTGGTCTGTTTGGTGATAGTTACAGGGAGCCAGGCTTCAGGCTCCTGCCCCATAAAGGAATCTCAGCCACGTGTGGCTGTGCATATCCAGGAAGGGGTTTTCCTCTTCAGTGCCTTTTACTCACTGGATTTCAGTGAGAGCACAAGAAATCCTTGGAGATGAATGCACAACATCAGAAAGCTTTGTTCACAGTGAGGCCCACAGACCTTTAAATCCCAAGAGGGATGACTACACAGAGAATTTGCTTCCTCCTTCTTTAGAGAAAATAAAAAAAGAAAAGAAAGAGGAAACTACAAGGGCAGCTGTAATTACATGTAAATCCCCACATGGGCAGGACTCTATTTTACATGTGGCTAGAGAAAGGACCATCTGTTTTACAAAGATACTAAGCTCTTTTTTTATCCCAATTATATTTTTTTCCTCCCCTCTTCCCCCTAAATGGAAGCATTGCTGTAGGAATATCAAGAGTCTTAAAATAAGATTATGTTTTTAAATGAGAGAGTCTTTAAGGTGGGATTATACCTTACAACAGCCAACTAGGCTTTCAATCAGTTTCAGAGGATATGCTTACAACTTCATTACTCTGCAAGAGGCTGCATTCATGGAGCAACAAATGAGAAGCATTCACATGATGGCAGATGAGCTTAAAGAAAGCCTTCTCCTCCAACTCCTTTCCCCGTGCACTCCCACAAAAGCACTCCAGTCTTCTTCCAGTGCTTTGTCCAGCGTGTACTTTACCTGTGCTAGTGATACTAGCCCTTCAGCAGGTATCCCTGTCATTTCCCTGAGAGACAAAGCTGTGCTTCTTCCTCACCCCAGCTCTTTGCCTACTGTTCTTCTGTCCTGGAGGATAACGAAGGCTCCAGCAGGAGGAGTAACTTGCAGCTCACCCACAGAGAGGTGGCAGAGTTGGAAGGAGCTGCTTAGGCCTGGCTGAGGAGGAAGAAGGGGAGCCTCAGCTTCAGAGGTACAACCAACCTGATGGGCAGTTGAGAAAGGAAAAGCCAGCTGGCAATAAGGGGACCCTGGCACACCACAGAAATCCGTAATGGGGCTATAAGCTATTCCTCCAATCGTGTCAAAGCTTCAAACACAAGGCCAAAATCTCTTCCAAGCAGTTTCTGTCTCAACACAAGGCTCACCAGCAGAAACATAAAAGACTGCATTAAGTCGTCCAGATTCATAAAATTATATTCCTCTGGTAAGACAACCTTAGCTCAATAAAGACATGAGGAAAGTGGTCATCAGCTTCACAGGCACCCTGATTTCCCCGACTAGTTGTCTGACTGTACAAAACACCTCAAATTTCAGGGGACAGACTATCTTGCTTTGTCAGGGCTGATTCAATCTAACAAATTTCATCATCCAAAACTGGGACTTCCAGGCTCCAGCAGAGCAATGAGCAACAACACCATGGCTCAGTGGCTACCTCATGAGGGATGTGACCTTTTTAGGCAGTACTGCTAACGATGAGACAAGATAGCAAGAACAGCAATCCACACACATGAACCCCAATGGAGATAACTTCACCACTCCTCCATTCATCTGCAGTTCATACACCAGCAGATCACTTGATCCAAACAGGGATCGACTGGTTTCATACTACCAGAAGTTCTCCTCAGCTGTGAAGGCCACTGCTAAGCATTACTGAGCTGCAGTAGGTCACAAAGACAGTGATGACAGCACTCATTGGGTCTGCTGTCCACTGCTGGGTGCATGCTGAAACACTACCTGCGCCCCTTCTTAGAACCACTCGTCCTGTTCTGTACAGCAAAACCCTGTTGTGAGGAGGTCTGCCTGTCAGGGTGATGCTTGAAGTCTGGACAGGAGTCAGTGACAGGAGGTCTGCCTGTCAGGGTGATGCTTGAACACCTCATCACAGAGGTGTTCTCCTATCACAGCCTTATTTCATATCTTCTGCTTTTACCTCAAACATCACACGCCTCACCACCCTACCCTCCCCCTTCTGCTCTCCTGTCTTGCAAAATAAAAAGCAAGTAGAACAGCTCTGATTCCTTGGATCTGCTGTGGAAATTTACAACAGCACTCTTCCTAAGCTATGTTTAGGACCTTCCAGATCCATGGTAAAGATACAAGTGTTTAAACTTCATGTGTTTCAAATTGCAAATTCATTGAATCCCACAATTGCAACTCCATTTCTTTATAATGTAGCCACATGCTTTAATAAGACTATGGTTCCTGAAAGCATTAATGCAGATAAAATCCAGTTGCATAACATGTGGCTTTCAGTTTTAATGGCTATAAGGAGATAAAGTATATTTAAAGCTAAGACAAGAAGGAAGCTAAGCATCCCCATCCATTTTATTGGGCTGGGGACAAGGTGAGACCCTGGCACTACACCACTATGGATGCTGGGCCACTGCCCCACGCGAAGGCACTGAGAGGAGAAATGGAAACGGTGGCCCAGCACGGGAAGACAGACATGAACATCTCAGGATGGGAGCTGTTCAAAGCTAACTGTGGCGCAAGCAGCTGTAGCAAATGAGCCAGGCTGTGAGTCTTCTCTAGAGATTCAGCACCTGAAAAAGACTTTCCTCAGCTCCTGAACAATGCAGGCACCAGAGAGGTGACTGCACAGGCTAATTCCCTGATCTGACCTATATGCCTCTGTATCACACTTCAGGAACAAATGCTAGGTATTTCCAAAACGCTTCAGGGAGGTTTAGCACGAAGGGCACTGGATTTCAGTGGCAATCACTCATCTAGATATCGTGTCCCCCTTGGTGGCGTAACCTTTGTGTAACCGTTGCACTTTTCTGTGGTGAATAATCTGCAGGCAGCCTTACAAAGCCCTCTCGCCCCACTCCGAGCAAACACGTCGTCCTAGGGGTGCCTGGTAGGAAAGGCCACACGTCCCAAGGCCACCTCCAGCAGCTCACTGCCAGGCCTCATTCCAGAAGTGCAGAAGCATGAGCACAGCATCTGCTGCCTTTTGCTGTGCTACCAGTCAAAGCTGGGGTGGGCAGCCTCTTGGGAGCAGGCCCACCTCCTGCTGTGCGCCTCATGCTTGTCGCCAGTGACCACAGCCCTCCAGAGAACAAGGCTTGGAAAGCGTGAACCAGAAGGAGCTTGCCCTGCAGGCTATGCTTGTGCAAGGGGGGCTTGCAGAGATTTGTGTGTGTAGGCACAGAAACCCTTCCAGCAGTGGGAACTCTGGGTGTTTGTAAAAGATGGGGGCATAATGCCACACTAAACCCTGCCAGCTCCACGGCACAAGGCTGCTGAGTGCTCAGCTGTCACAAAGATCTCAAGGACATGGGCACAAAACAGTGAGGAACACTGTGGCTGAAGCCGTCTTGGGAAACATGATTGCTTACGGCCAGGCAAGGTGCTCCTGTACATGCTAACAACCCCACTCTAGGCAGGGTCCTCTGAAGCGACAGGGAGGCTTAAAAGGACAAGTGTTACCAACAGCCACAACAGCTTCTCAGGAGTCCAGAGGCAATCCACCTTGTGGAGCTCCAGACAGGCAGTTTGGTTTTTCTGGAGCTGCAGGAAGTGCAGCGCCTCCATAGCCGGCAGCTGGGGTGCCCGGAGAGACCCCTCTCAGCCACCAGCAGCTTTTAACTTTTCACTGAGGAAAGCTTGCTGATCGTATGGCTAACTTCAGGTCTAAGGTTCTTCCTTCAGCTGTACACCCCTCTCACCCCTGCTGCCAAAGGAAGCATAGGGCAAGACACATCAAGCACAGTTGTGTTATCAAAGACGAGAATTAGATACTAACCAAATAGGTCCTGACTCACAAATTCTGTTGATCGAGGAGGGAATAAAAAAAAATGCTATGTTTTATACATAGTGCTGCTACTGACATCTCTGGTGATAGGCTCTATACCCAGATTTCCTAAGACACAATGGGGTAGCATGACAGCTCACTGCTGGTGGGTGGGAAAGAGGGTCATTTAAGAGGAAATGAGGATATGACACTGTGTTGCGTGGCAGAGTATCCCACAGTGTCTCAGAAACAGTAAGTATTTTTAAAGGCTTAAAAAGCCAGTGGGTTAACATTGTATGTCCAATCAGCTGTTCAGTTCACCAGGGATCAGCTGGATGCAAACATGAAGAAGAGGCAGTGAACTGTGAGCAGTGAGGTAGCTCTTCCTTGCTGTAAGCAGACTGAGGCGCAGTGCACATATCAGGCCTGGCTGAAATTAATGCATGCATTAGCATCTTTTAATGTCCCCTCCTGCAAGCTCTGAGTCATTTCTAATTCTTTAAGGTCCCTCCAAGGTCAAAAGTTAGACATTGTTTTCCCTTAAAAACCTAGATGTCAAGAGACATTTCAAATGCAATTGATTTCCTTCCCCCAGTTATCATCTCACATCAGTCAGAAGAAAAAAAAAAGGGTATGGGCTAGTAGAGTTGAAAACAGAATTGCTAGGAAGGAGACTAACATACTAATTGCATCACTCTGCATGAACTACAAGCACAGTTTTCCCCTGCATTTCTGCAGACGGCTCGTTACACCTTGCAGTGGGATCCATGTTATCTGAGCGCTTGGACAAGCCTCTGGGTGGACACCTGTACACCATAACCCTGCTGCCCTCTGTGCATCACAAGCCTTGCCCTTCCTGTAACCGAGGCAGAAAGAAAATAAAACTCTTTTCCCTCCCCTCTTCTGCCACTTTCTTCTTCCTCACAGCTTCGGGATGCCTATTCCCTTCAAGCTCCCCCTGCTCACGGCAGGGGACTGTGAGCATCCCCACTGACACCTCCTCCCAGCAGCTGCCTGTGGACGCCCACCTTCTTCCACTGCCCGCACCGCCTCCGCTGCCCACACAGCCTCCACTGCCCTCGCTCAAGCCTCCTGTCCGGTCTCTGGACTCGAGAAGGCTGCAGAAGGTGCCACATCAGGAAGTGCTGTGACCACAAGGGCTGGACAGCACCACCAGTATGAGGAACACTGGGAATCACGGCCACCACTGGCAGCCATGGAAGCAGAGCCAGGAAATGTACCACTCGTGGCCATGTCTAAAGCTATTTACGTTCATTCATATATAAAATATTTTCATATGATGTTTCATGCTTTTCCTCAGCCGTCGTATATGAGGTCTTCTCACCAGATTATTAAAAAAAGAAAAAAGGAAAAAATAGGAAAGACCTGCCATGTGAAGACAAGGAGAATATTTCATTAAAAAAGAAATCTCCTTTTGCTATGCAAAAAACGAATCTAAGGATTTCTGAAGAAAGGTAATGTTGTCATTTTATTTTACTGGTTCACTAAAATTTAACTGTCAATAACTGCATTTTTTTCTCTTTAAATGGGAAAAAGCAACATGGAAGTGCCTGACCCTGAGGGTGAGACAACCAGGCGTGCTGCACTAAAATCAGCAGTAGCTTAGTCCAGAAGGGGTCTGAACAAGGGGACAAGCGGCCCCTTGCAAACCCAAAGATTTCCCCAGAGGCTTAGCAAGCACCATCATCATGTGCAGGGCTGCGAGTGACAATGGGGTCTGGCCGGAGGTAGCAGTACTGCCAGTGCCACTCCCAAGAGGCTTAGGGAGGCGCTGGCCTCAGAACAGGCAGGCATGTGGGAGCCGGGCACGAACCACTCTTGACCCCTCCGCTCGGTCGTGTGTGCCATTGAGCACAAGGTGCTGCGTCTGCGTAAAGGGCAAAGCCTAACACAGGGCAAAGCCTAACGTTTGCATTTTTTGGCTGCTTTCAACAGCAGCCATGACGACTTTGCTCAGGGCCACATTTGGAAAGTTCACATGGTGCGAAATGCTTGTCATCCCAAACAAACTAAAAATTGCATTTGCAATGAAAGGCTTTGATTAAAATTGGCATCTCTGAATCTCCATTTGCCAACAACCACATTACTTTAGAGATACTTTATGACAAACACAATATGGAAACCTCAGCAAGGAGACTGCGAATTGGATCCATGCTGCTGTAATCTAAGATGAATGCAAAACTACTTAGAAAGGGCTCTGTTAAAGAAATAATTATTGAAACGAACCAGGGACACAATCTGCAGGAAAACTTTTCTCCATCATCACAACCTAAGACTACATTTTTCAATGAACACAGAGGCTCTTACATCTTACCTCTAGATTCCTGGAGTAACAGGCTTTTGGGGGAAAAGGCAAAATCAGGAAAGCCGTTGCCAAAGCAGCAGCATTGTTACCAGCATGCAGACAACAACAGGAAGGTAACTTGGTTGTTGAAGCCAACGCAGCCCCATGCAATTGCCCCATGTAGTATTACTGGCAATCCCTTTGATTTGTTTGCCTTCCCGGTCACATTGCTAAAACCATAAACACTTTGAGAGGAGAGATTTATTAGGGGAAATAACTCCATTCTTCAGGGTGACATAACCATAAATCAGATGTCTGTCTAATCAACACCCAATAATCAGCCACAGTGAAGGTGTTTTCTATGGCTTGGTTAGAAAGCAAAATATTGCAGGGATGTTGTCAGTCACTTAATATTAGAGATTTACAGTGTTTCTGCTACAGACCCTGATAGAAGAACCGGTAATATTTCTAAGGCAGGTCTCAGTGAAACAAAATACCACCAAAGAGCAACCAAATATTAATATGGTTAATAAGCTCTTTACTCAGGAAAATACTCTGCTGGAGTACCTGCATTTGCTCTTCCCCAGCTTCCCAGCAGCCAGGCTGCTTTGCTCTCAGTTCGACTTCCAGACCACGCATGTGCAAGGGCAAGACTTCCAAGGGCTCCATGGGTCTGCCACGGACGCAACAGAAAGGTCTAAGTAGCTCTGGGTGTGGCCTTTGACCCTTCACTTGCTACCCCAGGAGGGATTTTGTTGGTTTTTGGCCAGGCAGGAGAGGTGAAGTCATAGATGCGCTTGTTGGAGGCTGCCTGAGTCCCGAGGGTAGCTCCAGCTCAGCTAGGGCTCCAGAGTGGTCCCTGCATGGACAGCTGCAGGGATCCTGGAGAGTGACGGTAGAAACCCAAGAACTGCAATGCCTGTCGAGATCAATGCACCTCAAAATTATTTTGCAAAAATAATTCCAAAACGATTGCTCTGTCATGCACTGGGTAACACATTAACTAAAGGTAGGACATGAATTCAGAATTGACTAAGAGGGTACCAAATATTTGGATGACAAATAGTAATTTCTTCCACTTTTAGAGGATCCTTTCCACTGAGATTTCACAAAAGTATTGCAAAGGATTTGCTAATCCCTACAGCACCCTCATAGAACAGGCATTATTATTCTCACTTTACTGAGCAGTAAAGTAAGATACAGAGAGGTTAAGTAACTCGCCAGATATAGTAACAGCAAGGAATAAGGCAGACTTGGAAATATGATTTGAAGACTTGTTTCCTGTTCCCTTGTTCTTGCCACCACATTTAAATAAACACTCCTTTCTTAGACTGCAATTTCCAATTAACATTTGCTAATTATTAGTCATCTGAAAGAAGACTAAACAAATATCATCCTTTTATGCTGCAGAACTCAATAAAAGGAGCTCACAAATGCTGACTCACAGTCGAACATGGACAGCCCATTTTGCAAATTCCTATTCCTTCACTTGTCTACCACCACCACCTCTTGCAATTTCATCATAAATACATTTTGCTTTGAGTGGCATTCCCCCACCTCCCCTTGGCTGCATTGATTTCCAAGATCTTCATTTCCCTCCCTGCTTGCTGAGGGCAGTGCAAGTTTCAAGGTTCCCACACCCACAGAACATTATTCCAGTGAGCAAACCGGCTGCATGACAACGGCTGCAGCCTTCCTCTCATCCTCTCATTGCCCTGACACACTACTATCATGTGAAGATGCCAAAACCAGACAAAAACATAAAGCTGAAAGACTCAAGGCTGGGGGACAGCATCAAGAGCATCCCCACAAACCTGAACAAGCAGATGGGTTGTGACAGCACCTGCCCTGGCAGCAACGCTGGCTATAAAGCTGTTACAAGCCCACAGACAGGCAGGTGGCAGCAGGCAGTGTGTGCCAAATAACAATAATAACAATGCCCTGATTCCCTCCCTTGTTGTGTGTGGTCTGGGTGACCGCTTACACTTCAGATGCACACACCGTAACAGCTTTCCCTATTCCCTCTGGGCTCAGCCCCACAACAGAAACCACCCCACCCTTCCCAAACCCCAGTAAAATCCCTCAGAACCTAATTTCATAAGACTCAAGCCACATTGCTTTTACAGAAAAGTAAATGACTTTGCTGCATGCCTCCCTCCCCTCTCTCGAGCTGCCCTCCTGTAGCTGGGCTTGGCCAGAGCTCACCGATACCAAGGGAGGTTTTTTGCTGGCTGCTGAAGGGCTCGGAGCCAACCTTGCACAAACCTCGAACACTTGCTCTCAGTAGCTCAGAGTAGGTTTGTACCCACTGGTCCTGCCACCACCACCTCTGCTGCTGCAGCCCAGCGGTGCCAGGAGCCTGAGGAACCCTCACCAGGCACTAGGCCTGTGGGTGGGCCGGGAAGAAAGGAGAACGTCTCGAGTCTTATAAAGGCTGGGGCTTCCGCAGCATGGGAGCAGGCAAAAATAGCTCCCTATAAACGAGGAGGATTTAAGACATCTCAAGTCCCAAATATACATCTTGTTGTGGACACTAATGATCAGGTTACCATTCAATTCCTGAATGAACTCCCTGGTAAACACGGTAACCACCAGCGTACTGACACCAGAGAACATCTCCTCATCAGCTGACCTGCTTTTGAAAAAAATAGCAAAAAGGCAATTTCTGCTGGACAGCTCTCTGTTGGAGGGCACAGATGGGGGAAGGAGTAGCTGGGAGTGGTGCTTTCTCCCTCAGGACCAGTTACAGCCAGAGAAATAAGGATGGTGTCAAACAGGGCAAGACAGGGTGGGCTCCAGGGTGACCAGCTAGGAACACAAGGGCTCTGTGCCCCCTAGAGATGACCTAGAACAAGGATCCAAATCACAAAAGTAAAGCTGGGAGGATACATCCCCATCTTGGTTCTCAGTCACCCTGATGGAAATCTGGGAACAACACTTTGGCTTTCTGCCATAATGTAAGTTGGCATTGAGACCAAGAGCAAGTTTTGGCTCCCAGTAACTACTGAAATTCACCAAAATTTGTATGCTTTGACTTTACTGAAAAAAGATCCTTGCTGCATTTTTAATCAAACAAGAACAAGAACATATCCTGGTACAAGGCATAAATTCTAGTTGGCACTCTTGCACATGCTGAAGGGAATGCAAGCTGTAGTACTACCACAAACACCAAGCGTTTCAAAACATTACCGACTTCACAGTATTTCTTTCAAACTTTCTGGAGGCAAGCTCTCCCTCTAAGAGTGCTCTGTGGTTACACTGAAGCAGCTGTCAGTATTGTCTGTTGAGACAACAATTGCTGTTTTAGTCAGATCATGAACTGCTGCAGAGATACAAACCACTATTGTCAAGCATGGTGCAAAGCCTAGGCTGCTCTTCCAGAATGACCATCCCTCCACTTGCCATTTGAGTTGCTACTAAGCAATGTCCCCACCACTTGCGCAGGGTAGCACGTTTTCTTTTCCCTTATCATACATGATTTTTTCTCCTGACCCAATGTGCAGGTTTCTCTGGTTAGCTGCAATGGAGTGATGCCAACTTGTGCTAGTACGGATTTGGCACCACAGCCAACGTTCCTTCCAAAATACATTACCACATTGTGTCACAGGCTATGAAAACAGTGTTTTCCCATAGCAAGGCTGAATTGATCAGTAAAGCAGAATACTCTTGCAAGAGCCTGACGGAGGGTATTAGTTTGTAGAGCAGAATATTCTTACAAGATGCATAGGGAAAGTATTACAAACCCCACCTAATGTATTTTCCTATTAGTTTCCTGAAAGGCTTCCTGACTCGTGATTGGGTCAGCCCAGCACAGCGGTGGCTTTTCCTGTGCTTTGCTGGATGAGACTTTCTGGCACTCCATTGCAGCCTGCTCTCTCTCCATCCAAGAGCTACAGTTGCCAAGTTTTCCTTTTTCAACTGTTTGATATATGCAGTTAGAGCTCTCTAATACCTGGATATGATCCCTGGGGAGGGTTTGTGGTTGTTTGGGAACATTTCTTAAGGTGTTTCTGAAATCTCTTTTAACTCTGATATTTTCCCTCTTCCCCATCATTCCTCCTATTGCTGCCAAGCTGGAACATAGTAAGTTCATTTAAACTGGGACTGGAAACACTTTGAGGGGTCCATGAAGTTTTAGCCATTCCCATTTCAGGGACTTTGGAGAGCATGTCTGGCTGAAACTTCTCTTACAACATCTGTTCCTAAAAAAGCAAAAAAAAAAAAAAAAAAAAAAAAACCAGCAAACAAAAAAACAAAATCCCTGCCTAACATCAACATTTGCCCTTAAGCAGTACTTGAACATTTGTCAGGCTGTCTAATGAAGCAATACACAAGCTGACACGCAAAGAACTCACCGATACCAGACCAGGGAGAGGATCCCCAAAGTCTTTGTTAAGGTCTTGCCACCCAGGGTAAAAAAGCAACAGCTCTTAAGAAATACCAGTGATTCTGACCAGAAATCGGCCCGTGATTCCCTCAGATCTAGCCACATCTGCTGCCTTAAGGTTTTTAGCACTAAAGAGTAGACCTTCCAATGTTCAGGGGAGGCTGCAATGCTCCAGTGAGGACAGAAAGGCCACACAGTTAACAGACTCATCTCTCATCTCTCAATAAAGAATCAAGAGGCTTCATCCAAGGCCCTGTGTTGGGTGCTGCACAGACAAGACAGTAAGATCAGCTTGTATTTTCCTAGTGAATAAAATGCTTGTGCAAGAGGGTTCTCCCAGTTTTACACAGCTGGCTGTTGGCAGAGCTGGGATGAGGAGCCACAAACTTCATGCCCTGCTCACTGCTTTCAGCTGCTAGTCCTGCAGCTGACATGCCCTATGCAACATCCAGCGCCACCCAGGATACATGCTATTCAGCATTTTACAGATTGGTAACACCAATTATCCTGTTATTTAACTTCAGTGGACTGTGTAGACCAAAAAGTCTAAACTCCTTTAGACAGTGGATTAGTCTAATTCACTGAAGATAGGTCCTGTCAGTGCCTTATAAACACCACAATCTGGATGCAACTGCTGAAGAGCCACTGATTAAATTGGAGCTGGGACAGCAGGTAAAATAAATCTGCAGTTTGACCCACTGCAAAAGCTCATGCTATATACCTCCTAAATACACTAGTTAGGAACATGGCACAGACTTCATAGTAAACTGTTGCTGTGACTCAGGTCTTAAACCTGAAGAAAAAGACAGACATTTGTATTGAAAAGACACTGGGACACTACTGAAGAAGACCAATCTGTGGAAAGAGCTGGCAGAGACCTATGGTTTTACAACCCGTGACGCTCACCTGTAGAACCCACTCTGCAGGGCATAAGCCAAAAATAACTGGATTTTGCACTCAATGCCACTTCAGCTGGCATCAAGAGATGGCAAAGGTCACATGTGTTTCATTTTGGCACTGCTCAAACACAAGCACCCATTTCTACAGAGGGCAGCCAGACCAAAGGTCCTATTCCCAACACCAGTTACAAACTTTGTGTTTCACCTCCATCCTCAGCAGTTGTTTTCTATTGTTTACCCTCGTATTTATTCCTAAAACAACAAACACGCTCAACAGAGATATGCCAGGAGAATGCAGCGCACACAATAATATCAGCAAGCAGGTCACTGGAAGTTTAATGGCTAGATGCCCATCAGATAATGATTTGCAAGCTGTTATTCAACACGTGGGTGAGCATGTTGGACCCTGAACTGCATGCAAAAGGAATGTCCCTGTCAGGAGTGAAAAACTGTTGTTGATGTCTGTAAACACAAGCAGATAGACTACATGAATGAAACAATATCAGATAAAAGCTGTAAGTGAATTACAATAGCAAGTTGAATATGAGCCAGCAGTGTGCCCTGGCAGCCAGGAGGGCCAACCGTATCCTGGGGTGCATTAGGCACGGCTTGCTAGTCGGTTGAGGGAAGTTATTGTCCTGCTCTACTCTGTGCTGGTGTGGCCTCACCTCAAGTACTGTGTACAGTTCTGGGCACCACAGTACAAAAAGGATGTAAAACTGTTGGAGAGTGTCCAGAGGAGGGCAACGAAGATGGTGAAGGGCCTGGAGGGGAAGATGTGTGAGGAGCGGCTGAGGAGGCTGAGGGGAGACCTCATCACAATCTACAGCTTCCTCACGAGAGGGAGTGGAGGGGAAGGCGCCAATCTTTTCTCCTTAGTCACCAGTGATAGGACCCGCGGGAATGGTGTCAAGCTGAGGCAGAGGAGGTTTAGGCTAGACATCAGAAAGAGATTATTCACTGAGAGGGCGGTTGCACACTGGAACAGGCTCCCCAGGGACGTAGTCGCCGCACCGAGCCTGTTGGAGTTTAAGAAGCATTTGGACTGTGCATTTAGTCACATGTTCTAAAATTTTGGGTAGACCTGTGTGGTGCCAGGAGTTGGACTCAATGATCCTTATGGGTCCCTTCCCACTCGGGAGATTCTATGATTCTATGATACACTGAAGAAGTGATCTCTGGCAACACTCCCCCACTAAGTTCAGGGTAGTTTAAAGAGAAGCACTACACAGTATTAACCCAAAAAGGACATGAGGGACAGCATTTAAGGGCAAGGTAAAGCCGAAGGAGGGGACCCTGCCTCAGGACGAGCGCAGCTCACTGCCCAGCACACACTATGGAGTGGCCCCACACTCTACCAGCACCTCCATCTGAGGGACTGGGCAAGGAAAGCCATCAATGGTCTGCAGTGGCATGGCATTTGCATGGCTGATCTGCCAGCTGTGGACTTCCATCAGGGCTGGCTGGAGTGTACTTGCTGGAGGGGAAGCCGAGGCAATCAGCTCTG
Source organism: Oxyura jamaicensis (assembly GCF_011077185.1). Taxonomy (NCBI): domain Eukaryota; kingdom Metazoa; phylum Chordata; class Aves; order Anseriformes; family Anatidae; genus Oxyura; species Oxyura jamaicensis. The sequence goes on from NC_048895.1 coordinate 218,312, forward strand.
GGGCAGACGTTCTGCAGTGGAGCAGGGGATCGAGGCAGGCAGGGCTTTTTTTTCCATTGAGGCCACTCGAGGCAGCCGACGAGGCCACCAGGACTGGACAGCCCTAGCAAGGGCAGCTGACGAGGTGTGGGCAGAACCAGCAGCACCCCCTCCCAGGCCGTAAATAGGCATCCCCTGGAGAGCACGAGCAAACAGCACAGGCAACCAGGGCATGACGCATCAGTCAGGGTGGGGTACAGCAGCTTGCGCAGGCAGGGCAAGCAGGCAGGGTACCCTCACTGCTCTTTTCCAGTGGTCTTTCCCAGTGTTGGTTGTAATCTGCTTGTGAAGAGCCCAGCCATGGTATACACAAGACAGACAACCATGGCCTCTGTATCTCTTGCAGGCTCGCTCTTGCAGGCTGAGACCAAAATCCAGACAGAGGGGCCACAACACCCCATAGAGGAAGCCTACATGCAGACAGAGCCCCTAAGGGGCAAAAGAGCTTCCCAGACCCTCAGTTGCAGGGAATTCCAGAATCCTGAAGTCCCCCTAGGGCACAATGGCAGAATTGAGTGTCATGGTTGCAAGTGTGCTCAGCTGGATGAGCTTTTTGAACAAGTTCCTGTCTTGCACAAGGAGCTCAACAGGCTGTGAAACATCTGGGAATCTGGGCAAGAGATTGATTCTTGATATCAAGCACCGGCACAGGGTGAGCAACAGCCCTGCCTTAAGTCCTCTCAAATGACTGATAAGGGAGCCTCCAACCCTGAATTGCCACAACTGATGGACTTTCAAGACAAGGGAAGCTGGACCCTCATCTCTTCTCAGAGCAGGAGGAGGAATCTTCCTCCCCTTGCCCCTTATGTGCCCCTACACAATAGGTACAATGCTCTGAGGCAAAAAAAAAAAAAAAAAGGAGAGGATAATAAAAACAACCATGGTAATGGTCAAGCCCAAGGAAAGGGCAACGATATAAACGTAGACCAGCAAACCACGTGTATAAGAACCAGTGTCACAAAAAAACACTAAGGGTGTTGATGGTTGGAGACTCCACTCGGAGGGGCACTGAAGCGCCCATTTGCCACCCAGACACTCTTTCTCAAGAGGTTTGCTGCCTGCCTGGGTGGCCCGCATCCGCAACATCACAAAGAGGCTAACAAGCTTGGTTAAGCCACAGGACTACCACCCATTCCTACTCTTTCATGTAGGGACAAATGAGGTTGCAACAAGGAAAATATGAAACATCAAAAGGGACTTTATGTCCCTTGGAAAGATGTTGAAGGGATTGGGAGCACAAGTAGTGTTCTCCTCAATCCTCCCAATTGGAGACTGGGACCCAAGAAGGAGGCAACGTACAAATTAGGCTGCGTAGCTGGTGCCATGCTCAGGGTTTTGGGTTCCATTATCTTGGCCATTTGTCTGAGAGACCAGGAATGCTGACACCAGATGGGGCATGCCTGACAAAGCAGGGCAAGACCATCCAGGGCAGCAAGCTGGCTGGACTCATTAGTAGGGCTTTAAACTAGACTTGGTGGGGGAAGGGGATGTACCTGTAAGAGGTGCAAAAGAACCAGCAGATGCCAATACACGAGAAAACCATGGGGAGACACCTGTGAATCGTCCCATAGGAACTGGGAATGACTCCTCTAAAAAGGTAATGCAGCCCATAGCCCAGATGAACTGCCTCTACACCAATGCACGCAGCATGGGGAATAAGCAGGAGGAGTTGGAAGCCATGGTGTGATTAGAAAACTATGATCTAATTGCTATCATGGAAAAATGGAGGGACGAATCATACAAGTGGAACACTGGAATGGAGGGCTACAAGCTTTATAGGAGAGAGAGGCAGGGAAGGAAGGGTGGGGGCGTTGCCCTCTATGTTAAGAAGTGGATAGATGGTGAAGAGTTGCTGCTGAAAAACAGCCATGAGCAGGTTGAGAACCTGTGGGTAAAAATTTAGCATCAGACCAGTAAAGGGCACCTTATGGTTGGAGTCTACTACAGGCCACCCAATCAAGAGGAGCCATTTACTGAAGCCTTCTTGCTCCAACTACAAGAAGCATCATGCTCACAGACTTTCACCCTGCTAGGGGATTTCAAACACCCAGATGTCTGCTGAGAAAGCTACACAGCAGGCAGTAAGCAATCCAGGAGATTCCTGGAGTGCATTGAGGACAACTTCCTCATCCAGGTATTAGACAAACCAACAAGAGGAAAAGCATTTCTGGACCTGGTGCACACCAATGTGGATGACCTCATTAAAGAGATTAAGATTGGAGGCAGTCTGGGTTGCAGTGACGCTGGTTGAGTTTGTGATCTCGAGGGATGTGGGCCTGGCAAAGGGCAAAGTCAGGACCCTCAACTTTAGAAAAGTAAACTTCCAGTTATTCAAAAAATTAGTGGATGAGATCCCATGGGACACTGTCCTTAGTGAAAGAGGATCTGGTCAGAGCTGGCAACTCTTTAAGGATATTTTTCTTTGAGTGCAAGAGCTCTCCATCCCCATGTCTAATAAATCAAGCAGGGAAGGCAGGAAACCAGTATGGCTGAGCAATGACCTTCTGGTCAAACTTAGGCAAAAGGAAGAACTGCACAGGCAGTGGAAACAGGGCTATGTGCCCTGGGAAGAGTACAGAAACACTATCCGGACATGCAGGGATGGGATCAGGAAAGCCAAGGCACTGACAGAGCTAAACTTGGCAAGGGATGCAAAAAATAACAAGAAGGAATTCTACAGGTATATTGGCCAGAAAAGAAAGACTAAGGAGAGTGTACCACCTCTGAAAAATGTAGATGGAGGACTGGTAACAACAAACATAGAGAAGGCTGAGGTACTTAACAACTTATTTGCCTCAGTCTTCAGTGGCAGTCAGGCTTCCCACATCTCTCAAGTCTCTGAACCTCTAGGTGGGCTGGGGGAGCAGAGTCCCTCCCACTGTAAGCAAAGAGCAGGTTCGGGACCTCCTGATGCAACTGAACAGCTACAGGTCTATGGGGCCTGATGCCATCCATCCCACTGTTCTGAGGGAATTGGTTGATGTAGCTGCCAAGCCATTCTCCATCATATTTGAAAAGTCATGGCAGTCAGGTGAAGTCCCTGGTGACTGGAAAAAGGGAAATATCACTCCCATTTTTTAAAAGGGTAGAAAGGAAGAACCAGAGAACTACAGACCGGTGAGCTTCACCTTTGTGCCTGTCAAGATCATGGAACAGATCCTCCAGGAAGCAATGTTAAGGATGCAAGACCATGGAGGTGAGCCAAGACAGCAAGCATGGCTTCACCAAGGGCAAAGCATACCTGACCAATCTGGTGGCCTTCTATGATGGAGTGACAGCATCAGTTGACAAAGGAAGACCGACTGATGTCATCTGGACTTGTGTAAGGTTTTTGACATGGTCCTACATGACATCCTGATTTCTCAATTGAAGAGAGATGGATTTGAAGGGTGGACCGCTCGGTAGATAAGAAATTGGCTTGAAGGTCACACCCAGAGAGAAGTGGCCAATGGCTCTAAGTCCAGGTAGAGGCTGGTGACAAACAGTGTCCCTCAGGGAGCTGTCTTGGGACAGGTGCTTTTCAATATTTTCATCAATGACATGGGTGAAGGGATTGATTGCACCCTCAGCAAGTTTGCAGATGACACTATGCTTAGTGGTGCAGTTGATACCACAGAAGGAAGGGATGCCTTCCAAAGGGACTTGGATAAGCTTGAGAAGTGGGCCCACATGAACTGAATGAGGTTCAACAAGTCCAAGTACAGGGTGCTGCACCTGGGATGGTGCAATTCCAGGCATGAGTACAGACTGGGAGAAGACCCTACTGAGAGCAGCCCTGCAGAGAGGGATGTGTGGGTTCTGGTAGATGAGAAGCATCAGGCAGCAGTGTGCACTTGCAGCCCAGAAGGCCAACCATATCCTGTGCTGCATCAAGAGAGGAGTGGCCAGTAAGTGGAGGCAGGTGATTGTCCCCCTCTACTCTGCCCTTGTGAGGTCCCACTTGGAGTGCATGCAGGTGTGGGCCCCCAGCACAAGAAGAACGTGGGGCTGTTAGAATGGATTCAGGGGAGGGCCACAAAGACGATCAGAGGGATGGAGCATCCCTCCTATGAAGAAAGGCTGAAAGAGCTGCTGATGTTCGGTCTGGGGAATATAAGGCACCAGAGAGACCTCACTGTAGCCTTTCAATACTTAAAGGGGTCTTATAAAAAGGATGGAGAGGGACTCGTTACTCGTGTAGATAATGATAGGACACGGAGGAATGGTTTTAAACTGAAAGAGAGGAGATTTAGATTGGATGTTAGGAAGAAATTCTTTACTCAGAGGGTGGTGAGGCACTGGAACAGGTGGCTGCCGCATCACTGGAGGTGTTCAAGACCAGGCTGGATGAAGCCCTGAGCAACCTGATCTAGTCAGTGGCATCCCTGCCTATGGCAGGAGGGTTGGAACTAGATGATCTTTAAGACCCCTTCCAACCCAAGCCATTCTATAATTCCATGTTTCTATGATTTCCAGAACAGACTGGATTTCCAGAACAGATTGGACCCACACGTTCGGTTATACCGCTGCCTGGAGCACAGCAAAGCCACAGGATGACGCGGAGCCCCTGGCCCAGCTGGGACCTGCTCCAGATATTCTCTGGGCCCACAGGACGATGCTGTCAGGGGAAGGCAGGATGACGCTGGCTCCTAGGATGGGCAGCCTCGACAGGTGAAAACTCACATCCATGCTGGTAAAGCATGCATATCATTAAGTTCAAACTGAGGCAGATGCAATTATTCAGTTGCAACCCTCTTCATTCCTAGAATAATGGTATTTTTTTCAGCCTGATAGTCCGTAACAATAACCTTCTCTTGGAGAAATGAATAGTTGCAGACTTCTATTTATCTGCATTGACGCCTTTCTAAAAAGGGGTGTCAGAGGCAGTTACGGGAATTTCTTGATTAGCAAATCAAAGTCTTATACATGGATTCTAATAATATTAGTCAAGTAATTTTTTTAAAAATTTTTTTCCTGAAAATAACAGTTGCCTTTCGTACACAACCACAGGTAAAAGACAAACACGAGATTAAACTCTCCATAGGCAGTAAAATGCCATTTGATTTATGAATCATTCTAGGTACAACACTCTTCTTCCAGATGAAATATCTTTTTACGCACACAAATAAATGTGCTTTACTTTAAAAAAGGCTTAAAAGCCACCTTTCCTTGGGTAACATGCCATAAACCCCATAGTGCTGCAACGCTACTTTTCATTCTTTCTTGACAAAGGACAAATACTTTTGTATTTATCACCCCAATCGTTTTGTCTTTAAACCAAGCTGTTTAATGACGCATCCTTGGCAAGCTAAGGCTATGCTGAACAGCAATTAAAGCACAGCAGAACAGGACTGTCTGGAGGATGGGGGATCAGGCTCAGTGGAAGCCCCTGAAGCACAGCCGAGGCCAGGCCACCTCCAGCAGGCAACTACAGGACGGCTTGGTGGTTGTGCCGACCCATCTGCTTCCTCAGGTGACCTCTAAAACAAACTCATTATCATTACTGCAAAAGGTGTCCGTTGTTCACAGAAAAGCTCGTTGTTTCTTCAGGAAGCCCATATTAAGTCCTTGGGCTTCTTTAGCCATAGCATGGAGCAATATCAACTGTTGGACTTGATGATCTGAGAGGTCTTCTCCAGCCTAAACAATTCTATGAAGAAAGCAACACCCTACAGAGCCTGAGAAGAGATCCCACTCAGTTTCCCCCACTCCTGTCCTGCTGTCTCTTGCACAGGTGACATCTCGGGCATTGCACTGCCATCTCAGCATCTCTCAGCCCAAGTTCCTCCTTTTCTCAGGAGGGCCAATGACCCTCTCCCAAAACAGCAGGGCCACAGCAGCGATCCCCACACAACTGCCAAGTGTTCCAGCAGCAGTAATTCAGATTTTGGTTGTGCTGAAAAATCAAACAACTTCTACAGAGAGTTGGGGTCTGATAGATCATCACAGCATGAAATGATTGTCAACAAATTAGTAAAACTGAACCAGAAGATGCTTAACTAGACTTATCCAGGAGGTGCTGGAGATGTCCTGCCCCACGCTGCCTCCTGTGCCACCCAAGAACAAGAAGATGCTGCACAGCTCCTCGCTGGAGCACAGGCTGGGAACAAACGGGGAAACTTTCTCCAGATTTCCTACAGCTAGACACACAAATGTACGGAGCCTGACGGTCTGTGATGAGGAGCCAAATCCTCTGCTCTCCTCATCAGTTCATTGTGGCACAGACCTGTGGTGCTTTACCCAACAACCAGGACTGAGATACGAGTAGATCTGTACTTTTTTTAATACTTCAGAAGTATTAGAAATAAATCAATCTTTCTTTGCTCCCCAAACTGTTACGTATTTATTTCACAAAATTGTTTTAAAATCTTTTTCTGCACATTTTCTGAGATGTTAAAGGCAGGTTTTGCTAAAAAATGCATTTTTGATCTTTTCTAAAATGCTTTGCTTCCAGTTTTGTAAGAGAATAGTATTTCACACAAGACAGGCAGCCAATTCACTGGGGCAGTGGCTGAAAATATCTCTGGCAAAAGCTAGCATTAGATAAAGCTGACAAAATCCAGTCAAATATCAAACACAAAGAAACCCCCAAAGATTCTCTGCCAGGTAACCCTGGCGCTGCCAAAGGCAGCACTGCACTTTTCAGGTGAGTCCTGGTGTTCCTGGTGACCCAACAGGATGAGGGGCTGCAGCCGCCCCCCAGCTTCATTCACCATGCGCAGGGAGCGCCTCACTCACGCAGGCTACACCCACACTGTGAAAAGGGTGGCTGGCATCAGCTAGAGCAGGGCAGACAGCTGGGGAACTGAAGAACACCACACACAACAGTGAGCTTCTGAGAGCCTGCAAAGTGCCATGGGAATTGAGCCTGGTGGTGAACGACTCCATCTATCTGGGACTCATCTGGGAGCTGGAAAGGAGCCGCATGAAGCAGGCTTTCAGAGGCCTGCAGGGACACCAGTACCCCAGTGCAAGGGAGGACAACCTGTCCATGGAGACCAACACTGCTGGGAGGAAGAGACCTGCAGAAAGCACAGCAACTTTGAGGAAGCATCTGAAAGCTGAAGGCTGATAGGGTTTCTACCTGAGGAGTGCTCAGCAAGGTCTCAGACAAGGCTTTGCAAGGGAGGAGGAGGAGTGCAAAGTATGAGAGAGGCAGCTACAAACAGCCTCCAATTCCATGGCCTTTTCCCCGGCAGTGAGAGTGGCAGCAGGGGAAGCTGAGGAGCACCAGAATCCCATCTGTCACGAGGCAGGGGAAGACAAGGCACAAAAGTGATGCTGACAGGAGGAGCAAACACCTAGGTCAGCCCCCCCAGCTTCACTTCTGAGTTACACTGGTGGGGAAGCGCAAAGCGAGTATCAAGTGTATTCCCTGTTACACCCATCTTGCATGGATGAAAATGTTCCAGTTAAGTAGACACCAATGTTTTTTGTTTAGTCCCAGGATCTACCTGCAAGGCAAGAAGATTGGCCAAACCCAGGAAACAAAGGACAAACACAGGAAAAAAGACATCCTGGCCAGGTTTTGTGTTTATTTGCATGTTTTGCTGGGCAGCTGCAATCCAGCACACAGACCACAGCCCCATCCCTCTGTGCAGTCTAAAAGTTTATGAACAAAAAAAACTGTACGCACAAAGTGGCTTGCTTCACTAGGGCTTTCCATACTGACTCCTGTTGAAAAAATTCCAATGAAATACACAGGGTGTTGAGAAACACCCGACATTTCCATCCCTGTGGGCACAGAGCATCCCCATCTGCCCGCGGACTCCACACACACCTTGGCAGCATTCCTGCTGCTGCCATGGCACAACCCTGCAGGCGGATACTGGCAGAAGGTGGGCAAGGCAGCAACCAGGAGATGAGCTCAGGGACAGCCTATGCAACTGCAGAGCTCCTTCAGCAGGGGATTTTTTCTGCCCTTGGTACAAGCTCTCAACCTCCTTTGCAGCAACAGACCCTTACAAAACAGAGGGCTTATGAGAGTCAGAAGAGCTTACAGATGCAGTAGGCAGAAACTATGTTGAGAGAGGTCTTTAACGCCCTCCTCTCTCCTGCCAAGAGGGCACCTCATGGTGTTGCACACTGATTTCAAGAGGCTCATGCATCTGCTGCAGAGATGCTGAGATGTAGGTGATTTTAGCAAATACTTTCCACTGAAAACAAGAAGAGTGAAGTAAGAACCCAGTTTCAGACTGGAAAGCAGCCAAGTGAGCTAGGCATACTACTGAGAGCATCACCAGGAAATCATCCTCCTGGCCTGGTCACTACCTCTGTGTTACTCTATAGCGTGGCTGCAAACATACGAGCAAACCACACAGCCACAGACTGCCAGGAAGATTAATGTGTACTGCTTGCTTTCTGCTGCTAATGGCTATGAATCCTTTTTGGAGCCGGGCAGCTGTCAAATGCTAGCAGAGATTGCTAGAGACTGCTTACGTGCAGCATGAAAAGAAACCATACAGGAGCAGAAAGCTCCCAAGTGCCTCTTTCAAGCAGTGTTTCGTGCAGATGTGCAGAAAGCCTCTGGAGCCACGTACCCAGCTCCCACAGCAGAGGCTGGGCTGAAAACCCACATGCAGCAGGGTACATGGGTGGCCTGGAGCCGGTGAGAGCAAGCCGAGGGGCAGCCAACTGCCTCTCTGCAGAGGGCAGGGCAGGGCTTGGCTCTGTCCCACCGCACTGCTCACAGTTCTCAAGGCTTGTACAGCCTTGCACATGGGATTTGGGTGCTGACGCCCATCCCACACCGAGCACATCAGCTTTCAGCAGCTGAAGCTCAATTTCGCAGCATCTACCTCCATGGACGATACAGCCACGCCAGCTGAGAGCCATGTAATACCGCAGGAAAGCCTTCCAGCCACTGCAAAGGATTGGACATACTGGTTTATGCTGGATTTCAGTTTTTCCCCTCATTTCCATGCTGTACTTCCACTCAGTTAGATTTCAAGATAAGTCATTCATTTCAGACCCAGACGGTTTGTTCCATAGAAACCTAGAACTAACTTACCATTTAGTACTGTAAATCATTAACATCAAGAGTGCTTGATCATGAACCCCAGGTTTGGAGCAATTACACCATGTTTAAATATACATGTAGCCTTTCTAAGACTTTCTCTGCATTATCTGTAAGATTTATCTCCTCACTAGTCATTACTACATTATCTCAAAATCTTCTGCAAGACATTTTCAGTCTTCAGATCCCAGAAAAATTAATGGTTGCATTTGACTTAGAAAACCACACATGCATTTTCTTTAAGGACACATATATGAAAAATTATTTGGCAGAAATGTGAACACAAACAACTATTAGGAAAGAATTACAGAAACAGAGAAACAAAATTGAGATTTATTTATTTATTTATTTTGCTTGAAGCAAAAGAGAGAGAAAAAAAAAGGCTTGGCTCAGCAGCCAGCTAATTCAGAAATTACAGAACCAGCTGAACTGAGTTCTTCACTAGTGCTCATAGAGTTCTCCCAGCCACTGTGAGGACTGAGGGAACCACAAGGAGGCAAAGACAGACAGAAAAACCTGCCAAGGAAAGAAGGGTGGACAGGACAAATGCCCTGTTCTAGAAGGACAAACTCTAGCATTTAGTCTACCCCAGCCATGTGTGAAAAACACTGTCCTGACCAGGACAGCAAAACCACCGCTGTTACGCGCCTGGACAACTTGCCGTGGCCAAACAAAGCCAGGAAAAACAAATCTCCTTTCCCCTTGGAGTGGCGAGTACCCAGGATGTAAGTTTTGATTGCCCACAGCTTAGCATGAATGGTGAAAAAGCAGTGAATAGCATGAGGTTTCTTGACCCATGCTTCAGCACCCAAGTCTCCTCTGCCCTGAGCACTGAGGAGCTGCTCTGTACTGAGCTGGCAAAGCAAGCACCCTGTGTACTTGAAAGTTGGCCTACCTAGTTGGAGATTAGGCGGAAACAGAGAGTGTTTCGCTACTGGAAGGAGGGCCAGGCGTCATGGAAAGAATACAGGGATGCTGTTCGTGTTTGTAGGGAGAAAGTTCGAGTGGCCAAAGCACAGCTAGAGTTGAAGCTGGCTGTGTCTGTGAGAGAAAATAAAAAGGGTTTTTTTAGATATGTAAATGGAAAAAGGAGAACTAAAGAAAACATAGGGCCGCTCCTTGATAGGGAAGGTCTCCTCACAGACGATGACGTAGGCAAAGCAGAGACGCTTAACGTCTTCTTTGCCTCTGTCTTCAATGCCGATGATGGGCTTCGGGACCCAGGGTGCCCTGAGCTGGAGGACCGGGACGGTGGGGATGACAAACTCCCAACTGACCCTGAACGTGTGCGGGATTTGCTACTCCACCTGGATCCCTACAAGTCCATGGGTCCGGATGAGATTCATCCCCGGGTGCTGAAAGAGCTGGCGGATGTCATCGCGGAACCTCTATCAATTATTTTTCAACGATCCTGGGAATTTGGAGAGGTCCCAGTAGACTGGAAGCTGGCAAATGTTGTGCCAATTTTCAAGAAGGGTCAGAAAGAAGACCCTAGCAATTACAGGCCTGTCAGTCTCACGTCAGTGCCTGGTAAAATCATGGAGAAGTTGGTTCTCGGACTTATTGAGGCGCACCTGGGGGACAAAGCAGTCATTGGTCCCAGCCAGCATGGGTTTGTGAAGGGTAGGTCCTGCCTAACTAACCTGATTTCCTTTTATGATAAGATCACCCGTATGGTGGACCAAGGGAAACCAGCTGATGTGATTTTTTTGGACTTCAGCAAGGCTTTTGACACGGTTTCCCATAGGATCCTACTGGACAAAATGTCCACCATACAGCTAAATAAAAACATCATACGATGGGTGAGCAATTGGCTAACGGGCAGGGCCCAAAGGGTTATGGTAAATGGAGCTGCGTCAGGCTGGCGGGCGGTCACCAGTGGGGTCCCTCAAGGCTCCATTTTAGGGCCGGTACTTTTCAATATTTTTATAAATGATCTGGATGTAGGAATAGAGGGTATTTTGAGCAAGTTTGCTGATGACACCAAACTTGGAGGAGTTGTGGACTCGAATGAGGGCGTAAAGGCCTTGCAGAGGGATCTGGACAGGTTGGAGAGCTGGGCGATCACCAACCGCATGAAGTTCAATAAGAGCAAGTGCCGGGTCCTGCACCTGGGACGGGGAAACCCTGGCTGCATGTACAGACTGGGCGATGAGACGCTGGAGAGCAGCCTAGAAGAGAGGGATCTGGGGGTCGTGGTAGACAGCAAGTTGAATATGAGCCAGCAGTGTGCCCTGGCAGCCAGGAGGGCCAATCGTATCCTGGGGTGCATCAAGAACGGCATCGCTAGTAGGTCAAGGGAGGTGATTGTCCCGCTCTACTCTGCGCTGGTGCGGCCTCACCTCGAGTACTGTGTGCAGTTCTGGGCACCACAGTATAAAAAGGACATGAAACTGTTGGAGAGTGTCCAGAGGAGGGCTACGAAGATGGTGAAAGGCCTGGAGGGGAAGACGTACGAGGAACGGCTGAGGTCACTGGGCCTGTTCAGCCTGGAGAAGAGGAGGCTGAGGGGAGACCTCATCGCAGTCTACAACTTCCTCGTAAGGGGTTGTCAAGAGGCAGGAGACCTTTTCTCCATTAACACTAGTGACAGGACCCGCGGGAACGGGGTTAAGCTGAGGCAGGGGAAATTTAGGCTGGACGTCAGGAGGGGGTTCTTCACAGAGAGGGTGGTTGCACACTGGAACAGGCTCCCCAGGGAAGTGGTCACTGCACCGAGCCTGTCTGAATTTAAGAAGAGATTGGACTGTGCACTTAGTCACATGGTCTGAACTTTTGGGTAGACCTGTGCGGTGTCAAGAGTTGGACTTGATGATCCTTAAGGGTCCCTTCCAACTCAGGATATTCTATTCTGTTCTATGATTCTATTCTATTCTACCAATTTTTCAGGCATATCTGGCACTTGAGAAGATGAAGTTTGAGGCCTTGATTTTGCAAATCCATGCTAGTGCTTGAAGGACCATGAAATGATGCGAGCTGTGGAACTACTCATGCACAAACGCTGAACAAGTATGTATCAAACGGGTAACAGAGAAAAGGGGCTTGGAAGGAAGCAGGAGCCGTATGACTATGGGAAACACAAACAGTAAGGCATGCTCAGGAAGCCACTTTGTCTCAAACAGAAGGAAAAGGCAAGGATGAACATTTTATAATTTCCTCTGTGACAGTCACACTAGAAAGAGTTCTCGAAGTATTCAGCTAAATGACTGAAGGCAATACAAGGGTTGAATAGCAAGCAGGCAAATGCACCAGCTCTTCTTCTCCAAAGCATTACATTCTCGCCCTGACTTTGATGGCACTTAAGTGCATCTCCAGCCTTGGAAATTGCTTAAGTAAGTGCTGAAGTCCTGCAAAAAAAAACTTGTTTTCTCCAAACAAACATGCTTTCCTCACCCATCTCAGCTGGCACCCCTGGCTCCTCTCCATGTCCCTGGGAAGCTCTGCAGGAGCCCCAAGCCTCCGCTGAGCCCCCCAGCCCGCAGCTGGGTTTTTGGGAAATTTAATTCAAGTGAGACATCAAATGCTGATTAGATCCGAATCTCATTCTAACCCCTCCAAAGTTATGTAATCCTGAAATCCAAAAAGCCAAAAAGCCTTGCAAAGCTTACACGTGACAGCGCTGGTGATGTCACACTGCTGAAAGGTTGCCATGGAAACAGCTCTGTTCCCCTGCTACATGCCCATAGCTCTTGGCACTGGAGCCCAGCATCGCCTGCTGAGCGAGCACGCCATCCCCCCCCCCACCCAAACATGGGACAATGGTGAGAAGACAGCTAAGAGGATGGGAGGGTGACCTTCGGCTCCCCATGCTCCTTGCAGCTGCAGTCACCGAGCCGCCAGCTCTGCTCCTTGTCCCCAGCAGAGTAAAAGCAGCCAGCACCTAATGAACTTTTCCCGCTGAACAGAAATCCTGCAGCCAGATGGCCCCAGCACAAACTGGGTGCTAATGCACAGCCACCATAGAGCACTTCCTCCAGGAACAGATAAATGCAGCATTACCTTCCTGCTGGTAACGATGACACCAAGGGTTGAGGCACCATTTAAACAGCTTTCCACAGCTCCTCAGGGAGTGGCAGGGTTCCCTCTACCTTCCCACCCAAACACACTCATGGTGCCTGGCGGGCGCATTGGGATCTGCTGGGCCACAGGAGTACAGCGCGTTCATTACACAGGTGTTACAAAACAAACACACAAACCGTGCCCAAGTCCCTACAGCTGGAGGGGAGACCATGAAAACGTTACCCAGACATGAAAGCAAATAAAAAGAACAAAGATACTGGCTTTAAAAACCTCTGTTGCCTCCCCACCCCCTTAGCCAATCTAGTAATTCCTGTGCAAAGGCAGCAGTAAGTTGTTTTTTTAATGGGTAAAGTTTAATTTCCTGACATCTCTCCACCTCGGTCCACTCCCACATACCTTATGAACTAAAAAGAAGGCCCTTGTAGTTTTATTTCCCTCAAAGAAACTGAGAAATTCCCCATATTATGGGGTTCTGCATTTTTAACCTTCCTCTGCTTCCAGGGCATTTATGACACATTCTTACGTAAGGGCTATAAACTGATTTTGTGTGCTCAAAGACACAAAATGATTTTGTTTGGATTTGCTATCCATGTGTAAAAGTAACAAAATGCTAGGAGTGTTTAGTTCAGCCCTAATTAATTATGTCCCTCGAAGCACAATAGACAGAACTTTTTTTTTTTTTTTTTACTTTTTTCCTTCCTTGAAGTGCAAGGACTAGCTTAGCAGTGGAGTAACTCCTTTCTTAATCAATGCAATCTGCAGCTCTTCATCTTGGTTTCTGAGGCAAGTCTTTAGCACCATAGCATTAACTCCCTGCCACAGCCCTCGTGATTGGAGAGCCACCACACAGGCACCTGAAACTTGCTCTCTGCAGCACTGGGTGAATGACAACCACTACCTCCTGAACATGCTCACTGCTTTGCAATTAACCTTGTGCTGTTGCCTGGCCACGACCTGCAAATACTGTCTGCCCCTCCAGGGTGCGAGCAGCTCTTAAGAGGCCAGTGCAGGAGAAATCAGGCAGAAGAGGGGACAAGCCGCGACCACCTGGAACAGGGGGGATGATGCCATGCGCAGGGGGCCAGCTCGGGGTGTCCCTCCTTGGGTACCCATGCGGGTGGCCCTGGCACCCCAAACATTCCTCTCCGTCAGCGCCTGTCCAGGGACACAGGGAAGCAGCCAGGCGGGTGCTGCGGAGGTGTGGACTCCCACCTGCCTCCCCTGCCATCCTGCCCTGTCCCACAGCCTGCAAGAGCAGTGTCCCTGCTCAGCACCAGCAGCTGGGGGGCACAGACTCCCCCAGTAGTGTGCTGAACTGCCAGTAGCCCATCGCTGGGAGATGCACAGGTCTGGCTTGTCACACTTACCCTCCCCGGAGCAGTTCCCACAGTTTCCACTGTGGGGCTGAAGAGCCCAGAATGGATTTCTGAAGAATGCATCACATATACTTTGGCAAAACCAAGAAAATAGTCTCAAAAAGGCCTGAGGGAGCCATCTTGCTAAATGGACCACTGTTTCCTCGTCTCCCATGAAATCCTTGCCAAAAAGCCTATAGCACAAGGCAACAAAAAAAATTACAATTGTAGCATTTATTCAGATTGAATGATGAGCCCATACTTTTGAGCTTAGCATGGATTCCCTTTTTTGGCATTCATAATGTTAATAGTTGTACACATGTTCCAGCTTAGTTACCCCAAGACACTATCAAAACATTACTATTTCAGGACATTATGCTGGCCTTTCTGGAGGCACAATCAAAAAACCTTCTGCGCTTGCAGCTTTCAGCCTCGTCAGATGTTATTCACTTCGGTCTTTCTCCAAGAACTGAAAAATACCCTGTATTTCACACTTGGGCAAAAGGCCCAAGGTGATTTTGCTTTATTTTCTTTCCCATGTTCTCTGCTCGACTGCTTCCAGACCAAGTGCAGCTCCACCTCTGCTTTTTTTATTAATCAGTGTGAGAATAGGACAAACAAAGCCACAATCAGAGACAAAATGGCAAAAAGCAGCCGTCTCATGGAACCTGTGTGGAGATGAAGTGCAATGGGCAAACACCACCAAACAGAATGCCTACAGCCCCAGCGACCACCTCACATATGCCATGCTTCTTCTGAAAATCTGCCATGTGCAATAGCTCTGCCAAGGGGGGACAGACGTTTCCTTGGATGCCACCTCTTTGCTGGCACGCTGTCCCATCTCTTCCACATGTACAACCATCCAACACTGCAGAGTGCCCATGCTTTTTCAGGAGTGCTGCAGCAGCACTGCAAGAGCTTGAAAAATCTCCATATTTTCAATGAGTGCTTTTGCCATCCTTATTTATCGCTGCTTAGTGAGTGTTCCTGCAGCATTTCCAGGGAACAGGGATTTATGTGTTATTGCTCAATAGCACTGCTCTGTCTGCTAGCGGTCAGCCCTTATTTCCACTGCAACGCTATTCAGGAAGGTTTGCAACTTATCTATTTAATACACATCAGGCTGAAACACTGCTCCCAGGTCTCACAGCTTGGTTTGCTTGGTGGTAGCTGTATTTTATTTAAACTAATTTTGTAATTTTCAGCCAAGTCCTGAGGTTCCATTCTTTTTTTTTTTTTTTTTCTGGGCATCTGTGAAGAAACATTGTTGCCTTTTTAAACAAACAAATTTTAGAAACTTTTGTTTGTGATGAAAAAAAAAGTGGTGAGGGAAGTCCTGAGCTGAGAGCCAGTTCCCTGCTATTGCAACTGACCCTGAATTTATTCAGCTCCGTTTTAACAGCATTTGGAATTTTCTCCCCATGACATGTTTCTCCTGTCAGCTCCAGCTCACAATGACAAAAAAGCACCTCCTACCATGACAGCAGTCTCCTAAATCAGTGTGCGCTCATCCCTAGCAGGTAGGGTGAATTCCCGTATTTGCTTCAGGTGCTTTCACAGGACTGAAACAAAACTTTGCAACTAATCACTAGATGCTTCAGGTGAAATACCACCCACTCCTCTGAAATTCATGGAAAAACAGCCAGGGTTTTCACAATGGCACTGTGGTGCTGTACATCTCACGGTATTTTCAGGGCCAGGAACTAAATTGCAAGCTGCCGAAGCAGTTTAGCTGTCAGCATTGGGTGAACCCCCATGGCCAGCCAGGCGAGACAGACCATGCCAGTCAGCAAGCAGCTCGGCAGGTGGCCAGGCCTCTCTGGCCGCAAGCTTGGTGCTGACGCCTTCCCTGGGCCAGAGAAGAGCTGTTTCCCGACGACCCCCATTCAAAAGCAGATCATCTGCCATATGGATTTATTTTCCCCTGCCTTGTTTATTTTTTGCAATGCTCCATCCCACATGCACCATTTGTTACTAAGATAGTCCAACTACCATAAACTATCATTTGGTGGTAATTTTTTGCAATGAGCAGGCAATATAATTACGTTATCCAAGTCCAAGGCCTCCTCCTATAGCAGTATTATTCCTATGGCATGCCTCGTGCAAAACAACGACATGCTGCTTACCAAGAGCTCTAATCAAAATTCTTTCATTGCAAGCAAAAAGAAAAGGGAATGGCATAAAGAGCTACATACTTCTCAGAACAGTGCTTTATAAAAGAAATCACAGAAAATACCATTCAGCATGCCTGAGCAAAGAAAGCTCCCTCACTCATCCTGTTCTGTTTCTTCCAAACATAGTCAACACAGTTACTGTTACAAAATGTTCAACATCTCCCTCCTCTTTTGGGGCTCCACAAAACCAGCTCCTCTGGCTGCAGAGGGATTACAGAACCGCAGACAGCACTGGCAACCCAGGAAAAAAGGAATCTGGGACTTTCAATCTCCTTGTGCAGCAGCCCCTCAAGCCCAGAGAGTAATAGAAGCCCGTGCAAGCAGGGTGGTGACACAGGCACAGGTGGGAGATGAACCATGGCTTCTCTCCCATCCCAGCCCTCCCAGGCAGAACAGCTGGACCCTGCTTCAAAGAAGCCTGTGCATGCTCCCTTGGTTACCACCAGCCGACGACAAGGCAGGGAAGCACCGTACGGTGGCCCAGGGAAGGAGGTGGAAAGACCATGGCAGATGCCACAGGCTGTGCAACGTGGGGCAAGAGGCATGGGGACAGGCAGGAGGCAGCTGCTGCAGCTCCGGAGCTGGCAGCAAAGGGAAGCAACCGAAGTCATCTGTGACATGCACAAAGCCTTACTGAGGTGCTGCAGGAGCTTGCTGAAGCAGGTCCTCCTCTTCAGGCTTCAGCTGCTAGGTGGAGATGCTTAACTGGTTAAACAGAGTTTTGTTAACTGCAACTGAATAAGTGGCTTTAAGGCCTTTTTATTGTCTTAGACTTCCCTGAAAATTTACACAATTCTAATACTAGTAATGTTCTTCTGGATCTGGATAAACTACTCACCAATTCCCATTCCTTCCTTGGTCTAAAAAGTCAAGCTGGTAAATAAATATTTTGCCTTCCAAAGATAATGCATAATGTATAAATCAGCCCCAAACACAAAGAAACCTAAAAACAGTTCCCATAGAAAGGATTTATTTATTTTTTTTCCATAAACAACAGCTGGCAAAGTATCTCAAAAAAAAATAATCCTGTTTTGCTGATACATTGTGTTGGGTCTGTCTGGGATGGAGTCACCTTTCCCTGCAGCAGCCCACACAGTGCTGTGCTCTGCACTCATAGCTGGAACAGCACTGGTATCACTCCAGTGTTGTGTCTATTGCTGCATAGTGCTGGCACAGCATCAGAACTCCTTCCAGGCCCCCAAGAGCCAGCAGGCTGGGGGTGGGCAATTGATGGGGAGGGGACATCACCAGGGCAGCTGACCTAAACCAACCAAAGGGATATTCCATAACACCTGATGTCACACTCAGCAATAAAAGGGGGGCTCTCGTGGAGGAGGGTCTCTCCTGAACAACCGGTACGCGTTTTGAGGCCCTGCTTCCCGGGACATGGCCGAACATCGCTCGTTGATGGGAAGTAGAGAATAACTTTTTTTTCTTTCTCTCTGTGCTTACGCGCGGCCTTGTTGTTTCTTTTGTTTCTCTTTCTCCCCATTCCCCTTTCCTTTAATTAAATCATTCTCATCTCAAACCTCGAGCTCTTTGTGTTGTCTTTTCTCCCCCTTCCTCTTTGAGGAGGGGAGGAGTGAGAGAGCGGTTGTGGTGGAGCTCGGCTGCCCACTCAAGTAAAACCATCATATACATTTAATTGCTTCAGGATTTAATGCTCCTCCAAAGTGGTTAGCTGCAGTGGCGGAAGCACAGCATTTCCATCTCAAAACCATGGTGGAGCTACCCCCATCTCCTGCTTTAGAAACTCACTACCTACCCAACCACCCTTCTGCTGTGCTTCAGCAGTCCCTACAAAGAGTTCAAGTAACCCAGCCTTCTGTCCCTCGGCTGGGCTTAAAGGCCAGTCTTGAGCACCCTGTAGGGCTGTATCTCAGAGACAACACCAAGATGGGCCCCAACACCATGCCTGTGCAGCACAAAGCTGCCAGCACTGCAGCAGCCCAAGCATCTTCTGCTGAAGCATCCTGCCAGCAAGTGAGGGACACCCAGGGGCCCACGGATCAGGGGTTCCCTCCAAGCAGAGCGGCATTGGTGGTGTTGTAACGCCCCTGGCTGCTTCGCTGAGGTTTCCAAGCAATGCAGAGGTCAACTTAGACTAAAATCCAAAAGACAATTTTCAGTGGTCTGAAAATAAAATTCAAATTCTATATAAAATTCAAATTCTAAAAGGCCCAAGCTTTTCACAACTTTTAAAAGGCGGGGGGAATGAACAAGATGACAGAGGGAAGTACTTTGACTTTTCTGTAATTATTTTTGCCTCTACAGAAGCAGTTTACTGAAATTCCCAGAACGCCCTGCTATGTTTGTTTGCTTGTGCCTGCATTCTGATTTAGAAGATCAGGGCTGCCATATTGTGTCTGCCATCAAGCACACCCAAAAGCAGATAAATTTGCACTGGTAACAGCACCTGAGATTCCAGTAACTGAATCACTTTGCAGGAAGCCATCACGTTTTCCGGTCGGTTGCTTTCTACCCTGACACTCACCGGCGCCTCCTCTGCAGAGCCAAGTGCCCCAGACCTTGCCATAGAGCAGCACAGCTTGTCACACGTGCTGCACAACCCTGAAGAGTCCTGAGCATCCCACTGCCTCTCCTTTTAGAGCAGGTACACCTGTCACAGTACTGTGAGAAACAAAGTTGTGTTTTTACAGTAGGGAATTATTTTTCTTTGTTCCAATGTAGTTGTGTAGTCATAATAAGGAGAAATGCTAAGTAGATACGTGGACAGGAGAAGGCCTCACTGTCCCAGAATAAGGCAGAAGCTTGAGGAAAAGAGGATGAGCAGTGTGAGAACAGTAAAACAAAGATCACAAGTTCTCAAAACATAAAAAAGGAGAAATTAAAGAGTTGGAAAAAAGAAAACTTGTACATATATGGTATAGAGGAGCATCGAGTAGCTTGTGAACCTGTAGTACTCAGCCAATGAGGAAACAGGGGAGGCGATCAGGCGTCGGGTAATAGGGAACAAAAGGTGATGATTTGGTTACTAAAATGCGCTCCTGATTGACAGGACGCCGCCACTGTAATTCCGAATAAAATAGCTTCACAGAAGATCCTGTCTGAAGAAAATTATTTGAGATTTTTCTCACAGTACTTTGGGGGCTCGTCTGGGATCTTGTCGCCTGCCAAAGACTTCTTCAGACAGGAAGGTGCACCCCGCTGATTTCAGCGGTCCCGTTGGGGGTAGTGGGCCATCTCGGTATGGCGGCAAAGGACCGAGACTGTTAATTTGAAGACCGGCTCTGCGAAGCTCTGGGGAGAAGGGAGGCCAGCAAAAACATACACAGACACAGCCCACATATAGTCCAGCCCGGATCGGGAACAGGCACTGGGATTACTGCTGATAACCCGGACCGGGAAGCCATGCACAGACCGAGGTAAGGGAAACTTTACCATATCTTGCCTAGGGCTGGGTTTGGGGAGACTCTGGTGTGTGAATGTGACGCACTTTTAGTGTGGAGTGAACGTGAAGTCCCGATCCGCGAGGCTCGGTAGTCATGCGAGGGGATGAATGAAGTCCCCTCGGCTGGAGAGGGACAGAGCGAAAGAGAGACGAGTGAAAGAGAGCCTCAGGGGGTTGGGGCCCTTAGGTGTACAGTACCCCAAGCACGGTGAAGTGAGGTGCTCGGCAGTACACCCCACCTCTGTCCTAATCCTAGGTGAAGGCATGTGGTACCCTGTGGGTGGTAAAGTCCACAGCAGCACGTCAGGAAATGCTGGGGACTAAGGGTTCCAAGAGTCAGCAGTGTGGGGTTGGAGACCCCGGGACTGTGCCTAGAGATAGACCTTTGGAGAGAATGATAAGGATTTGGAAAAACAACCCAAAAACTAGGAAAAAATATTTAAAATATATATATAATTTTTTAAAAAATGGTTTGATATTGTGTATTTGCCTGGCCTAAAAAGCTAATAAAAGGAACTTCAGTATTTTGGCCAAAAGTATTTGGGCCGTGCAGGGCCGATGCCACTCTCCCCTTACCAGCAGAGAGGTTAGGAGTTTTAAGAAGGAAATTAAGTCTTTAACTGAGGGCCCAGCAGAACAGTCAGATCCATTTCTAAGGCCTAATTTATATTCCGGGGGGGGGGGGGGGGGGGATGGGAAACCGGGGTATGGAATTCCCCGGGCGACAATTGTTTGGGGGGGGAATGATTTGCCAGGCCGCTAGCCAAGACCGGGAAACAACCAACCCCCCCCCCCCCCACTCACCACCCTCCCCCCTGACCAAGAGTAATTCCAATAGAGCAGAAATATCTTTTTTAGGTTTTAGGTTAGAGTTTTAGGTTAGATGTTAGGAAGAGCTTCTTTACTGAAAGGGTTGTGAGGCATTGGAACAGGCTGCCCAGGGAGGTGGTGGAGTCACCATCCCTGGAAGTCTTCAAAAGACGTTTAGATGTAGAGCTTAGGGATATGGTTTAGTGGGGACTGTTAGTGTTAGGTTAGAGGTTGGACTCGATGATCTTGAGGTCTCTTCCAACCTAGAAATTCTGTGATTCTGTGATCTGCTTATCTAACTGCGATAGTAACAACCCACAACATAGACATCCTATGAGAGACTTGGGGTCAGAATTCGAAAGTACTCGGGGATGAATCCTGAGGACCCAGTAGCCCAAGGGCTCTTTAAAGTTCATTTTGTGATTAAAACCTGGCCAGATATACAGAAAAAGCTCCAGAAGGTGAGAGGATGGGTTGAACAGTGCAGGTAGTATGAAAGTATATGCTAGGGGGGGAGATGAGAAGGAAAAGTAGAGAGCAAAACAAATGGTATTCACAGCATACTGGGTAGTGAGGCAGAGGGGAAGACAGAGGGCCCAGGATGGAAAGGAGAGGAAGAGAGATGAAGGAATGGCAGACAAGGAAAGCTACCTGTGTTGCAGCCTAAATCCTACCAGGGACAGGCTTTGAGAAGATGTTTTAAGTGTGGCCAGGCTGGCCACTTCAAATAGGAGTATCCGGAGTGGAAGAAGGAGGAGAGACTGCTGTTATAAATTCAGAATTGAGGAATCACAGCTTCTCAGAAAGCTAGTTCCCTGATAAATAAAAGTGTACCTCAATGGGGATCACTCTACAATTATTGTTACAGGCAAAACAGACTTAGCATAGGAAGATTAATGAATTTATTACCTATTGCTGATGGGCTGGAGTGGTGAGAAACAAAGAAACAAGCTGGGGGCACCTTCCCCCATCCACTCTCTTCCACTTCTTCCCTGGCATCAGGTAATAGGGAACAAAAGGTTATGATTTGTTTACTAAAATGTGCTCCTGATTGACAGGACGCCCGCCATTGCAATTGTGAAAAAAAAAAGCTTCACAGAAGATCCTGTCTGAAGAAAATTATTTGAGATTTTTCTCACAGTACTTTATTCTACATGACCTCCCTCTGCTGCAATTTATAGCACCTACGTAACTATCAAAAGAATAACAAACTTGAAGAGGAATTCAACCTATTACCTTCAAAATAGTAAGCACAAACCTCTTATTTCTTTTGGTTTCCCATACACCACACAGCTCACAGAAACATCACATGAACTATTCGTACATCTCCCCCCCAAATTACAGATAAACTACATGGGAAGCGTTTCTTCCACTAGTCCTGTGGAAGCAGTAAATCAGACTGTAAATTAGGTCTGATTTGCTGGCATGTATCTCCCTAAAACTAGGCAACAGACCCTGCTTTAACACATCCGCCCCTCTGTTCAGCTGGGATTTAGTGGGGATTTTCAGCATCGTATTTCCACTGAGCTCACAGGCAGGGCGCCCAGAAGGGGCAGCTGCATCGCCCAATCCCTTGGAAGTAATACCCAGACTTCACCCCACTCCCAGGCTCCTGCTGGAACTGGTGCTTTGGCTGCCAGCGGTTTGTGCTCTGCTGGCGGTGGAGATTTCTGCAGGACCACAGGCTGCTTTAACAGGGCTGCGAAAAGGAGCTAAAGCAAAGCAAGCCTTCTTCTAGCTGAATTTGCTGCAGAAAAGCCTGTATCTCCACTGGGAATACTTCAGGAATCTGCAAAATCAAAATAGGATGGGGAATGCTGAATGACAGCACATTCCCTTGAAAGGCCATCTGATCCTGATTTATAGACTAAACAGCACGGAATTTCCTACGTGGACAAACCTGCCAGGAAGCTGTCAATCTGGTCCTTACTGGCACTGTCACTTAATGGACAAAGCATTTCAATTTGCTCTTCAGAGAAAATTTGACATATGCATTCATACTGCGTGCACATGTTTGTGAATACAGATGCATGCATGCATGTGGACCAAAGTCTCCTGCAGCAATCCCAAACAGTTTCAAGGAAACTTAACAAAGCAGGTTATTAATAATGACATATGCACATACTCAGCTCTGGATTGCTGGGCTCTCTCTCCCTTTCTTGCGTGGTAACCTGTTTATTAATCCTGCACTGAAGTAAAAGTTAAATATCCCTTCAAGTCTTTCCCAGGAGACATTGATTCAATCCAAACACCTCCAGTATGGATGCAGTGTAGGTAGGGCAGATGATGTGCTGGCTTGTAACAGAGCCTTCACTTAGAAAAAATGTAATAATAACAAATTTTAAAAAAGAAAAGGAGGGGGTTGAAAGGCATGTCAAAAAGGAGGAACTCAA
The DNA here is from genome assembly GCF_011077185.1 of Oxyura jamaicensis. Lineage (NCBI taxonomy): Eukaryota > Metazoa > Chordata > Aves > Anseriformes > Anatidae > Oxyura > Oxyura jamaicensis. Next base: position 241,510 of record NC_048895.1, read on the forward strand.
GTGAAAGCACAACATAAAATTAATTCAATAGAGGCTTCACAAACAGCCTAATTTCCCTGTTGCTGACTTCCCCACCCCCAGCACATGAGAGGTGGTAGCTCAGCGGAACTTTCCATTGCCTGGTCCAAGTATTTGTCTACTCCTGCATCGTGATTAAATCTGTAATCCTGGTTACCAGGGAAGGGGTCAGGGAAAACGGAAGGCTTAGAATTACCTGCCAGAGCCTCACGCTCAGTAGGTTTTCAACAATCTAATTTTAAGATGCAGCTGACATGATGGCATTTATTGGCACCCCTATGCCCCCTGTTGCTCTGAGCCCCCCTTGTCAAATCTGCACCCACCCACCTTGGAGGGGCTGCCAGAGGGTTTATAGAGCCCAGCGCTGCTGGCAGCACAGACTTGCTCCAGCACACTGCCCACCTGGGGGAGACCCCCTTGTCCCATCTGAACCAGGCAAGACAAGAGCCAGAGGTCTTGCCTTTGCAAAAGGGATTTCTGAACCGTGCATGGCAAGCTGTAAGGAGCCTGATCGACTCAGGAAAGGGCATATCTTACCATGAACACCGGCAGGGGTCCCCTAAAGCACCCAGTTTGCAGCTGAGTTTTACGATCTGGTTGGTTTAGTTTCTGCGGGCACTTGCCCCTACAGCCCCCAAAACAGCATTCTTCTGAGGGATGCTGCAACTGGGCAGCAAAGAGCAGCGCGACCAGAGGCAAACGCTCCACAGCAACCCTACAGTAACCCAGTGAACCGTGGCTCTGCTGAACCCTATTTCAGTTTTAACGATGAATAATTAATTGCTGCTTTGTTTTCTAGTGAAACTCTATAGCTGTAATTATCCTTGTTTTAACACAAAGCAATTATCACCTCCTCCTCTCCTTTTCTTCTCCCATCAATTAAGAGAACGGAAGACAGCATCTCTTGCTCATGACTAGTAACAGGCATTTACTAGATGAAGCTGGTGTCATGGGTGCCAAGATGCCACTGCAGGTAATGTCACTCAGCCAGGACATGGCAGCTTGTCAGGCTGCAAAGGGCCAGAAGTGCTGAGGTGACCTCAGCACTTCTGCAAAGGGCCAGCGCTCAGGTCACCTAGAAATCGCAGTCATCAGCACAAAAGCTAACTCTCCAGTAACTTGCTTCTGATACTGTTAATGTGTGCTAATTAGAAGTGGTCATTCAGCCTGTCAACTCCTGCCTGTCCATCACCAGAAGCCCGTGTTAACACTAATTCTGTATTTGTCAGGCTACAGACTTGGATTGCCTTAAATTACAAATACACTGGTCATGACTGCTGATTTTTTTTTAACCTCTCTTTATCTTTTAGCATATGCATATACATATAGAACTGAAGAAAGGTTGTATTCCAAAACATTTCCCCCTCCAGCAGAAATGCACAGCCACTGCTGTGAAAATGACCTCTACAGCTGTCGGTGAATTCCTCACCTGGCCTTATGCCTGCAGACAACTTCAGCCACCAGGACTGCTAGTGGGGACAGAAAGCTGCAGTGCAGCCTGGCCGACCAACTTCTGCCACCAACGTGGTGACACAATCATTCCAGGGAAAACACACAGGGCGGGGAAAGGCTCAACCTTGCAGGGTGTACCCAAGTCTTCTGTTGGTATCTGACAGCAACAGCGGTGGGTATGCCTGTGGGAGGTGTGCCCAGGTTGAAGAGCTGCTCAGCCAGGTAGCAGAGCTTTGGGAGGAGGTGAGAAGGCTCAGGAGCATCAGAGAGTCAGAGAAGGAAATTGACTGGTGAAAGTGCACTCTACCCTCTCTGAGACAGACTCACGAGCCTGCCACAGCACAAGTATCTCCTGCTATGCAGGAGACAAAAGTTCCCTCATCCCACGAGGCAGCAGGAGGGGACCTAGGCCAAGGAGGGGAATGGAGGCAGGTTCCTGCTCAGGGTGGTAGGTGAGCCCTGTCCCTGCCCACCTCACCTTCCCATCTACCCTTATGTAACAGGTATGAGACTCTAGAACATGACAGTCAGAACAACGATGTAGACGAAAGCCCATCCCAGTTGGAGAGGGTGCCTAACGCAAGGCAACCTACCCAGCGCATTGCTACATCTTCTGTCAAGAAAGAAAGAAGGGTTATTGTCATGGGAGACTCCCTTCTGAAAGGAACAGAGAGCCCAATATGCCAACCGGACCCAACCCACAGAGAAGTCTGTTGCCTCCCTGGGGCTCGGGTGAGAGACTTTGCTAAGAAAGTCACGTGCCTGGTACAGCCCACCAACTACTGCCCGCTACTGGTCTTTCAGGCTGGTAATGACAAGGTAGCAAGGAAAAGTACGAGAGTGACCAAAAGGGACGTTAGGGCTTTAGGGTGACTAGTTAAAGGTTCAGGGGCACAGGTTGTGTTTGACAAGCAGACTCATCACATTAATACATGGCTTTGGGACTGGTGCAACCAGCAGAACTTCGGGTTTTTCGATCATGGGAACGTCTACACGACACTGGGCCTGCTGGCACCAAGCGGGATACACCTCTCTCAGAGAGGGATTCACAGGGGGATAATGATTTTCGCTCAGGAGTTGACAGGGCTGATAGATAGGGCTTTAAACTAGAGTTGAAGGGGGAAAGGGGTAAAACCAGGCATGATAGTGATGAGCTAAGGGATGGTGCACTGGAATAAGAAGGACTGTGTGTGCTAGTGAGGTCCTTCGGTCTTCGCCACAAAGTGCTGCATGTAGGGAGGTGCATTTGAAGTGCTTCTACACAAATACACACAGTATGAGGAATAAAATGGATGAACTAGAAGTCTTGGCCCAGTCCCACAGCTACAACACCATTAGCATAAGTGAAACCTGGTGGGATGAGTCCTGCGGCTGGTGTGTTGCAATAGATGGTTACAGGCTCTTCAGGAGGGACAGGCAGGGTAGGCAAGGTGGCAATGTATGTGAAGCTGTATGTGAAGCAGAGGCTGGACTGTGTGGAACTTCAAGTTGGCAATGGCAAAGTTGAGAGCCTCTAGGTAAGGATTAAGGGACGAACAAATAAAGGGGATGTCGTTGTGGAAGTCTATTACAGACCACCTGGCCAGGACGACAGGACGACAACACCGATTAATTGTTCTTTGCAGAACTAAGAGATGCCTCAAGATCAACTCCCCTTGTCCTGTTGGGGACTTCAACTTGCCAGACATCAACTGGGATCACCACACAGCCTACATGAGTAAGTCCAGGAGGTTCATAAAGCACCTAGATGATAACTTCTTGGTGCAGGTGCTAAGGGAGCCAACTAGGAAAGTTGCCCTCCTAGATCTGTTGCTGGAGAACAGAGAGGGTCTTGTGGGGGACATGGCAATTGGCAGCCGTCTCGGTCATAGTGACCATGAAGTGGTTGAGTTTAAAATTCATAGCGACAGAAGGAAAACTGCCACCAAAACTTCAGCCCTGGATATGGGGAAAGCAGACTTCAGGCTGCTCAGGGAACTAGTCAGCAAGGTCCCCTGGGAAACTGCTTTTGAAGGCATTGGCGTCCATCAGTGCTGGTCAGCCTTTAAGTACTGCCTCCTAAAAGCACAGGATCAGGCAATTCCAAAATATCGGAAGTTAAGCAGGTGGGGCAGAAGGCGAGCCTGGCTGACCAGGAATCTTCTACTGGAACTTAGGCGACACAAGAAAATGTACAACTGTTGGAAGGAGGGTCAGGCAACATGGAAGGAATACAGGGACACTGTTCGCTTTTGTGGGGAGAAAATTAATGTGGCCAAAGACCAACTAGAGTTGAAGCTGGCCATGTCTGTGGGAGACAATAAAAAGGTTTTTTTAGATCTGTGTACAGAAAAGGGAGAACCAAAGAAAACATAGGTCCGCTACTTGATAGGGAAGGTCACCTCACGGACAAGGACATAGGCAAAGCAGAGATGTTAAATGCCTTCTTTGCCTTCGTCTTCGTCTTCAATGCTGATTATGGGCTTTGGGACCCAGGGTGCCCTGAGCTAGAGAACCATGACGGTGGGAATGATAAACTCCCAACCGACCCTGAACACGTGTGGGATTTGCTGCTCCATCTAGATCCATACAAGTCCATAGGTCCAGATGGGATTCATCCCAGAGTGTTTAAAGAGCTGGCCGACGTCATTGCAGGACCTCTCTCAATTATTTTTCAATGGTCTTGGGAATCTGAAGAGGTCCCAGTAGACTGGAAGCTGGCAAATGTTGCACCATTTTTTAAGAAGGGCAAGAAAGAAGACCCTAGCAATTACAGGCTTGTCAGTCTCACATCAGTGCCTGGTAAAATTATGGAGAAGATTATCTTGGCATTTATTGAATCGCACCTGGGGGACAATGCAGTCATTGGTCCCAGCCAACATGGGTTCACAAGCGGTAGGTCCTGCGTAACCTTTTACGGTAATATCACCCACCTAGTTGATCAAGGGAAACCAGCTGATGTGATCTTTTTGAACTTCAGCAAAGCTTTTGACATAGTTTCCCATAGGATTCTGTTGAACAAAATGTCCAGCATACAGCTAAACAAAACCATCATACAATGGGTGAGCAATTGGCTCACGGGCAGGGCTCAAAGGGTTGTGGTAAATGGGGCCACATCAGGCTGAGGGATGGTCACTAGTGGGGGCCCTCATGGCTCCATTTTAGGGCCAGTCCTCTTCAACGTTTTTATAAATGATTTGGATGTAGGACTAGAAGGTGTTTTGAGCAAATTGCCAATGACACCAAACTTGGAGGAGTTGTGGACTCTGTTGAGGGTGGAAAGGCCTTGCAGAGAGATCTGGACAGGTTGGAGAGCTGGGCAATCACCAACCGCATGAAGTTCAATAAGAGCAAGTGCCGGGTCCTGCATCTGGAACGGGGCAATCCTGGCTATACATACAGACTGGGAGATGAGACGCTGGAGAGCAGCCCCGCACAGAGGGATCTGGGGGTTGTGGTTGACAGCAAGTTGAATGAGCCAGCAGTGTGCCCTGGCAGCCAGGAGGGCCAACCGTATCCTGGGGTGCATCAAGCATGGTATCGCTAGTCGGTCAAGGGAAGGGATTGTCCCGCTCTACTCTGTGCTGGTGTGGCCTCACCTTGAGCACTGTGTGCAGTTCTGGGCACCACAGTACAAAAAGGATGTAAAACTGTTGGAGAGTGTCCAGAGGGTGACGAAGATGGTGAAGGGCCTAGAGGGGAAGACATATGAAGAGTGGCTGAGGTCACTTGGCCTGTTCAGCCTGGAAAAGAGGACGCTGAGGGGAGACCTCATTGCAATCTACAGCTTCCTCATGAGGGGGAGTGGAGGGGCAGGTGCAGATCTATTCTCCTTAGTCACCAGTGATAGGACCTGCGGGAATGGTGTCAAGCTGAGGCAGGGGAGGTTTAGGCTAGACATCAGGAAAAGGTTCTTCACTGAGAGGGTGGTTGCACACTGGAACAGGCTCCCCAGGGACGTAGTCACTGCACCAAGCCTGTTGGAGTTTAAAAAGTGTTTGGACTGTGCACTTAGTCACATGGTCTAAACTTTTGGGTAGACCTGTGTGGTGCCAGGAGTTGGACTCAATGATCCTTATGGGTCCCTTCCAAGTCAGGATATTCTATGATTCTATGATTCAACCTGACAGAGAGGCAGCCGGACATCTGGTACAACCCTCAGAATCATGGCGGCTCCCCAGAAACACTACCATTTTTACAGAAGCACCTGCCCTTTTTGGCCATTGAAGGATATTTATGACTATCGCAAAATTCTAGCATAAATGGCAATATCCTGAAATTTGGGCTGGAAATGAAAATAAATATGAAAACCAACCATTAACTTTGCATGACCAAACATGAAATGCAGAGAGGCTTTTCCATGCTGCAAATTGCAACAGAACCCACAATAAAGCAGATGAATATGGGACACACAGGCATTTACCTGTTTTGAAAGGACAAAGCAGCTGTCATCCTTTATGATTATTTTTGTTTAGAGTATGCCTAGCGTTTGCAGGCAGTTCTATATTTGTAATGCTAACTCTTCAAGCAGATCAGAAATGCTGGGCTACCCAAGCTTTAGCACATGGCTCCTATTCATCACACACAAGATTTTGGCAGCAGAAGAGGAAGGCTGCTGCAAACAGGCTTAGCAAGGATAACATCTATCATCTCTTCGTGGATGAGGTTTTGGGGCAGAACAGCTAAAGGGCTAAAACACTGCCTTAAGAAACAGAACAGTGCTCATCTCCCTGGCTTCTCAAGAGACCCAGGGGATCATCTGCGTTAGCAGTTACCTTAAACCTCATTGACTCAGACTGTAAGAACTGCACAGAAAATTCCTCTTACTGTGTGGTTTTACAACACCTGGCACAAAAGACCTGATCTGATCATGACTGTGAACCTCTCTGAAAAGCCTAAATAGATCTGTTCCTTAATCCAGTAATACTGCTAACCACCAAGGGAGCTGCCCACTATAGCTGTCTGAGCTATCACAGTGAAGGAAAGGATAAGAGCTCTTTTCTCCTCTTCCTAACAGGGACAGCAAGGAAGTAACAAAGAGTTTGCACATTTGGGTAACCAGTATCTGGAAAATTCTTTATGCAGTCCATTAAAAAAAAAAAATAATAATTTTAATTAAATACTTTCATTTTACCCACTGCTGTGCACTAAATTAAACTGCTTCAACATTAATATATAAAACCATTATTCTGAGCATGCATAAGTGAGTTAATGCACGCATGTGTATAAAAACTGTACAATTAAGCACTGTTTAAAATGCAAATGACACATAATAAAGACTCCATCCTGATCGTATTAAATCTTGACTTTGGATGTTGTACTACATCCTCAGTTGTTTAAAACTAGTGTAAACAAAATGAAATCAATTGAACTAGTAATAATTTACATCAGTGGAAAATCTGGACCTTTGATTTTTAAATACTTACTACTAGCAAGAATTCCAAAACAATCAACAGAAATCCAGTTTGTGATATGTGGCCAGATGTTATTTTTCTTCTTTTACAGTAACAGCTCAAAAATAACAAATTTAAAACAGAAACTCTAATAAGACTTGTTCTGGGATGGATCTTGGAGTTACATCAGCTTTCACCCCTGAAGGCAGTGAAATTTAAATCACGTCTTGAGGCCCTCATTTACACATTCACGTGTAATTTGTAAAATTCCAGAACACACTGAAATTTAAAGCATGTGCATATAACTATTTGCTCTGATTTTCTTCATTATAAGCCTTAGTCTCTCCACCCTTCTAGCAGCACAAAGGGACTTTAAAAGAGGAGAAAATCGTATTTGCGTTGCTGAAGGCTCCTCTCTATAGGTGTAAGCTTGTACAAAGTGTCTTAGCAGAAGTATGAACAAAACCCTTTCATTTGGAAGCTTCACACTTCAGTGTTTCACTAAATAAAAATAACTTAAAGCAAATGTTCAGTTAGGGCTCAAACTAGTCAAGATTTCCATGCCTGGCCTCCTTTTTTCTCTTTGGCATAATATTAAAGCACTAAAGGCCACAAGATCTTTTAGAACAAGGGAACAACAACAGCTCTATTACTGTTCCACCTCCAGGTCAGACCCTTTTACACAGTGTAGTGCAGTCACATCACACAGAGCAGATTCTGAAGTACATCACAGCTGGGTGGCAGAAGGACCGGGCAACACCTCTGCGAGCCGTGGCTGTGAGCCATGCCCTGCTGCTGCAACTGCCACCTCAGCCCCAGCAGGACAGCTGCTGTGACCACTGCCTGGCCTCCAGGAAGACATGGGGTGCCCTGCTGCTCCTCCTCACCTGGCCTTAACCCCCATGAAGGCTGTTCTCCAAGCAGGAGGTAGCCCTGTCTTCTGCTGGCAGAGCTGGCCTTAACAGTGGATGGCAGCCCACCAGGCTGGCAGTCCCATGTCCTCCTTTCCCATGTTATGCCTGCTTCGCTGGTGTGCTGGCAACTACAGAAGGACAATTTTGGCAGGGGGAGAGCAGAAGTGATCTACGTTACTTTCGAGCTGTGAGGAAGCAATTTAGGTTGTAACAGATGCGTATGCTCCCACTAGCCCCATGCTGGTCTGAGAAGCATCAGCACGGAGGTGGCTAGGGCATCCACGGCCTCTCAGCAGGCTGTGATGAGGCATGCCCCCACGCTCCAGACCTTTCAACTGCCTCCGTTTTAACCGACCTGTTCTCTCATCAGCAGTGACATTTTGCAAACTACAACCCAACCCACACAACACGATGGCTGCAGCTGTATTTTAAACAAAAGGCTGCGTAGCGCGAACAAGTCCTTTATTAAGTGGCGTCAACGTTTTTTCAAAGCCTACCTGGAATGATGCTGACAGACCCCACGCTGGGCCCCACACCATGGTAACGTGCTCCCTGCACCAGGGCTGGGTGCCTAGGGCCTGCAGGATGCCCTCCCAAGCACGCCTCGGCAGGGTCTCGGGATTTTAGGGGAATTGGCACCATGCGGGCAACAAACCTGAGCAACCACACAACCGCACTTTGGAACTAAAGATCCTTAAATTTGGCATGATCAACTTGGAGCGTTGCCCCACCAATGTTTACATGGTGCTTCGCACAGACCTTGCTTAAAAGAGCCAAAAGCATGCGCTGAGCCCGCTCTCACGTTGAGTAGCTCTCACATTTTACCTACAGCCCTGCACCAGTTTAACCAGGTTCATTCCAAATTCTGCCTCTGTTACCAGTGATCTCTCCTCGGGGGGACAGAACTAAGATTTAAGAAGTTTGCTGTTGCTTTGGCTTAAGCTTAATGCCTGCCCCCTGCTGAGGCACACCACCACCACCCCCAGTTCCCTCCCCCCCGCAAGTTTGCTCTCTGGAGTTTCCTCTCTCACGCTGCCTCTCGCCACATGCCCATGGCACCCCTCTGCAGTGAGGCCCAGGGTCATGGCACAAGTACAATTTGCTGCATTCACTGCAGCAACAGCAAGGCCATCAGCTTGTCCAGCAGCAGAGGTGCCTGGTACTGGGCCCACTACTCTGAATTCCTCCAGCATGTACTGCAGGCTCATTTGGTGCTCACGTGGCTCTCACAGCTCTTTCCATAAGCACTCAACTATAATTTGCCATAGGTTAAACACTATTGAAGCTTGGACCAGCTTGGGGCCAGGTCAAAAAGCCTCAAACTTCAGGCTCTGCTAAAACATTGCTTCGAGTTAACATGCAGTTTATCAGCCTGTAAGCATGATGGAAAGCTGCATACATGCAGGGATAATATAGGCATGCTACACACAAAGGGAAGAGCCACTGCAGATGTCAACTCAAGAGCTCAGCCCAAGAGACAAACTATATGGACAAAAAAATCAGCCTACCAAAAACCACTGAAATCAGAAACTTCCAATCAGACTCTTTTGTAGATCTTGCTGAACCTGGAATTGCTAACCCTGCATAATCTGGCTAATCCAGAAATTGAGGAGTTTAAACCTTTGACATGCCAATCTAATCTGCAAAGAAAGCAGAATTTGAACATTATAATTCAAGATACGTAACCACGTGTAATATTTTTAATGAGAAGCACAAATACAAATTCAGAGAGAACAGTGGATTTTACAAGGCCTGGATTCAACAGACACTTAGACAAGTGACTGCATTCCCTAATTCCTTGATATCACAAGTCCAAAAAAATTAACAACCAAAAAATTACAGTAGCTTAGATTTATTTTTTTCTTTCTTCTTTAAAATCACCCATCTGATATGGGTTCACTAATGGCTATACCAATAACGCTTCAATAAAATTAGTAATTAGTAAAAACGATGACCTTATTGCTTAAGCCTAAGATCTAAAAGTGGCAATTTCTACCTCTGCCTTAATATAAGTAATGCTTTTTATGGTACTGCAAAACTACGTGTATTCTTTTGCTTTGCCAAGTGTGAAACAAAGTGAAAGCCAGCATATGGATTTCCATAAGCTTCAATTTGTCTCTTAATGTCATGGGGACCATGAGCTGGGGGAGCTGCTGGAAGGCACACGGGGCGAGCAGGCCACAGAAACTCAGCCAGGAGCTCAATGTCTGTGAGATGCCAAAGAGTGGTGAACTGCAGTTGCACGCCACACAGTGCTTTGGGTTCAGTTAATGACAGAGCAAGAACAGGAGGACAGGCTGGTTATGCACAACCCCACCATGCTGGCGTTATCATATGTCAAAGCTGCAGATGCTGCTGCCATATTCCTCCCTGCAATATAGCACAGGAACAACCTAGTGGTCAGGGATATCTGGTGCAGTCCTATAGAAAATTCTCCTTGCTCCCAGTTTTGGACAAGGGACATGTATCTGTCCTACCTGCTTAAATGAATGGTGACAATAATGTGTCATTAAGGGATAAATGATCAGTTGATGTCAACCAACATAGCCTCTCAGACTTACATCTGGATCTGTCCAGAGTTTGCCTACAGGTTGTCAACTTAATCTACTGTCAACAACAGGAAACAATTTGAATTACTCACAAGTCCTCCTCCCCAAATCTGTTTGTGCTATAGAATAGCTATGGCTTGCAGACTTTTGCAGCCCTGTGAGAACTTCCATCTGTTCTGAGCTCCAAAGTAGTTTAAAAAGCCAGCTGTCATTCGCTCTGGGAGAAACCAGAAGCATAATAAAATGCTGTAGGAAATATGTTCACAAAAGAGAAGCAAAAAAAAGATGCTGGGGAGAATTATGACATTTTATAAAAATGTAGCAGTATTTTTAAATGCTTAAGTGGACAATTTGCATTTACCATGACAGAAGTATAACTCAGGTATGAGGAAAAAAAAAAAAAAAAAACACTATCCTGGTATCTGGCCAAACTAGGATATCTACATCTGAAACACATTTACTTTTATTACAGCTGTGAGCTGTTACTTGTATTTGAGTAATGTCTTGAGGCTGAGCAGCTTGCATCTGCTAAATAAGTGTCAATCTCTGATTCCATCAGAAAGATGGTCAAAAAAAGCATCACTAACACAGTCACTTGCACAGATTTTGAACTGGTAGTAGCTCCTTATAGTGCACTTATAGCGCAACTATATAGTTCAACTGTGCCCTGCAGTGCCAGTCAGTATTAGCTGGGCTGTCAAACCACTGAGGCAGGGAGAAGACCTGACCAGCACCTCCCAGCAGATCCATGCCTTAGCAGGGAGGGGAAAACAGCAGCGGTGCTGGGAGCAAGGCAGTGTCCCACCTTTCCCCTGAACACCTGCAGCAGACATGCAGGGTGAGAGGCAAGCTTTCACCAGGAATATCTGAGAAGACCTCAGTGGTTATTTCCAGCTAACAGCCCACAAACCTACAATAGTTCAACTTTCCATACTTGGTATACAGAAATCCAAGTTTGTTTTCTTCCAAGAGAAATGGGTATCTCATTTTTTTCACCTCCCTAGAAACTGAGGTCTCAAGCTTCACATAGATCTCTTAGGTTCCCAGAGCAATGCACCATAGCAATGCAGCCTGACAGCCTCAGGTATCAGAGAAGTTTAAAAAAACACTTCAGAAGGGTAAGATGTAATATTTATTAATCTGTCTGAAGTACTGCTTTGTTTCTTCATACCTTTTAAATTCAACGATTTGGAAGCAAAGATTCCTCTTCAGCATTTTAAACCTATCTGAATGTAGTGGAAAAGGCAGCAGCACAATCACAAAAGGAATAACCCAAGCTCAGTAAAAGTTACAGAGATCTTATTTCTCTAGATATCAAGAACAAGTGGGGGAAAAAAGGGGAAAAAAGAGTTCTGGAATTTTCAAGTAATTCTGGAGAGGAAAAAAAAACATTAAAAAGAGGTACATTCCCCCCCCCCCCCCATTGATGTCACTTTAAACATGCATTCTTACTACATAACTGTAATAACTGATTGGTGATATACTGGGGAAAATATTTTCCTCCTCATCGTACTGAAGAATGTTGATACTTGCTACCTGCATTTTTCTCTGAAGATAATGTAGGCAGCTCCATCAGAGGTGATGTAACTGGAAAAAAATGCATTTATCCCTCATGAAGTCGTGTGCGCAAACACAATCCATCAGATCTTCCACAGAATACCAGAGTTCCATTGCAAAACAGTTTCCTTTCTTAAAAACACATTTATTTCTACTGTGGCCCACTCCATCAAGTATGACTGGAATCCCACGAGCCCATAACTTAAAAGCCATTTTATTCCGACTCATCATCATCTTTGAAAAGGAAACAAGAACTGAAGACAGGGATAAAAGATACCAGCTTTACACTGGATAAGCACTGTGTCGTGGCTATTTTTTATTTGCTTGGCAAGTCTACATGAACAGCAAAACCAGTTTGAATCTTTGCACACTTCAGAAACAGCAACCAGGATACCTGCTCCTAGAGCATGCCGGTGGTAGGTCCTCAGGCACTGGAGGCCTGAGGAAGAATGACCACAAGGGCTTCCTTGGTCCCTGACAAGCAAGGGAAGAAAGAAGCGAAAGAATCTGCTCCTTCAGAAGCAGGCCACCGAGGCTCCACATTTTCAGCAGAGAAAACAGCCTGCCAGCTCAGCACCTTCCTGCCTTCGCTCTCCCACACAGTAGCCCCTGCACATGTTTTTCAACACACCTCCTCCTCCCCTCCGCCAGCCCCCCAGATTATGTGGGCTTTCAGGAAGCCTCCCTCACAATTTCTCAGCTTTTCCTCACAGCAGCAACGCGGCTCAATGTCTGCCCTGCACTGGTCACGCTTGAGTCACGGGCTGAGAGCATCTTTAGTAAAAGAACGTATGAGGGGAAGCTTTCTCACCATGACTGGTAGCTTCAGGGCCAGTATTTAACATCTACACAATATTTAACAGCAGCCAAAGGCTGCCCAATTAACAATCCCTACAGAACAAGTTTAAATGATGACTAGTAGGTTGCAGGTGGGTCACTTTATTACAGTCCAAATGAAGACTAAAAAGATAAAAAATAGTAGCCCTATCTTACATGCCCCCTAGGTAATATATAAGCTCAGCTAAGAATTAACTCCTTGCACAGTACTTCAAAAGCTAAGTAACTGTACAGCCTATTGTTAGCCAAACATTCTAAAATACAGAAAGTTAAGGTGTGGATTTTGGCAAATCCACCTGGCTGTGGGTGCTTCCATGTCACCAGAGGGACAGAAATAAAAATAGGGAGCAAGGGGTGGGAGCAGCTGGAACTGTTCTGTCCCAAGTGACCAGGGTTGCAGCCCTCGTGAGGGTACTGCAGCTGTGTGCTCCCCACCACTAGGATTGCCATGTTCCCTGGCTGCCAATTCCTCACCTAGCACTCCTGGTTTCAGGTTTTGCCTAAAGCTAATCAGCAGCCTAAAGCACACACATGAATTTAGTTAAGTGTGATACAGAGAAGAGTTGCCATGCAAATGGTGTTGAATTTCTGACTGGCTCTCAGATTGTGTCCTGCCTGTGTCTTTGATAGCCACAGGTTTGCAGGTTGAGATCTGCACCTTGTTCCCAACAGGAGAATTCTTTCATTTCTTTTAGTCATCAATTCTTGAGACTATTAACATTCTTCTGGGGTAGCAACAGTCAATTATCCTTTGGCATTCTTTGCTGTAATGCCCAGCATGTCACACAACTCTTCCATAAATACTCTGCAAGGCCGTTATTGCATAGCTAGCATATGACAATATAGCAATTTCCACTGGAAACGATAATTACAATGGGAACATGCTAAGCATAAGTATCACCAATTAAGCAAATGAGTCCCAGTAGGTGAGAATTTGCAGATTACCACTGCACATTCTGACCATGTTGTGATGCAGAAGGCTGGAGGCTGAACACACATAAGCCAAGAGCCGATGGGTCTAATGAGATTTGTTTCTATTAGAAAAAGTAGTGGTTTAATTACAACCACTTGATACATATGCAACAATGTACTCTGTAAAAATAAACAGCTTTCTGACAAGGGCACTACGTGCTCACAGGAGTTCATTACTTTTCCTCTGCCTACAGGCTGCTGCTTTCAGGATTTGGTTTTTGCTTTGCTGTTCTGTCACTCAGCTCTGCTCCCTTTTCTAATTCCTTTGTTTCATCAATGCAAGAGAGCACACTGAGGACAAACAGGGAAATACCACTGACACCTCTTGTTTTTGATCACAGATCCTGTATTATTTCTATCCTTAAAGCTTGAGCTCCTGAGTCTCACACACAATCACATGGGGATACCGGCAAAATTTTAGCGTAAAGAAAGCTATTTGCTTCCTGTATGGTCAGAGAGGTCCCTATTTTCCAGGGAAATGCATGACTTTGAAGATCAGTTCAGTGTTTTTAAAGTACTCAGCAAAAAGCAACTGTTCTGAGCTTCTTCTTCGATGCATGATCCAGGTACTATACAGAGCTCTAAGTACACAACAGTTCCTGCCTGCAAGTGAGTAATACATATGTGCTTTATGAACTTAAATTTACATGCTGTGTTGGACTGGAGATTATTTTTGTAATCCAAAGAACAAAGATAAACCACAGCCAAAATATTTATCTCCAAGAATTGGAGAGACTGAATTTAAAGGCTTTCCTTGAAAGGCTTTCTTTCTCAAGATCTCCCCTCACACACTTTTGGCTCTAAAGTATCGCAAGTCCTCTGGTATTCAGGCTGGAATCAGCTCTCCATGCAGAGGGCAGGTACTTTACTCAGTGTAAGAAGCTGAGCCTTATCCACCACATTTTCCTAGAGTTTGCCACATTTAAAGCAGAAAGCTTGGATCTGCTGTCTTCTTGTATCAGCTCATCTGCATGTGCAAAATTAAGCGCTGAGCTGTCAGGGAAGGTGAAGAAGGGCTAAGAAAGTGAGGGGTTGGGGCAAGGACGTGCATAGATTTTGCAGGTGGGGCTGGCTGCCAAGGCAGAGAGATATTCCTCTAAAAAACTGATTTCTTTGTGTTCAACAAACTGCAGCTCAGCTGTGCAGCCAAGGAAGCAAATGACTTCCCTCCTAATGACTAGCGGAGACAGTGATGGATGCCTCTAAACACCGTGGTTCAATTCTTCTGTCAATTAAACCCTAGCTATCCTTTGGCTTTGTCCATGTGACTCAATCCTCTTCAGTGTTACTCCATTTGGACAAGTGTGTCTGTTTATAGAAACATGGAAATGTTTACCCATTTTTTCCCCTCAGATCTGTGGGAGAGTTAAATGCCTACTGGCAAAGACATATGAATATGGTTGTTGCGTTGCTCTGAAACGGATCATCAGCTCAGCCACTGAAAAAGTGGATTTTCCAAGGAATCTGCTCACCTATATGCCAATGTAACTCAGCAACACTTTGGCTGTCATAAACTTACACAACAGGAAAATCCCAAAGAGTGCTTCTGACCATCTCTTACTGCAAAAAGATCCTGCAATTCCCCAGACCAAGGCCCTGCAAAATACAACCTACAAAGCTACCCACAGCGAGTGCACAGTGCAGCTGGAACAGAGGTTGATTCAAATACTCACTTCACTCGAATTCAGCTTCAGAGCAGCTGAACATGTTTATAAATAAAGCAGAAAACCAAGTCACAAAGTAACTCCAGAGCTGAAAGGTTCTCTCTGCCAAATCTCAGCCTGAGGATAATTGCTCTGACACTGTGTGCACATGGCCAAGCCAGGCGCAGGCGACACTGCCAGCACCCTCAGTGTGCTCCGAGCACTCTCACTGCTGCAATGGCCACCAAGTGCAGGAGGACACATCTCCAGCAAGCAGCCCGGTACTCTGAGTAGCCTGGCATGAGCCCATGAGAACATAAGGCTTCCCAAGGCTCCTGCATGCAACTTGCCAACCGCTGCCTCATGGCTGGTGTCCTCCACAAGACAGAGGAGTACTACTGAACAAGACAGACTTCTCTTTCCTTCAGAAAAGAGAAAGAGATGCAGTATTTTCCTCTCACCTGGCCAACTATTGCAATGGTAAATGGTTCCTCCTTGTAAAAAATATTTATTGGCATCACCCTTCCCTGCTAGGTTCAGGAGTCCATCAGTCTCTGCAAGTTCCTCCCGATGCCACCCATTTGGTGACATACTGATATCAGAAGATTAAAGGCTTTCCCACTAAGGACAATAAATTCCCATTCTAGCTCACTGTGAAATAAATCTAACTGCACTGAGAGAAGAGAAGGATGGTATTCAAAAGTTTGCAGAAAATGTCTGGCACCTGAGAAACCATTCCTTCCTGCACCAAGGACCAGATGGTTGGAAGAGACCCTCCAAAAAACCAACAGTGTGAGTAACCAAGCAGCAGAACACTTTCTACCACCTGCAAATTATCTTCACATAGCCCTTGTAGTTTTTTATAATCCATAGGCCAGTTTCTCTGACATAAGCCAATGAGAACACGCAGTCAAAGCAAAGTTGTGTTCTCCCCTACATCCAGCAAGGCCCATCCTAACTGAAATGTATGATGTGAAGCTCGTAAATAGCAGAGATGTACACACATCCCTGCTGACCCAGTTTCACCTGAATCTGAACTTGGCTCCAGACACACACTCTGGCTGCCAGAATAGATGCAGACAATTACTGGTGAGCAAGCTGGGTGTAGCCATTTTCAGATAAGCACTATAACAGCCTGTACTTAGTGCATTTGTGCCAAGCCCATGGAAACCACGGGTGAAAAGGAAAATAATTCACAATATTTCTAACAGACCAAGATGACAGGCTCAGCAAAGAACTCTTCCAAGCCCAGCAGTTGCTTCGGGTATTCCCCTGGGCAAAGAGTATATGCTAATGGGACAGATGGCCTACTTAAAAATGACATTTATTTCAAAAAACAGGTAGCACGTGGAGCTTTGCTAGTGTCAGCATCCCATCATCTCAGCTCTTGGGACCAGGCTTGACAACTTCAGATCTTGTTCCCAAAGAGAACGTTTCTTCTTCCTGACTGTAGGAAAAGATAACCTAATCCCATTCCAGCACACAAACCTAGAAGAAAAAATCATGTTTTTCTCTCCTGAATTTTTAACCCCACCTTCACTGTATTCTAGTATGTTAGCTTTGGTGTTGAAGCCTTCCTTTCTTGTACCACCCAGCTGGAGAGACACAGCAGCTCCCCAAGGCAACAGTGCACCACTTGAGAACCACTGCTCTCAAAGCGAGGGACCTGATGGCCTACACTCTTACTGCATGAGAAAACATCACTTCAACCTGTTTCTTGGGGAGTCTCAGCACTGCAGACTCCAAGCCACCAGAACAGGACTCCAAAATCAGGGGACAACACTAATTTGCAAAGCACCAAAGAAAAAAGTAAAGGTGAATGATAGTACACCACACCACATTCCTCAAAACTGGAAATCACTTGACCTTTGTGATGTTAGGCACCAAAAAACAAAACAAAACCAAAAACAAACAAACAAACAAAAAAAAAAAAACAACCTTCAACCTAGATAGGAGACAGGACACAAAATGGGAAAATGGCTATGCCTGCTCTCAGAGCACGTGCAGACAATAAATACACCGCTGCAGACTGCAAGGCTGCATCCCCAGAGAGTGAGCAATACCCTCTGACCACTGAGGAGAGGACCTTATCTGGCAAGTGTTATTTGCTCCCCTTTCAGCTTTCGCTCCAGAGCCATCACACTGTCTTCAGAGAAGCTGGTTCATGTTTTCTGCCAAGTCTTCCCCTTTTTTGAGGGGGAGGGAGGAAGAGAGCAATCAACAGACAAAAGCAGCAGAGTGTGGGAGCAGAAAGTCTCGCAGAACTGTTACAGCTAGGGGAGAGAAGAATGTATTTTTTATATTCCTCAAGGATGTTTTGTTATTAGAAAAATAAACTGCTGTAAGTTTAACGTTTCCACAAGCAAAAGCAAGGTTATGCAACTTGTGAGGCAGAAACAAATTTTTATTTTTAGTTTTGCAAGGATAGAACTAATTTTGCTTGAGGAAAACTGATTTTTTTTAGTTGCATTTTGGTTCAGACAGGAGAGAGAAAAAGAAATCACTCTTCACAAAGCCTATTGCATTTGATTCTGAAGGTGGCCTTCCTGGACTCAGCAGCAACAGGCCAAGCGCTGTCTTGCTCACTCTGTCAGCAAGTATCTCCACTATTGCTCAGCATTCCTGGTGCTGCGCTTGGGTTATATAGCACATACATACTGAACCTGCCAAAAGCAGATAAAAAATTCAAAATTTGTTTTGAACTATAATTACACAATAACAAGAGTAATGTAATGAAAGTTATAAAAGAAGGTAAAAATGCCACTAGAAATTAGAGTATTTGATCAAAAATGTGGGAAGGGCAGACTTTTTTTGAATGCTAAAAAAATTTTGTGTGTGTGGCTGCACATCAGTCACACTCATAGGTATATTAAAAGCTGACTGGAAAAGACTGTGAAATGTGTTTATTTGATTCGTGTCAGTATGGAACAATGCTAGGGCCGCATGATGAAATATAAGCTCCTATTTAAGAAAAACAGAGTGATTAGTGTACATAGTTCTTGTATCATGCAAAGGAAGGATCCAGCAATTTGTGTAAATAGAGGGTTTGAAGGGCGAACATTGAGACTCTAGTCTGGGAGATAAGAGGACCAAGGAGTTTTTTTTAGGAAACTGCAGACTTTTGCATGGGACGCTGCACAAGCCTCTGATAACCTGCAAAGAGATCCAGCAAATAAGGAGAAAGGGGGAGTTGAAGGACGACCGAAGGACAAAGCCTGGGAGGAAGACTACGAGCCTTCAGCACAAGAGACCCCCAGAAAGACCACCAGAGACTGCTACGCATGCGTCCAGAGAGGGTTTGGATTCCAGGAACTAATTATAATAACCCCGCCTTTTCTAGGAATAGTGATGAATATGTATTAGTCTAGGAGCATAAAAATCAGACACCTGATGTAACAGGTGTGCGTCCTGGTAGAGCAGAGACTCCCGGTGCACCCAGCGCTGTTTGCTTGCCTCTATTCGCTCAATAAATCACAAAAATCCTATTTGGGACTTAATCATTTATCACAGACAAATTGCAACAGTGCTACATACACTGTGGAACTAAAAACCCAGAGTTCATCCGAGCTGGCAGAAGATACAACTTCTGCCAGACTCTATAGATAATTCAGACAATGTTTGCCAAGTCCATGAATTCAACCCTCAATAATTGAAGAAGTTCCTGGTAAAAACAATGATGAATGGTGGAGAAAACAGCACCAGGAAGGGAGCATCAGCTGAACAGTCTTCCTTGCTGGCCTTGACAGGGGTGGGAAGACGCAAAAGGACAGTGAGGAATCTAATTTTCTGTGTCTTCTCATTTCCCATCCACCAGCCCACCCTGCTAAAGCAGATCACAGGCTTGTAAAGATACCGCACCTTGATTTCTGCTTTTGTAAAATGCAAAGGATGCTTAGATGGGATGGAGCCCAAGGCTGGCAGTGTATCTCCACATACGCACACTAAGAGGCAAGAAATCTGTCACCTATATAGATACAGGAGTCATTGTCAACCTCTACACCCAAGTATTAAGGCTCCACTAAAAGGGTTTACTGGTTCTGGTAAAGGTGGAAACCCAGCATGATCTTCCAACACTTAATTTCTATGACCTCTCCAGCCCTGATGCAAAGGCATGTCAATCCCACAGCTCACACTCCACTGCTCAGATACACATAACCCCAAGTAGTGATGGACAGTGCTGTACGTTTGTAAGCACGAAAATGAGCTGGCATCTCAGGAAAACTCCACTCATTAAAACACTCCAATGTTTGAGTATTTCATTCAATACAACTTTTTTTCTAGCATACAAGCCCACCTTAGACTGTATTCCAGTTTTGGAATTTACAAGGCACTTCTGCCACTGCCATGATCATCTGTGCTGTTTTATCCATACAACGCAGACAATCCACCAACATAGGACACAACCAAAAGGAAAACAGAGTGCATCAAAAGCCATGCATTTCATCCTGCTGTAAGTCTTACAGCTGAACAAACATACCAGCTTTTCTAGCATTCCTGTCCTTATTCTAACACTAGATGTCTTCAGGGCAGGGACATTTCCTCTATAGTTCCTTTTTCAGCACAAACAATGTGTTTACAGGTAATAATGAAAAACCACCACAGGTCTTGTCTGCTGTGTGTGTTGTCCTGTGATTGTGCCCAGAACAATGTCCAGACATCTCCGAGCACCTAAAGGTGATGACACATAATTCTTTCCACATGATGGTGAAGAAATGTTGTTCAACAAGGCCAAGTGCCGGGTCCTGCACCTGGGGCACAACAACCCCAAGCAGCACTACAGGCTGGGAGATGAGTGGTTAGAAAGCTGCCTGGCAGAGAAGGACCTGGGAGTATTGGTTGACAGTCAGCTGAATATGAGCCAGCAGTGTGCTCAGGTGGCCAAGAAAGCCAGCAGCATCCTGGCTTGTATCAGAAGCAGTGTGGCCAGCAGGACTAGGGAAGTGATTGTCGCCCTGTGCTCAGCTCTGGTGAGGCTGTACCTCAAGTACCATGTTCATCTTTAGGCCCCTCACTACAGCAAGGACACTGAGGTGCTGGAGCATGTTCAGAGAAGGGCAACAAAGCTGGTGAGGGGTCTGGAGAACAAGTCTTACGAGGAGTGGCTGAGGGAGCTGGGGTTGTTTAGCCTGGAGAAGAGGAGATTTGGGGTGACCTTATTGCTCTCTACAGGTACCTTAGAGGAGGCTGTAGCGAGGTTGGGATGGGTCTGTTCTCCCACGTGCCCAGTGATAGGACAAGGGGGAATGGGCTGAAGTTGTGCCAGGGGACATACAGATTTGATATTGAGAAAAACTTATTTACAAAAAGGGCTGTTAGGCATTGGAATGGGCTGCCCAGGGAAGTAGTTGAGTCACCATCCCTGGAGGTATTCAGAAGACACTTAGATGCAGAGCTTAGTGGAGAACTTGTTAGTGTTAGGTCATAGGTCAGACTAGGTGATCTTGGAGGTCTCTTCCAACCTAAAGGATTCTGTAATTCTGTGAAATCATTTCCTTTTCAGCATAGAGACAGTTTTGGCCATAAACTGTCCACTTGGGCTGTGTTTCAGCACATCCATACCCAAAGGTATGTTCTAGGGAAGAGGACTGTGCTGTTCTGTTTTCATACAGAGGAAACATTTCAGAGGTGACATATCAGCCAGGAGAACACTTATTAAGTACAGAATGCCTGTGCAGGAACCAAAGTACAATTGCAAAACTCCTCTCCCACAGCAAGAGAAAGTGGTATAACAACGGACCACATTTTCTCCTCCTCCTGTCTTCAGGCCACACCATGTATCAAGGAGAGCTTGGTTACCAAACTCTGTTCACCAAGAAGACCCATGCTGGATAATCTCACTGCCTAATTTGAAAAATAAAGACAAGCAAATCTTTAAAGAATTCAGAGAATTAAAGGAAAAGGACTTCAGAGCCTTGGGGAAACTGGTCAAGAGTTTGGGAGCACAAGTCGTGTTCTCCTCTCATATGTTCTCATATGTTTTCCAGTTATAGGAAATAATGAGGGACTGGACATGATGAGCCAGCAGGTTAATAATTGGCTCCGAGCCTGGTGTCATTGACAGGGTTTTGTTTTTTTGTTTTTTGACCTTGGGTCAATTTACATGAGACCAGGCCTGCTGACAACAGACAGGAATATCTTTTTCCTCTGGCAGAAAAGGGTTTTAGGACGGGAGTTGACAGGGTTCATTGACAGAGCTTTAAAGTAGGTATGAAGGGGGGTGGAACCAGGGACATTATAAAGGAGCCTGAATGTAACATGCCAGTTCTTGTGGGTGAGGAATGTGCTAGCAAGACCTCGCAGTCTGGTGTCTTGGTGAAGGATGAGGATGACATAACATTTTGCAGGAAGGACGCAAGGGTTGGTGAGAGGTTGGTAACTAATAATAAACAGGAGGGGGAACCCCTGTTTGTAAGTGTTGATAGAGATAGGACAAGGGGAAGTGGTTTTAAACTAAGATGGGAGATTTAGGTTAGAAAGTAGGAGAAAGTTTTTCACTCAGAAGGAGGTGAGGCACTGGAACAGGTTGCCCAGAGAGATTGTGGATACCCCATCCCTGAAAGCATTCAAGGCCAGGCTGGATGGGGCTCTGGGCAGCCTGCTCTAGTGACTGGCAACCCTGCCAGAGCAGGGGTGTTGAAACTAGACGATCTTTAAGGTCCTTTTCAACACAGGCCATTCTATGATTCTATTAATTCAGAAAACAAATTTAATCAAGGTGGCTAAGGTTTTGTTTTGGCTTAAAAACAAACAAAACACCACACCACATACTTGTGGGTTAAGGTTTGCAGTTCAAACCAAAAAGTGCTTTCTAAAGAAACAGGAACAAGCATAAGCAAGCAACGTGAAAGAGTTACCCACTTCACAGCCAAGCACTACAAGTTACGTTATCATAATCCATGACTCACTGGAGAAATATGGATAAAAGGAAAAGTTGCTGTTGAAATAAGCAAAGGAAACAAAACAAATAGTTGCATAAAAACTTACTTGGCTATTTAAATGCTTTTGTGCCTGAGGGTATAAATGAATCTACCAAGCTCTCATAGTTTCTGTAGGAATCACATATTTCCTGCTATTACTGATAATGACTTTAAAATGGCACATTTAAAGCAGGACTGTTATTTTATTTGCAGCCTTTTTGGCACAGGAGCAACGACTAAGCATGTGGGAAGCGGTAATACTGGGGGAGGAACATGATGACAGCTTGTCAGCAGAAACATATGTCAGTCCAGTGAAGATCTAACTGGTGGTGGCACGAGGACCTCGGCTTGCCATGAGCAATTACTTCTCAGCTGGCAAGCTCTGCCTGCTCCCCGCAGCTCTCCAGCAGGTAGGCAGGCAGACCTATCTTTGCCCCAGCCCTGTGGCTGCCAGGTGCTCCTGCTGCATAAGAGGACCTGTCCCCTCCTGTCCCTTTGACCACATTCTCAGTGCTACACAATCTTTGCAGTGCTGCAGACCTGTTAGTGACTCCAGCTAACACCCATTTGACCCTCCTTCACTTCTCATGCTGTCATTATCTAAGAGAGGTCTCTGCAATAGGCCAAATGCAGTAAATGGCCAACATAAGCAAGTGACCAGACTGTGGTCACATTCCCATGCTGCAATACTGCTCAACTCCCTCAGAGACTTCTCACCTATTCTCAGAGGGCAGATTGCCTCTGGGAGCCCATCACATTTTTCTGGTTGTCCAGAGGGACATCGTAGGATCCCCCTGAAAGGGATCAAGCAGCTTCCAATGCAAGTTTCTAGACACATCACACCCCATCCCAGTGCAGTCTGTCAACTTCTCACCTCCCCACCCTATAGGAAGAAGGCCTTAGCACAGCTCTCCTGTTAAGACTTAAAAATTAAGTCTTGACTAACAGCAACTTCCCCTGAATTTCTCAAGTGCAAACCAAGCTCCAAATTTGGTAGCATGTGGACCTGACCCAAAGCTGAAGATTAAATCAACTGAAGCCTTTTTTTTTTTTGGCTTCCAGTGGGTCAGTCACACTTTTATACAGGACTACATGGTTAAGTGATACTTTGCCTGTAGTAACATGAATATTTCTGACTCTTTCCTCATCATTTTTTATTAAGAAACATTTGCCAAGCTTAACCCCAAATCACAAGTGTTTAAACAATATCACTTTTAAGAATAAACCTTATCCACTTTTTTTCCTCTATCTGTAGTTCCATACACCTTCACACAGACACTGCACGACAAGATGGCATGAGAGGCCAGAACATTTGCTTCATGACAGTTGTCAGATACTCAAATGAACAGCCACCAGGGAGCCAAGAGGGAAGGACTGAGCAGGTATGACTACAGGATTGGAAAATAAGGAAGCAGAAGACAAGGGTAAAGAGACTCTTTAGTAAAAAATAAAATAAAATCTATATATGATTTATATATATGATAAAATAAAAAAAAAATCTATATATGATTTTTTTTTCCTTTTCTGCCTCTGCAAGCACTTAACACAATCAAATGCTACAGGAGAATCAGGGCGGAACAAATGCTGAATATTTCTTTTTTCTTTCAGCAGGGCTCACAGCAGTAAGGCTGAAATTGACATTTACAAACATGATTGCAGATCCTTAGATCCCACAGCAACAAGTAGCTAAAAAAATGTAGTAGACTTGCAAAGATAGGGGGTAGGATCTTTTGAGGGTACGATCTCACCCTGGATTGGGGGATGAGTGTCCTGCCACCCACACCACCCATAGCAGAGCACCAGCTGCTGACAGAGACATGCCCTCAGCGAGCTGTGCACGCAGCCTCCTGCCCGTTCCGCACGCACTGACCAAGCACGGGAGCTAGCAGGAAGGCTGCTGTGCCATCACCACTCAGCTACCTCCAACAGGTTTTTCAAAGGAAACCTAGTGGTCTCTTAATTGACATTTATTTACAAGTGCCATATTGCTGGGCCCCAAAACTCCAGAGGTTCTGTGAATCGAGGGGCTATGTAGCACAGAACAGGCAGTGCATTTTAAATGTAACTGCTCAAAATGGCCATGCTATCATGCCACTTGCAACAGCTTCACAGAGTGAAAAATTACAAGAGGAGGACCAAAAATTACAAATACAGTCTTTAGGCTGGATTATGTCCATTTCAGCCCCTTAATATTTCTGCAACATATGTTTCAAGTGAAAAGTCAGAAAAAAAAAAACAACTCAAACCACTATTTGGAGCAGTTGTCATGATAAAATGCTAATAGATAGTCCATTCAATAAACTATTAGAAAATAAAAATAGCAGCTGGCAAAAGTCATGCTAGGGTTTTAAGAGAGCCTGAAAATATATACGCAGTTAAAGAAAAAAAAAAAAAAGATGTTTCCTTTAGCATTGTGTTTACTGCCACCAAACTACCGTAGCCAAGCGATGCAATATACACTTCAAAATGCACAATACACTTCAAAATAAAGCATTTTATCCTCAGCTCCCCACACCCCAACATGATGCGAAACTGCCTTTTGTAAACCCTCCTTTTTGCCTAGCTGTACGTTTTCATAGACCTCAATTTTGAAAACATACAGGGAAAAAAGTCTTTTTAGACAGCTTTTTCCTTCAAATCCCCACCAAAGGGAAGAAGCAGCACCTGAAGACCAAATGGACCTAAGTGAAACTCCTGTGGGGATGTTAAGGAGGATTAATCTATGCCAATTCACAAATAACAGACACCCTAGGTTATGCACCCTGTGTTGTATTATTCTCAGCAATACCACAATACTAGCAATTGCCTCAATTTCCTTAAGCAGCACTGCAAAGGCAATCCCTAAGGAAAGGGAAAGAAAAACAAGTTTGGTCAATTCTTATGCTCATCTCTATGCTAATTCAGGTCTGTTGAGTAATTGCCTAAAATGACTAGGAAAATTAAACTAATATTCACATTTTAAAGCTGTGAATATTAGTTTTAAAGATGTGTATGGCATTGAAGAGGCTTTCAGGGTGAACTGAGGTGTAGCTGCATTACCTGAGCGTTCCCTAGGCTTCCAACCTTAGATGCTATTGCACTGGGGGAACCTGCTGACTCTAAGTAACAGTACGGAGCATAGAGCGGAGTGGAGACACCACAGATAGGCTCTGTGACAAGAGGGGGGCTCGATCGTTCTTG
This sequence comes from Oxyura jamaicensis, assembly GCF_011077185.1. Lineage (NCBI taxonomy): Eukaryota > Metazoa > Chordata > Aves > Anseriformes > Anatidae > Oxyura > Oxyura jamaicensis. Next base: position 266,921 of record NC_048895.1, read on the forward strand.
TACACGTGGAGACCAATAAGCTGCACATTTGCTACCCTGTGTCAATGACCTGCCATGTTTCTGACAAAATGCTGTACTCTAGTGAACTTTTGCACATTACAATATCTTTATAATACCAAAACACACCTCCAGCCCCAAAGTTACCCACCTCTAAGGTAAGACCACCCCTCACTGAGCACATGCTCTGAATTTCTCGGAGCCTATACTTTTAAACAAAAACAAGAAAACTTTTTAAAAATCATTCTGTGATAAACAAGATATACTTGACTAGAGTCACTCAAGCTCCACCTAAAAGATAGAAAATAATATAAATTGGCTCAAGAGAGAGGGGATATCAGGGAAGGACACCATCCTGACTTCTGGGATCAGTCGACAGGCTGAGCCTCTCTTCCACCCCCATTCGGACGCCTTGAGGTGAGATTTGAATACTTGGTTATACTGGGTGTCTCCATGGAAACTTAGAAATCTCTGGAGTCTTTGTGCCTTTTAACATGTTAATAGCCAGGATGAGTAACTGTGTATTTCATAAATGCTAGCTTGCTTTTGCAGCCAGTGAATTTGTCAACAGTAATCCAAAGAACCTGTGTAACTGTTGCTGCAATAAATTGCACTTAATTGCTGTGTTCCTAGCTGTGACTGTTCTCATTGAATGCGACTAGAGTGTTACGTTGTTGGAGAATCTGTGACTGTGATAGTTCAGTACCTGGAATCTGACCAGACCCATAACAGTTAATCGTCTACACCTCTTAATGCGACAAGGTTTCTATTTTCACTTCAGAGCTAGACCCTGGGCTTCAGGGTCTGATCTATCACTAACATAAGCTAGTGAAAGAAGGTCTTTGCTGCCCTCAAAGGCTATTGAATCAAGCCTTCGATCAGCTTTGGTTAACAACAAGTACTATTATCAAAATTGTACACTGATTTGAACCACTCCAACTCCTAACTATAATTTTACACATAAAAACTGTTGGAAACAGATGAGGTCTTCTCATTGTAAAACAGAAGCCAGCAAACTAGCCAAAAAATGCTTTTCTACCCCCTGTTAAAAAGTTCTGGAGAAGTGAGGGTGTGAAGGGAAAGGAAAGGAGGGTTTTCACCCAGGAATCGGCTCTGGAAATAAGCGGCTCTCCTGCCCCAGCTGAGCCTATGTGTACGTGGAAGGAGTTATATGGGCCAAGCAACAATATTGGGAACCCAGGAGATCAAATCAGCAAGGAGTGTTTAAAAAGAAACTTTTGATCCTATTGAATGATAATCTGCTCCTAATCTCATGGAGCAGATTATCTTGAGAGTCATCACGCAGCACTTGCAGGGCAAGCAGGCGATCATGCCCAGTCAGCATGGGTTTATGAAGGGCAGGTCCTGCTTGACGAACCTGATCTCCTTCTATGACAAAGTGACGCGCTGGGTGGATGAGGGAAAGCCTGTGGATGTGGTCTACCTTGACTTCAGCAAGGCTTTTGACACCGTTTCCCACAGCATTCTCCTCAAGAAACTGGCTGCTCTTGGCTTGGACTGGCGCACGCTTCGTTGGGTTAGAAACTCGCTGGATAGCCGGGCCCAAAGAGTCGTGGTAAATGGAGTCAAATCCAGTTGGAGGCCGGTCACTAGTGGCGTCCCCCAGGGCTCGGTGCTGGGGCCGGTCCTCTTCAATATCTTCATTGATGATCTCGATGAGGGCATTGAGTGCACCCTCAGTAAGTTTGCAGATGACACCAAGTTAGGTGCGTGTGTCGATCTGCTCAAGGGTAGGAAGGCTCTGTAGGAGGATCTGGAGAGGCTGGACCGATGGGCTGAGGTCAACTGCATGAAGTTCAACAAGGCCAAGTGCCGGGTCCTGCACCTTGGGCACAACAACCCCAAACAGAGCTACAGGCTGGGAGATGAATGGTTGGAGAGCTGCCAGGCAGAGAAGGACCTGGGAGTAGTAGTTGATAGTCGGCTGAATATGAGCCAGCAATGTGCTCAGGTGGCCAAGAAGGCCAACAGCATCCTGGCCTGTATAAGAAACAGTGTGGCCAGCAGGGCTAGGGAGGTGATCGTCCCCCTGTACTCAGCTCTCGTGAGGCCGCACCTCGAGTACTGTGTTCAGTTTTGGGCCCCTCGCTACAAGAAGGACATGGAGGTGCTCGAGCGAGTCCAGAGAAGGGCAACGAAGCTGGTGAGGGGCCTGGAGAACAAGTCTTACGAGGAGCGGCTGAGGGAGCTGGGGTTGTTTAGCCTGGAGAAAAGGAGGCTCAGGGGTGACCTTATCGCTCTCTACAGGTACCTCAAGGGAGGCTGTAGCGAGGTGGGGGTTGGCCTGTTCTCCCACGTGCCTGGTGACAGGACGAGGGGGAATGGGCTTAAGTTGCGCCAGGGGAGTTTTAGGTTGGATGTTAGGAAGAAATTCTTTACCAAAAGGGTTGTTAGACATTGGAATGGGCTGCCCAGGGAAGTGGTGGAGTCACCATCCCTGGAGGTCTTTAAAAGACGTTTAGATGTAGAGCTTAGGGATATGGTTTAGTGGGGACTGTTAGTGTTAGGTCAGAGGTTGGACTTGATGATCTTGAGGTCTCTTCCAACCTAGAAATTCTGTGATTCTGTGAATCAGTAAAGTTTTAATACCAGCTCCAACCACATAGCTCACTGGGACAGCTAAAGGTGTCAACAAACACCAGCTAACAAGAAGTACCTGACAAGCAAAACCCTCTATTCTCTTTCTTCTATTTAGACAACTACAAATAATCAATGAGTAAAATAAAACAAGAAAATAAATCTTTCAGCTAGTGATGCAGTTATTTTAAGAACAGGATTTTTATCAGAAATGTTTTGCCTCTTCTTATTGGTAGTACAAAGCCAAAATCAATGACACAAGGTAAAATTCCACTTTCCTGTCTCCACATGCTTAATTTATGATTTGGCAGCTTACAGTGCAGACAGGATATCTGCTTGCTTTCTCACGCTCTAGGTCTAAACCTGCAAGTATCAGTGCATGTTAACTCTGCTCAGACAGTTAAAGCTGTGTTTGACTAGAGCAACCTCAGCAGCTCATTTCCATCGTCAGGTCCCGTTTCAATTTACTGAATGGCTGTTTCTCTCATTTGCATCAGGAAGAGAGAAACAGGATGACTCTGTATGGGCTCATGACAGGTGGCCCATTTTGTGCAAGATTCAGAAGTCTGGCATCACTGAGTCACAGCAAAAATGGAGAATTTTGAAATTCTTCTCAAAGTACAATTAAGAACACTTTGCTTTTTTATGTTACCATACACAGCACAACAGACATTCAGAACAAGAAGACCTTCCAAGCTATTAACAGCATTTCTTCTACCAGCTCTTCTTTTATTTACTTCATTAGCTGAAAAAAACAGAACTGAAACATTCTGCATGTGGCTTGAAGTCCACTGGGGTCAACAGATACCTTTCACAGACACTTCAGTAGAATTCTGCCCCATTCGATACAATACAACTAGAACACTTCTGAATGCCATCCGGTATAGCTTTAGTGATTTACTAATTTGCTAATGTTCCAAAAGAAAACTGAAACAACACACAGACCCCAAACTTTGTTACTTCTGCTTTCTTTCCTACAGTAATTCTAACTCGTTTGCCATTAGAGAATGTATTCTGTAGTAATTCCATGACAATTCGAACAAAAAACCGTAACAACAAATAAAATCCCACACATTTCACACAGTCCTTTTTAATTGGCAAATACAGTAGAAATAGCTGAGGATGGTGAGACATATTTGGGGAGGGGATTATTATACACATTAATGTGAGGCTGTAAGACAGAACCTGCACTACTCTGGAGATATGCAAATAAGCGAAGAGTGGAACAAGAAGAATTTTTGTACTAGTTTCTGCTGTCTAAAAAAAAAAAAAATATGATCATCCATTTCTCCAGAAAAGTTAGTAAGGCTTACAGGAGAAAAAAAAATATATGCAGAGAAATGCTGCAAGAACTGTATTTATTAGAATATCTCCTGGGGCACATAACCCACATAAGACCTGAAAACCCTTCCACCTCCCCTACCTGAACTTTGAGAAAATGATGCCCAAGCTCCTCTGTGAAAAGGAAAAAGACTGAACAGCTTATATAACTTCCCCTTTTTACTAGCGATACATTACAATGACTTCTATTTGCATAAGACTAAAAATAACACCATCAGTTGGATGTAAATCAAAAAGATACCCCATCTTGTTCTTTTCCCTAACATCCATATAAAAACTTATATTTGAAACCCTGTACAAAATATTTCTTCTTTTAATCAGGGGAAAAGAAAATTGCCTCTAAATAGAAGGGAACTTAAGAATACTTAAAATACATTGAAAAAAGGGGTCCAAATAGCTCAGGAAATGCAAGCTGAAAGAACACATCTCATCTCCTACAGTTAAATAATCCCACTGACCCAACCAGTTGTGGTTCTAGCTGTATTTGGACCCCTGTGGCAGTGGGACACATGAAGCACACAAATACAGACTATACATGCATGTGGCCACCTCCTCAAAAAGCTTCTGAATAAGTCAGCCGACTTCAACCAAGTGTAGCAGAGCCGTAGAGTTTCAATGCCATCAAGTTCCTATGAGTTTCATAAAAATGGGAGTCATAGAGATGAGGAGTACCCTGGTAATGTCATTCTCTGAGGAAAAAGCTATATTATGATCTAAGCTCTATTTCACATCAGCTAATCAGCATGGAATTTCAACTGTGAAACTTTAATCTACAAACTAAATTTGTTTGGGTCCACTACTTGCTGGAACTACAAGTACTAAAGATATGACTACATACTAATATCACAAATAATACTCCTACTAACACATATAAACATATATTCATTATGTAAATCCCACCGCAAAAACTGCATGTAGTGTTTATGCAATAAACACAGATGGCATTCCTCTTCAGATCTCAGCACTGAAGCTTTTTGCACAAGTCTCAAGATCTGACTGTCAGCATATGTTAAATGTTGTCTTGTACACTAGCTGACAGCAGGCCCTCTTCTTACCCCCACCCACAGAGGGGGGTACAAGATCTATATGGTGCATATATACAAGGAAAACAACAAGGATGTTTATAGACCTAAAAATAAGGAAAAGTGTTTGGCAGTATAGGTGAAACTAGTACAGACATCTGGAAGCAAGAAAGCCAACCGTAAGACCGAGGGGCTGGAAGCAACTTTCATTCCTACCTGGCTCAGTGCAATTTCTGACATAGAGCTGCCCCCCATCCTCTGGGACCTCAGTCGTGTTGTCCTCATTTGCTTGCAGTAGCTGTCTCCCACTCCATTTGTCATCGATTTCCACAGAATAGCTCAAAGCATCATAACCTACAACAAACAAACAAAAAACAGCAAATATGAGACCGCACAGGAAAGGTGACTCATGATTCTGTTCCTAAATGTTTAGAGCACCCAAAATATTTGCATTTTAGACTCAGTGCCCCTTGCATTAAAAACAGTGGCATTTCAAACCCCACTGGAAAGGTATGCTGCTGTTAGCTCTACATCCCAGCAAGTCCCCAAAACACAAGGAGTGTAGTGTATTGTATGTGGAGTGTATGGCAAGGTTTTGGTAGCAGGGGGCCATAGGGGTGGCTTCTGCAAGAAGAATCCAGAAGCTGCCCCATGTTAGATAAAGGCTCCGCCCTGGCCAGATGCAGGCCAATAAGCAATATTTTTTGCGCCTCTGTGAGAGCATGTTTAAGACAGGGAAAAAACCGCTGCAGTACAGCAGCTAGGAGAGAGAGAGGAGTGAGAAGCAGCCTTGCAGCTGCCAAGGTCAGTGAAGAAGGAGGGGGAGAGGTGCTCCAAGCACCAGAGCAGAAGTCCCCTGTGGCTTGTGGTGAGGCCCATGGTGAAGCAGGCTGTCCCCATGCAGCCCATGGAGTACCACGGTGGAGCAGGGTTCCACGCTGCAGCCTGTGGAGGAGACCATGGCGGAGCAGGTGGACCTGCACAGGAGGAGGCTGCTGCCTGTGGAAGACCCCCGCTGGAGCAGATTCTGGGCTGGAGCTGTAGCCCGTGGAGAGGAGCCCACGCAGGATCAAGGGGTCTGGGGGGAGCTGCCACCTGTGGAGAAGTTTGCTCCTGAGGGATGTACCCCATGGTACAGACCCATATCTGGAGCAGTTCTTGAAGAATTGCTGCCTGTGGGAAGCCCACACAGGATCAGTTTGGGAAGGACGGCATCCTGTGAGAGGAACCCCATGTTGGGGCAGGGAAAGAGCAGGAGCTCTGAGAAGGAGCAGCGGAGAAAAAGTGCTATAGACTGACCATAACCCCCATTCCCCTGCACTGCTCGAGGGAGGAGGTGGAAGAGGGTGGATGGGGAGAAGGCATCTTTGGTTTCTTTCTTTTGTTTCTCACTTCTCTAGCTTGTTAGTAATGGGCAATAAGGCTCATGGGCAATAAATCTCCCTACTCTGAGTCTCTTTTGCCCATTATGATAATTGTTGAGCGATCTCCCCATCCTTATCTCAACCCTTGAGCCCTTTGTGTCATATTTTCTCCCCCTTCCCCTTTGAGAAGGGGGATTGAGAGAGCGGCCATGGCAGAACTCGGTGGCCCACCTGAGTAAAACCACCACAAGGAGTCAGGTCCATTCCTACACAACTTCACTTATTAAACGCACAACTTCACTTACTAGACGCACACATCATAGTAAAAGTGCGTCTAAAATCTCACAAGGAGTTTTTAAGTGCAAAATCAGTTTAAAATTGAAGTATCATCCACTGCTGCCTGGACAAAAAAAAAAAAAAAAAAAAAACATGAACACCTACACAGTTCATTAGCTCTGCAGGCATCTCACTGCTCTTCAGTACCACAGTACTTGCAAAAGTCTACTGAATTTTGCACATGGTGAGAAAACACTTCTGCCACTTCTGCTTAGGATTGAGATCAAGCTGGCTGCTGAATGAGGCCTAAGAGAGGCAGGCTTTGACACAGAAGACAGGTAGGCTTCTCTGTTATCAATAATGTGCTCAGCAGGTGCTAGGAAAGCTCTGCATGCACAGAGCACATGGCTTCTTGTGCCTGCAGAGACACAGCTCAGCAACTTGCACCATGCCAGGGAACAGGAGAGGGAGACTGCAAGGGAGAGGGTACTGAGGTGCAGGATCAATCACTGTTTAAAATTATGCCTTGTAATAAAGGTTGGAACAGCTACTTTGACCAAACTGGTCCATAGGGACCCATTTCAATATCTTGTGTCCACTGCAATGTCCAATTTCCATGTCGGTGGAAAGGCTCCTGAACCTGCTCCCCATGGGCCAGCCAGCAGCTTTACAATGCATTATGAAGCATTCATTCATAAACGTAAAGTGTACAGCTTCCTTCAGGTTCTGCTCACAGAGCAGAAAACAACTAATAAAAATGCCTTTACAAGAATATGGCCATATCTACCCTCAGAACAGTTATTAAGCCCAAATGCACCATTATTCCCACCCAACACAGCCTCATTTCAACCACTAAGATCACAGGGTATGGGGCCAGAGCATGCCTCCAAGCCACTTCAGAAGCCTTCCCTACTTCAAATTGTCAAGTAATACCTACAGATATCAGGGAGGTACTTTATGGAGAAAGGGATAAACCTCAGCCCAGCTGGTGTTAGCCATTTTAGACCAGGGTGTCTGAGTTTACTCTCTACTATGCCCTAGCATGTAAAGTCCTTCAAACTCAAAGCATGTGTGCATTAATGACTTCACATTTTCCAAACATCAGCCATCTTGCTTTTGCTTGCCAGTTTCCTTGCTAGTGGGACCCAGACCGGATTGCAAAACCACTGCACGCCATCAAACATTTTCAGCACTACAGACAATTGCTGCTGAGAATACTAAAAACCAATCCCAGAAGCCTATTCCTAGGCCATCAGCCAATGAAACAAGAATCACTACCTGGAAGGCAAGTAGCAGAGTAGTAAAATGGGGAGACTAGAGAAACATGTCTTCAACTCCAGCAAAAGATGAATGAAGCTGGCATCAGGACTTTGCTGCAGAGAAGCCACAAAGAACTGAAGAGCAGATATTGAGAACCAAGTGTATGCAATTACAGCTGGGCAAGAGACAGACTGAAAGGTTGACTGACTGGGTACCAAAACCAATTTGCGTGCAATAAACCTGAAGACGCATCACGCCATGCCACTGGCTCCCACCTGCAGCACAGTATATCAAACTGCAGTTGTTCTACAGCAGCTTCATGACCATGACCTTCATTGACTGGTTGCAGCTGAACACTTCACTCTGCATTCTCCTGCCAGGCTTACAAGGTATAGGATGATTTCTGAAAATAATATGTAACAAGTAACCCCACAAATGTAACATACAATTACTTTGCCTCATTACTTCTGACCCTTTCCTTGCTTTACTCCCATCTTCAGCTTTGCAAGGTGCCATGAAACAAAGCTCTATTTTAGCAACGTCAACAAAAACAGATGGCTGTTTTCCATGGCATTCTTAGTACAACACTGGTCAGCCTTGGACATGTCATGTCTATCTGTTTAACTGAAAGGACATACTCACATATCAGTTCCATGCTTCCTATATAGTTCTCAATTCAAACGAGGGAAAAAAAAAAAAAAAAAAGTATTTTTTTAAAGAAGCCAAGGCACCCACTTCAAGCAGGCACCTACATCGACCATCTTGCAGCAGAGACCTTGAGCCTGACAACAAACATGTGAAAGATCTCTACACACCCATCCACCCTTCTGCCAAGCAGAACTGGGGCTCTCTCACAAGGACTTTGCTACTCAGGTTACCCTTCAAGTGCCTATCACTGATGATGTCCATAACCTTTCTCTTGAACATGCTCAGGCTGTAGCAAAGCCTGGCTATCCTGCCCACTGGGAAGAACATGCAGTTGTTTGTTCAAAATATAGGACGTTTTGAAGCAAGCCAGAAACAATAGGCTTGACTCTACAGAGGCTGCAGTCTGCACCCTGTGGCTGGAGACTTAAAGCCACCACTAAAACTTGACCCTTCCCAGTTCTGTTCAGTCTGAAGGACGCTCTGAAGAAAGATCACAGAGCACTGGAAGTGGGACTCAAGTCTTGGGGACATGCCTAAGAGGATGCTTAAGGATAACAGAAAAGGTTCCTTGCGGGTCCCAACCCCTTCTTTTCTAACTCATCTGATTGAGATGGAGGTGGCCAACCTGAGACTTTCCTGTCTTGCCCACATCAAAGCCTGGTCAGGGCAGCTCCCAAGTCACAAGGGGGAAAACACACATTGCACAGGCAGCCTTAAGTACCTTGTGTCCTAAGCAAAACAAACAAATAAATAACACACTATTCTCCATTTGCTGTGCTTTACAAACTTTAGAGAATGTTCTTCACTATTTGTTTAGTCTGTGAGCATGGATGAGAGCTTAAGCTGTGAGTTAAACATACACAAACATCACTGATAGAAATGGACTGCATTTCTCAAAATGAGCGCACCCAATAATGCAACATCAGGCATCTTCCTTAATAATAAACATGCTCTGGTAATCTGAGCTAAGCAGCTTCGGTTCCACGTGCTAGCTGTTTTCAAAGCACTGAGGCTCCTCTCCCAGTGGTCAGAACTTCACTGCACATTGCTGCAGGGAGGAAAGGTACAAGGAGAACCCTCAAGGACTGCAGAGACCCAGAGGTTCCTGCAGAAACCTCTCCCGCCTCCTCCCAGCCCTAAACAGCTGTCAGCCTCCAACTGAAAGCTTTTCCAAAAGAGGGAGAGAGGGGAGAGAAAAAAAAAAGAAAAAAGAAAAAAGAAAAAGCCATCTGAGAGTTATTGGGGGGCGGAGGGAGGATTAGTTTAGCAGTACCTGTTTATAACAGCTGCATTCAGCATTCACACAAATTGCAACTAGCAGCAGAATCTGTCTGCAGCCAAACTCAAGGGGACAACCACAACTTGCACCAGCAAAAGCTTTCCTCCTGCCACACCAGGTTTATGCAGGCCAGCTGTCCCATGGCAGGACTTGTGCCCCACTGACCCCAAAAGTCCATAAACCAGGGACCTCACCCTATCTCATCTACAGGACAGTTTCAAACAGGCAGCACAACAATCACTGTCTTTGAGAGCAAATCTTTTGCAACACATGCTTTTGGGTCCTCATTTCTGACTGCATCTTGCAATCCTTTATTCATCTGCCCTAATGCAAAACTTATGCTGACATGAAGCTTCCCATCAGCTGCCAGAAGTTGTGGGGCCCGAGCCCCTTCTTTGCTAAACAAGAGCCCAATCCATTGATTGCAATATATGCTAAATCACAGCCAGCAAAACGTAGAACAAAAATCCTATCTTCTGCAGAAGGACTGTGAAAACAGCAAGGAGTAAGCAAAAATTCTTCAAGGACAAATAGCAAAGGTTAGAAAAAGAAAGCCAATAGTTTTCTTTCTGAAGACAGTTATTCACAATTGGATGATTTTTAATGGGAAACATGTCAAAGCCATTTGTTTCAATTTCTCAGGCTAAAACTATTAAACATCTTGCATTAGCTATATTGTCTTTTTGTTCAGGCCAGTATCTATGTTAGATATTTTTCTTATTAATGCATTAGTTGCTGTATTTATAATAAAATAATACTGGGACATCTTTAAAAGCTTTGCTACAATAGAGATTTTTTCCCCCAACCTTCTGTTCCATGGCATATTCCAAAGTGGGAGAAATTTTTTTTGAACACTGATCATTGCCACAAGGTATTTTCCATAACTCCAATGATCCGACACAGGTTTTGAATTAATGCCTCTGAAGCCAGGTTCTAGAGAGCTTTATTTTTGCTTACTCCCAGAGATATTTCCATGGACAACTGGCACCCGGATCACTGTTCCTGTTTTTGTGCCTGTACTGCCTTTCATAATACATGTAAGACAACGCAGACAGTGCACTTCCACTGGTCTTGCCTCTTCCAATAACACAGTGAGCACAGTAGTGTTTGCTTGCTGCAAACCCTTGTAGCTGCCAGGCTGGGGTGGCAGACCTATGGGAACAGGCTCTCCAGCAAGACTGCTGATCTGCTCTACTTATGATCATAAAAATGAAATAGAGTGGAAAGAAGAACTGATCGAGTCACTCAAAGCTTCTAAAAATGCTCAGAATCCGACCCTAAGCTCTACGTGGGAACTCCAGAGCTCCTTAAGCTGTGCCAGATGGCTCTGCCTGCCGTTCACTGCTTCCAGGGCTGCAGAAACACAACCAGGCACATCCTCATTGGCATTTTTCAGCACGAAGAGCACCATGTTATAATGTGGCACAGCACGCCAGTGCTCCTCCGTTAGGCGCTGATCACAGAGGTGTCTCAGCTCTCAGCATCGAGTCACGGGACCTCATCAGGCCAGAAGTACAGCTGGACCTTGGCAGGGGCAAAGTGATGTGGTGCAGGCTGTGGGCCCCTGCAGCAGCAAAGGTTCCCAGCTCACCTGCAGCCACTTGGTCCCCAGCAAAGAACATGTTCACGCAGGTTTCACCAATGCTCCCATAGAGAGCATTGTCCTTTTACTGCCATAAAAATGAGCACAGTTGTCCCCCTCATTAGGGGCGTTAATTACTTCTGGTCCAGTAGCAGTGAGGGTCTCTAGATGGAAGGAGGTGCCGATGCTACTCTGCTGGGCACTGCATGCAAGCAGCACCCATCTCAAACACAGCACTGCCATAGTGCAAGACCAGCACACATTGCAAGTTCACACCTACCACAAGGCCCAGCAACTAACGCATACATACAGTCCCTGCTCTAAGTGCCTGCCACCACATGAGGGGAGCTATTAGCAGCTTTCTCTCCAGGCTGCTGCTTTCAAACACTCCTCACCCCAATGCCATCATCAGATCAGAAGGCCACTGCATGGACCCAGCCATGAAACAGTGCTCATTTCACCTGATCCACAAAAAATATCTGTTACCCCATAACTAGAGGGAAAATAGAAGAAAAAAGTTAAGAGGAAGGTGAGGGGATAAATCAGGGAGTTAAGAGGAAGATGAGGGGATAAATCAGGGTCTTGAAAAGCTCTCCAGAACCATGCTCATGTACAGACACAATTCTACTTGAGTGCATCATAGCACTTCTCATTCAGAGTGGGGTTGAGTCAGCGGACAAGACAGCCTTAGGTTAATGGGAGGATTAGAAGGCACTCAGGCACAATGTTCAGCTGGAATAACTCTTTGAGCTCCAGCGTATAAACTGATCTACAGCAGGATTTGTGCTGCGGCTCAGCACCAATGCCGGGGCACAGAAGCACAGTGGAGATGAAAGGTGCTGGTAGGCAGCGAGGAGCTGACAGAGCAGTGGCTGGCCAGCCAAACTGACAAAGGGACAGATCTGTCACCATAGCCTTTTAGGAGCACAATGCATTACTGCCAATGGCTTCGCAGTGTTGCTTCGCAGTGTTGGCAGGTATCCTCATCTCTCACTGACAATAAACTACTTTCTATGCAAACTGCTAGGTCCTGATGGCTGAAGCCAAAAACATCACAGCTTTGCTGGAATATGTTTGCCCTCCCTCCTCTCTTGTCTGTCCCTTTTATCTATTGTTTGGATGGTGGCAGTTTCCGTTTTTTGAAGTTTTTGTTGTTTTTGTTTGTTTGTTTTTTGAACCAGCTGAATTATCTCCCTCCCCCTGAAGTTTCCCTACAGGGAATACAACAGGGAAATATTTCTGGAGAAGAAAACACCTGGAAGATCCAGCTGCCTGCTGGCCCCGGCAGGTGAGCACCCAGCCAGCCCACATCCCCATGTCTCGTCTCCCCAGCGCGACAGATCTGCCACGGATTTTCACAGGGTAATCTGAGCTCAGGATTGCATAAACGTTTCAGAAATGGATTATCTTTCTTTCCAGTCTGATCTGGGGGATGTTCTCCTTTCAGAACCATCAGCAGCAAAGACCATAAATAGAGTATCCTCAGGGAAAAAGCAAAAATGAAAAAACTACACCTGGCTTTGAAGAGCAGCCTGTTCCCCCTATCTGATTTCAAGGCTGTATTTCTGTATCAGTCTAGGTGGAAAGGGTAGGAGAGGCACTTTGGCCAGGCCACCATCATTATTAATACTTGCATAGAGTGAGCAGAGCACAGAGGCCACAGAGAAGTTACAGGCACACAATAAATACACCAGGACCCTGCACGGAAGGCCTAGCCAGATGGCAGGCCACAAGGCAAGGAAGGTGCAGAGCGGAGAAGCAGCTTGCCCTGTAAGATCACACTGCTGGCCACACAGCACAAAGGGAGGTGGCCACTCATAGGCCAGCATGCCAGGAAGAGCTCCTGGGGGTCCTGCAGGATACACTCATTTGGATGGTGAAATCCTCTGTTAAGGCACAGGCAGATGCTGAGGAAGAACATGGCAGCACCACAGCCATCACTGCATGCCTGGAGCAGCAGCTGCACCCCCCCCGAGCAACATGGGCAGGAATGCACTGTGACCATCCCCCTTGCATGGGACAGGGCTACCCCCTGCAACCAGAAGATTCCCCCACAAACGCTGCTCTGTGGGAGAGACGATTTTGTTTCACGTGGAGCAGGGAACGGCATGCAGATGTCCCCATGCCAGGCAAAGCATCAGTCACTGCTCTGCAATGTTGCTCTCCAGCCTTTTCCGCCCTCGTTGCTCCTTTAGGCAGGGCTGTAGAGCTTGAGGGGAGACAGTGCCCCCCACCCCAAACAACTTCACCTTTCTGCTGTCAGACAAGGCAACAACACCCAAACCTAAGCTCCTGAACACAGCCAAAAAGGGGCAGAACCAGGGTCAAAACTCTCAACCCCTGCAGCAACATGTCTGTACATAACCACTAGCAGAAGAGTACCCACAAAACTCCCAGATGCACTTATATCCCAAATGCCTCTTGCTCTTTGTTGCAGAGATAAACACAACTGAAGTTAGAGATCCAGCCTGGTGTCGGGGCTGCTGGGGGGAACCAGCAGTCTGGCTTTTCCCCTACCAGCAGCTGCCCCAGCGAGGCTCTTTGTGCAAACCAATCCTCCTCTCCTCCAGCAAGAAGACACCCTCACAGACACCAGATGTGCTAACTCTCCACACCCAAAGACCTGTTTCAGTCCCAACACACCACATGGTATTAGCAAAGCATTGTGTTTGCACCCTCAGAGGAGCAGAACCCACCTGGGAAAACCACAGGCACTGGCCCCGGCACCACACAGCCTCCTCTCTCAGGCCTGCCTGGGTGGGCTCCGGGCAGAGGCTCGGCAGCTGGTACTAGCAGAGTACACGGGAGCCTACATGCCCCCCAAAGCAGCTTCTGGCCCTCCCAGCCGCTGTGGAGCCCACAAGCAGCAGCTGGAAAGCGGCACACTCAACACAGCTCAGCTGCAGGCCATTAGGCTGAGCACACTCTGAAGGCCAGGTGACAACTCCACAGCTACTACAGCAGTGGGAAGAATGGCAAAAAATGTAACTTCACGCTTATTTTAACTCAGGAAAGTTATCTATTGTCTGAAAATGAGATTTCCACATGCACTCTGCTCAAGTCTCCCTCTATTCCCGTCTTGGAGGCAAAGAAAACTTCAAGGTTTTCTGCAGTTGCAGGCAGATGGAGAAGGTCCATGCAAAGCACGCCATCTGGCACAAGTGTCCTGCTGGGGGGACACTTTGGAAACACGGGGGAACTCCTCTGTAGCACCTGCCCTGCCCATCAGCAAGGTCAGCGTCAGGCTGCTGGAGAGCGAAGCTTGCCCATCCTTTAATCCTTCATCCTGTGTTTCATCCTGTGGTTTACCTCAGACCAACCTCTTCCACACCTTCACATCCAACCTAGCTGGGAAGCACAAGCAGCTCAGGCAGATGGCAATAGGACAAGGGGAAACATTTTTAAACTAAACAAGGGGAGATTTAGATTAGATGTTAAGAGGAAATTCTTTACTCAGAGGGTGGAGAGGCACTTGAACAGGTTGCCCAGAGCTGCGGATACCCCATCTCTGGAGGTGTTCAAGGCCAGGCTGGATGGGGCTTTGAGCAGCCTGGTATGGTGGGAGGTGTCCCTGCCCATGGCGGGGGGGTGGAACCGAGTGGTCTTTAACGTTTTTTCCAACCCAAACCATTCTGTGATATAGGATTACCTTCAGTGCTTTACATAGCAAAGCTCAGACGATGGACAAGCATCTGCAAGAGATGAAATCTACTGTTTACTGCACCATTTAAAGACAAATACCACCAAAATCTGCTCCTAAATGGGAAAACCAAAGGTAAAATGAACAGTGGGGACGCAATAATTAAAGACAATCATAGCATAGGCAGTAAGACTGTGGAAGGCATTGCCATAATCTGGAGACCAGACTGAAACCTAGATGCTGCACAACGCACACCTGCAGTTTTACTGCATTCTCTCATGTTCACTAATTAAATGGGTATAAACAAGTCTCCTTCTTTTCCCTCCAGAGCGGTAGCACTCCTTGTCACAGCTGTGGAAGCCATGAGGACCGGAGCTTGCTCAGCTGGGAGGGATGTCAGAGGGGTGCAGCACTCATCCTCTGGGCAGTGTGCAGATTCACAAGAACCTGAAGATTTCTGCAGGTGCTGATTCACCATCCTCTCAACAATGTTAGTTTTATGCATGATAACTGATGATGAAGCTTCTTGTTTGCTGTCTCATGCCAAAGATTGTCACAACATATCAGATTACCCTACGTTGCCCTGAGTGTTCATTGCACAGTTCATGCAGAAATTTGTCTTTATTATTCTATCAGTTTGACCATTAAATTAGCCATTCCCTTCTTCTTGCCTTACATCTCAGTACAAAAGAAACAGCTGAGCACTTAAAAAATACCACTTGTAAAATTTCCCTTCACATCTCGTGTGATTCAAATCCTCTACAGACTAAATACTCTTTTTTCTTCTTATGATAATCTTTTCATGCCCCTAATCATTTTCATTATTTTTCTTTGGACTTTCCTCTCTGCCCCCACTGAAGCCACACATGACACTCAAGGTGACAGTTTTCCGTTGATCTATACAGCAGTGCTGCGTATTTTTAGTCTGATTCTCCATTAGTTTCATTTCTCTTGGGTATTGTAACTCTTCTGCCAGCCCTTTCATTTCATTAACATTTCACCTTTTACAAATGCAGGGCCTGAACACTGGTGATATTATCTCCGCTGTTTGGCAGCTACTGACTGCCAGGCATGATTTCTGCTGCACCCCAGCACAGTACATCTTTCTTGACAGAGCTGGTGCCTGTTTCTTCTACCCTGAGACATTCCAAAACTGGTACAATGCCCGAATACCAGCCAGCAACACACACTGTTTGCTTCCCACTGCTTCTCTGGCTGACGTAGGGATGAATGATAGGGGTAGATAAAGCAGCAGCATCTGCATTGCCCTGCTGCAGAGGCCAGAACTTTTTCTTCCCCAATAAAAAGACAAGAAGATTTTAGGAAGGAAAAACACATAAGGAAGACAGGCATTAAATCTCCACTGCCAACATAACCTCTGAGCAGTTCTCTCCTCTGGCCCATGCTCCCTCCCAGCCATGCTCCTTTACCTGCTCCCTGCAAGGCACACACCAGAGAATGCTAAAATGCAGTCAGACTCCCCGCTGACTCCTTTCTTCTGCATTTCACTAAAACTCCCACCAAATCCCTTCTTGTGTCAGTAACCTTCTTGACTCAATTTACCAACTCTCCCTGCTGCTGGCAAGCCAAGAGCACTGTTCAGAATCTTCCCAGGCCACTGTCCAAAACATGGGCTCCACGCAAAGCCCAGTGAAGCCAGAATAAAAGGTCCCTACGACTTCAGAGCACAAACAAAGAAACAAAGGGCAAGAATCACAGCAGTAGTACATTTTACTGGTGTTACTTTATGGGTGGTTACACCACAAGTCATCCAAGTCAACCCTGACTGCTGTATCAATTAAGCTGTGCATCATGGTTTTCTTCATTCAGAGTAGGCAGCAGGGAAAAATTAGCAATAATGAATTAAAAATAACCTAAAATTGATTTCCCATCAGTGCTACGTTTTATACAGTTCCAAGACTGTGTGGCTGCTTGAACCTAGAAATCAAAGCCTTGCATGGTTGAAAAAGCAGTAATTGGGAGCCTCACTATCAAACAGATCCTTTTTTCTTGGAAGACTTGGACAATGTCACACAGTGAGAGTGTAATTATCTGGAGGAGACATATCTTTTAAAAGCAGTGGAAAATCAGTTGTATTCCAAGCCTATATGACAAGGGCAAATAGATGGCAGTTTTGGGGGATTTATTTTTGTTTCTTTAGGAGATGAACACTTCCTCCTCCATATTTACATATTTCTTACCTAATTCGTATCTGACACAGTGGGAGGAAAGACAGTTTGGGGTGAGGTGAAATGTATTAGTTGACTTGGAATAAAGAACTTGATTTTGGTTTGTCTGTTCCTCTTTTACACTTTTAGCTAAATATAACTCTGTAGAACTAAAATTTAGTCTGAAAATGTAATAAAGACACACTGGGTGGAGAAAGTTGCAACTCTTCAAAAAAAAAAAAAAAGAGAGAGAGAGAGAGAGAGAAAAGAGAAGAAAGGATGACTTTTTCCCCACTTTAATTCTGGACTATACCAGAAGTGTCACCATAGCAGCTCTGCTTGCACAATCAGCACTGAATTCACCCTGAAGTTCAGGTGCCCGCTCAGGCCTTGTGCAGCAGTCAAATCTGGCACAGCACCTCCCCATCTGACAGACCAGAAAGATGCAGAGAGCAGGAGCAGAGCCTGTTCCTTGGGGGGAAGGGACCCTTGCACCAACGGAGCAGGCCTGCTGTGGCCCCTCCAGTGAGCTGCATGCTGCAAGCACCAAAAAGAAACCAGCTCCTTCAGTAGGGGAAAAAAAAAAAAAAAAAAGTGTGGGGGGGGAATAAGTCATGAGCCCTGGCTCCCAGTCTGATAACCAAACATCAGGATGCTCTGATGATAGGGCAGCTATCAGGAAAAAATGCTTTTCATGCTTTTCTCCACAAAAGATAAAGAAAAAAAGGACCTTGCAAAAAATAAACAAGCAAGAGGAAAAAGGGAGCTTTTGTGTCCAATTTCAATACAAACACATTTTTCATGTTAAAAAGATTATTTTTCCCTTCCCCCAGCCTTACAGCTCCCCTCCTCGTGTGCTTCTCTGCAACTGTGCTACGTAAATCTGGAAATGTTATTTGTTTAATCATTATTATTTACTGCCTATATACTTCTGGAATCATCCTAGGCACTTCACAACATGGAGATGAGGTCTCAGCCCCAGAGAATACATCAGCTCATTTAGCTCCACTCTACAGCACTGGAACTGGATTTGCTCTCTTAAAGCTCTCTATACAACATGATAACTTGCTGACAGCTAGATAACGAAGCCCAAAGCAGGAAATGGCATGCAGAGGCCTGGAGATATGTGTAGGAGGACACAGTGGGCTTTGGCAACCATCACAAATCACTCAGGCCTCACGCTAAGATCTCTCCTTTAAGTACACGCTGCATTGGCACAGGTGAAATTGCTATAGAGCTAGTGCAAGAGCCAGGGCAAAACATAATGAAATGACAGCATGGAGGAGATGGGAAATGTGAACCTACACTTACACACAGAGGTACGAAGCTAGGGCTTAGGATGGGCAAGGCAATACACACCAGACTCAACTTTTACCACAGATAAGAGCATGCTGAAGGGCAGCCGGCTGGCCTCACAGTTGATGCTTTGCCACCTTCTCTGTGAAATTTAATTCCCTGCATGCGGGGCAAAAATTAACACAGGAGAGCCACAGAAAGAATCAGCACAAAGAGCTCAGAGAAAGGCCATAAAAACCCATGTGCAGTGTTTTAGATGTTTCAGGGTCCTTCCTCAACCCTCCTTGCTGCCACTTGCCAGCAAGTGAATCTGGTCTGGAGCTCCCTCCACAAGCTAGTTGCAAGCAAACAGCCTCCAGGAGCCAGAGAGAATCACTGTCAGAGTCCTCTTGGAAAACCTGGTTCTTCCACAGAGCAGACCCAAGCACAAGGCTTCATGTGCTACTAGATCAGTAACTCAATTTAAAAAAAAAAAAAAAAAAAAGGAACAAAGCACTAGTTCCAATATATCTTCCAGTTGCTATCAGCATCTCCTCTCTCATTAGCCCTCAACATTATCCCTTCTTGCCAGTTCTTCAGCCAACAAATATCTCCCTATGAACACCATCAACCATGACTACTTGGGGTCCCAGCTGCATGCAGGTTTCTCATTCAGACTAATCTATGTGTCACTAAGCCAGGCTGAAAATTACCTTAGTGATATATAGCATTTTCCCTATGGCACCTCCTTAATTAAATATTGAAAGAGCTATTACCTTTCAGGGATGCCTGTGCACTGGCTGTGTCCATTATTTATAACATAATGTATTCATTATGCATTTTATTCATTGCTCCTGTCTGCTGATCTCATAACTGTCCCTTAAAAACAATTTTGAGCAATTAATCCTACCTTAATTACACACAAATATATACAGAAGCCCCAGGACATCTCTTTCTTACATTTATTAAAAGTAAGTAAACCTATCTAAAATTAAATCTGGTAATCAGGAAAGAAAGGGACGAAGTGCCACGGTAGAAGCCACCCATAACAATGAACAGAGGTGGGCAGGGACACTGGTCCCATGGCTAAGGCTCCTTCCGTCATCATGCAAAGCTCAACAACAGTCAGCACAAGCAGGGAGGAGAGAGTCTCTCTCTGCAGACAGCACTGACCTGCCATGCCAACCTGGAGTGCAAGCCTCTCATTCTCCACATGCAGGACTTCCCCTGAGATGTCATTCATGCTGTGTAAATTATGTCCTGGGCTTGCAATGCTACCAAACATCAGGCTGTGGACACTAGCAGGAGGGTAAATCTCTGGTTTTCACCACATCCCCACCAATGCTCACAGGAAGGCCACCACAGACATCCCACAGCCCACAAGGGAGGACAGAGAGACTTGAAGTCCCAGGAGAAATTACAACAACTAAACAACTTTTTACCCCTCAAAAAATATTTACTTCTGGGGAGGGAGAAGGGGCCAGAGCACTCCCCAGAGATGGTACCAGACTACAGATCTCAGAAAGCTTCTGCCTGTGTCAGAGCACAACAGCACAGTTACAGGGACACCTTGTCTGATGAGGAACTTGGGAAAAAGGACAGAAGGCCAAGTTTAGACAACAGCTCTACAAGAAGCTTTATTTTTCCCAATAAGATAGTCTTGTACAGTTTATTGGTGAGGCATGCTGGAATGCAGCCAACCTCAGTTTCAAGGTGCAGTTACACTGCAAAAGAAAATAACAGAATAAGAAAGGTTTATGTTAGTTCTACCAGAAAAATAATGCTCTTGTTGAGCCAAGCTACAACTACATGAGCAGCATTTAACAGCATAGGGGCAGGCTTTCTCTAGCTGCAATATAGCCTTTGCTAGGGTATACTTTTCAGGGAGAGTTCACTTAGGAGGGAAAAAAATACACGAATCCCTTCTGCAAACTCCCAAAATAGGAGGGCTCCCCTTTGTACAGCCCTCTATTTGTCTGTGAATTCAATAAGTTTCGGCATAAACTGAATCTGCAGGCAGCTAGGTCATGGTCAGAAGCACTGGTACAGACCACCAGTACTGCCATCCTCCCAGTCAACAGGTGTCACCACTGAGCTATCTCAGGTTGCCCCTTTTTCCTCCCCCAGCTAAGAGCTAGTCAGTCCTCATTCCTGCAGGCAAACCTGGCTGTCAAGTTCAAGTTCATCTTAGCACAGGGGTGCTAGCTGCCTCCCACACCTGGGGAGGATGTGTGTGCTAATCCTTGTAAACAGGGCAGGGAGGACACAGCTGGCTTGTTTCTGATCTGTGCCATCAGGGTCACTTTCCACATCGGGAAATCAACTGCAGGACTCCTTCCAGCAAGAACCAAGCCGTTAAGTCCTGTGCATCTCTGCTTGCAGACCCTGCATTTTATTGCAGTCCTCTTATTCTCTCTCCCACTTTCATACTAATATATTGTTTATTGAAAAACTATTCAAAGGTTGGGAGAAAAAAAAAAGGAAATTAATCTCTAGAAACTATGAGGGAGCACCCTGTAAATTCTCATGACGGCTTGTCTAGATACAAACTAGGAAAACCCCTCTGCAATTTTGGGAACACTACTTTCAGCTCTTTTCTGAGGAGTCCTGGTAATGCACAGGAAGACACACAGTCATAATTAATATCCATATTTTAGGCAACTTCACTGGCTTAACAGAACTAACACATATGTTTATCACTCAACACTGGTAAGTCACACTTTAGAAGATTTAATCTTCTGATCAGACTCAATCACAAGTGTTCTGCTGTTGAGCACACCGGTCAGGTCTTTCACCAAGGCATACAACTCAGAGCATACTCCCAGGGAGTACTATGCCTGAGCTGGGAGCCACGCTCCCTCTGCCCCACCGCAGGGGCATGGAGGGCATCAGAAGTCAGATTCCCATCTGGGAATGAGTGGTACGGGTCCAGCACAGACTTGTAACCACCTCAGGAGTCTCTGAACAAGGGATGGAGAAGAAAATGATATGATGGTGTAGAGGTGTGTGGCAACCCACTCATGAAAGTCTAACCAAACAGACCTTAAGGAATAAGGTCTCCAGATAGCAAAAGCTAGATCAGCCCTGTCTTTTCTGATCTTTCCCCTTCCACCAATGAGAAAACAGCACAAGAAAGATAATAGTCTCTGATGCCATCTAAATATTCAGAAACATGGAAAGCAGAGAACAAAAAATGTGTCAATCCTTGAAAAAAAGAATTCTGAAAACTTCACACCAAAAACAAGTGAGGACTCAATACAATCTTTGTCACCTTTGAAATCAAGAGAACACCATCATTGATTTCAGTAGATTTTAGACTAGCCTTGAGATGGGTGATAGTTACTATCACAGGGTGATAGTAACATTAACCTTTCAGAAACTTCTTAGGAAGTTTTCTGCACCAAGCCTTGACTGAGGTTTGCAGAGTTTCATTTGCAGACCAACAAAAAGGCTGCCTATCCCCTGCAAGGGGGTGATGTGAATGGACACTCCCTGCCCAAATGGCTCTCTACATTCTTGCTCTTTTTCACCTTGGGAATGGTTCCCTACGTGCAAAATGAGGCAGACACAAAAGGCAGATAGATGCAAAGCACATGCAGGAACCAACTGTGAGCAGTGCAGCAGTATCTCAGCCTGAGAGATGAGCCTGGCCCAGCTCAATTCGGGCAACCACTCTTGTAGAAGAAGAGGATCTTTGTAGTAAAATCCCAAACTGGAACTTCCCACACTGTTTTCAGGGAAATAAATAATTCCCTAAAAAGTTTCTATTTTTAACCAGAGATGCTGGCACAAAAAGGAGATACTCTAAATCATACCAGAATCAAGAGTTTGACACACTCCTTTCTTTATAAGGCTTTAAGAAGTGCAGGACCCTTCAAGATGCGATATGCATTCCTTATTTACCCTGAAGTGAGATTCTGCAGACCCGAGTTTAATCCACTGCTTTGCTGTGTGAGGTCACCTTGGACAAGTTGTTCTGTCCAGATTCTCAGCTGGTGACAGCTGGCACTGTGCCACCAAAGTCAATTTAAACAATTTGAGACTCTAGTACTACAGTCCCTTGGTCCTCAGCCTGCCTATTCAAACAGCACTGCCAACTGATAGCAGCTTGGCTTCTAAGATGTCTTGGAAATGTGCAAGTGGTACTGTAAGAGACAGGTAGTTAAATTCACACAACTCACACTGCCCTTGGAAATTACATATGTTTTTCAGAAACAAAAAGCCTTTGGTATTTTTGAAAAATAACCTTATGATCAAGTCTTTAAAAACAAAACCACCAATGCTGTAGTTTTATTTCACGGTCTGTTATGCATTAGCTGATGCAAAATCCCTAAGGCTTTTAATTTTAGCATACAGCAATGGGTGATGATTGGTACTTTTTTCATTCCGCTCCTTTTAAGTTTCATTGTCTTTCCAAAATCTTCTCAAATTTCTCTCTCAACCTGCTTTCATCACCAGTGGCATGCAGGAGTGCTTGTCCATTGTACCTGATGCGGAATACCTGATACTCCCCTGCAGAAATCCTGGACTGCAGGAGGGACTTGGGATTCACCAAGACAGATTTTCCTCCGCGCCCCACCCGGAGGTGGTGAACCTCTCCCCAGCACCCAGACATCTTCCTGTCCTCCTCACGGACAGCCTGAGCTACCCCACACGCTGCCCAGCGGCCTCCTCTCCTGTAGTGGAGAGCCCTTCCCCTGCCCCTGTCCCCACCCAGGCCTCATGTCCCTTAGGGATGCGCTGCAGTGACAACATCCAATACTGATGCCTTTGCAGGGTGCGGGGACGTGCCTGGCAGCATGGGGAGGCTCCTTGGTTCTAACAGCCCTGACCAACATCACTGGGGCCTCCACCCTCACCCCACAACTGAGTGGCTCCATGGCACTCAGCCCTGGGCCCCCTGTGCCTCCCAGGACATGCTGAGGGAGATCTGCTGCCTGCTCTGCAGCACGGACTCCGTGACAGGCAGCACACTCAGACACCCTACTGGTCAGGCGTGCAACCAATGCTCAGCAGGGATCTTTAAGGAAACACCTCTCACATACAGCCCCGCACAGGTCTCTCCCACCCTGAATGCAGCACCAGCACTGCCTCAAGGTGCAGCTCCAGCTGCAGCACTGGCTGGAGCCTGTAGGACAGGCTCACACCTTCCCCCTCAAGCACAATGAGCTTGGACATGGCTGTGAAACTTACCGACCATGTCAATAGCGTGTGCAGGAAGGACAGCTGCGAGCAACTGCAAGACTGCACTCCTGCAACCCCTCTTTGGATTGCTTTTTGATTTAAGAGGCTTTTACATTAGTTATGTTCTTGGAAAACTCTTCCACTTCTAAACAAGCTTGATTTGTAGCCTCCTTTGATTTAGTGAAAGAATAAATCCATTTATTTGTCTTTGCAGTCAGCAGTCAAATTAACTTTTTTTTTTTTTTTAAAAAAAAAAAAAAAAAAAAAGAATCACCTCTTCTTCTCCTCCCTCCCCTCCTATGGCACTACTGTCTGAGGAGGAGTCCCCACAGCTAGTAATACCTTGCTGTGCGTACAACTGATTTAACCTGTTGAACAAGCATATCAACAACAAGCTGTATATAACATTTCCTTGGGCTGGAAGCCCTTTGAGATAAGGGTCTTTTTAGCTCATTTTTCATAACAGGGTTTGTGATAACCCCGATAGAAGCCAGTACACAGACTGTGGCAGGATGGCCTCTGCCCAACTAGACCTGAGACACAACGCACGTTCAGCTGAAAAACCATAACCACAGTACCATATGTTGGCTACATCAAGTGACCGGTGCAACCAGCTGTCCAGCACACTAAGTGGGAAGACTTTATGCCACCCCACCACTGATCTCTCGCAACTGTGCAGTTTGGTAAGGCTCCACAGCGTCCTCTGTACTGAGCTCTGCAACAGCACCTCAATATCTGAGAAGGGAGCAGAGCATACGTGTCAAGCGGGATTGTGGCCAGAATCCTCACCAGCTCCTGCACAGCCTGGTATTTACCGAGCACAAAAGCATTTAGCAATTCTGTTTGCCACCACCCTCTGGAGTTGCACATCATACACACCTACTCTTCTTTAACAATAGAAATCAAATGTCGTTAGCCTTTTAGTACACACTTCCAATTGACACTGCACAAAGTGAATGGCCTATGGTTCTTCTGTCCCTAAAAATAAACTGTTGTGCTCTGTTGGTGCATTCAGTGTGCATTTTTAAAAGTTCCTTTCTGTCCCATTCTGTGAGCTGGTAAAATAAAAATTGACTACTGCAATGAGGTGCACTAAGAACTGGAGGGCAGATCTTCTCAGAGGAAAAAGGAATGTCCATGTAAGGCTTGTTTTTCCTCCTGCTTTATGTTTGCAGGATGTTCTGGCCATCTTAGGGAAAAAAAGCTGCCGAGTCCATCTCTGAAAGAGAATAATTTTAATAGCAGACCTTTTGGTTGTTTGTAGTTCAGTTAGCATGTTTTTGGCTTGCATATCAAAAAGATTATTTTCCTGTTTTTTAGCAGGCTCTTTCACAATTGAGCTATTAAAATTTGTTTGCAGTTCTTGTTTAATAGGTGATGCCTGCTGCAGGAGCAAACACTGAGGACAAGATTTGGCATCCCACAGTTTCTTTAGAAGAGCATGCTCAGCACCGTCCAAACACACGTCTTTCCCCTCTTTCACCATCGTAACCGATAAAATATACTACGTTTACACAGAGCATTCTAGCTGTGCACTTCTTCCTCAGCCACCATGGGGACACAGACTTCCAGCAGCTGATTTGTAAGGATGTGTCAGTGTGCTGTGGACGAGGCATAAATCTGCAGATCTGCACTCCATCAGGGCCTCAGTCATTCCTCTGCTGGGAGTACCCTGGTAACTCCTCTCATCTTTCAGTTTCCCCGCTCTATAATTTGAGGCTACACTTACTTGCCTTATTCCTGAGAAAAGGCTGTGGACCGAGGAACAACTCCAGTGAGCAAGGATCTGGTTAACCTTACATACACATAAGCCTGCTTCAAGTCAACCACATTACTTTGCATGCTGCAAGTTAAGCACTTGCCTCCTGGATCAGGACCTATCTGCCTATGGACACACAAACATGGCTGTTATCCAAAGTACTGCATACACTACTGGAGGTATAGAAAGGTCAGACCAGACTGTGAATCTCAGCCACTTAGCACAGCTGTTCAGTTCACAGCTCAGCAAAGGAATGTTTCAAAACAACTAAATCTGTGCCTCCAAACGAGTCCTGACACTCCCTTGTGCATAAGAGCATTTTTCCTCTATGTAAGGTATATGCCCTTCTCTACACACAAGCTCACATCCACCAACACAGCACCCGTGACCTGGCATTGCCAAAGGCAGCCTGCAAAGCCGAGAGAGAGGATGGTGTGGGGCAGCAGGCAGGACTCGAGACACGCTCTTTATTCCCTCTCTCTGGGCCTGCAGGCAGTTTTAAGGTCCCAAGCAGGACTTGGGGACCAGCTGCTTCCCACAGGCAAGGCCTGTAGACAGATGACATTAAATCCCACCTCTTTAGTAGTCCCCATTAGCCAAAAGAGTCCATATAAGGGAAACCAAGACCCAGCAAGTACTGTCCCACACAGCCTTCTCCCTGGACACCACATCTGGACTCCTCTTCAAACCTCCATTTTTTCAGAAGAACAGGACCCAGGACTCCTCCCTGGAGCCCTTGTGCAGAGCTCCCAGTCTCAGAGATACTGCCCAAAAAAAAATCCACTTAAACATCTTCAGTCCATGTCAAGCTGCAGCTTTTAATCCAGCCTGAGGTTGTCTCCAGTTGCCGGGGTCTTCTGTTCATCATCCCTTTGTGCTGGATGCAGCAGCCCATTCTGCACACTTTCCTCCCTTGTCCTTCCTTACCACAGAGACAATTAAACACAAAGAAACATACCCATTTCCAGTCTTCTCAGCCTGCTTCCAAAGAAAGGCTTAACATCTGGAGATTGTACCCATTTCATTTTTAAATGTGAGCATTATGCTGAAATCCAGCCATGCTTAGTATGAACACATTCACTGCATATATCTAATGTCTCATGGAGGTACAGATGCTCCTTTGATCTAGCCCGCTCCATTGCAAAAGCAATGGAAGCCTCCACATGCTGTAAAAACATGAGGTGCAGTCTGGTGGTCTGATTCCATGGCCACCCCCATATCAAGGCAGCTTCATTGCTATCAGTTTCCAAGCCAGCAAAATCAAATCTAAGTCTAGCCTGAAAAGACACTTTTCCTACTGCTGTAGAGTCATAACCATCTGTAAAAGACAAGGCAAGGAAAGATAATGTAAACTTTGCTGGGAGACAAAATAAAGGGAGATAGAACTGCCCCTCAGGGGTTTCAAGTAGCTAACTGCAAAAACCCTACTCAGGATGCCCTTGGCAGTAAATAACACAAGGACAAGCTGTTGAAAGCTGCAGAAGTCTAACAGTCCAGCAACAGTCTCATAGAAAGGTGAAGGCAAGACACCTAAATCCCTTTAGGAATCCATTCATGAACTGCAAATTACACACACTTACTGCTTTCAGTTTCAGAGGAGTTCCCTTTGATGCTGCAACTCCACTTTAGTGCAGACCAGCCAGGAGGATTTACTCATTGAGAAACCTTATGTTTCCCAAAGCATGTCTACAGGACATGATGAATAAAGCGGCAGGACTATAAATAGCCTGCCCACACTAGGACACACCCACTGCCTCTTCCCATAAAGCCACAGTAGTGGAAAAAAAAAAAACATAGGATGAGGTTACAGAAGGCTCCTGGGCACTGGTCTGGTTTGACTCTTGGTGATATTAAAGGTAATACCTAGAGCATAACAAAGCTTTTGAAAATCCCCAGTGCTTTTTAAAATCTGATGCTTAAAGATTCTTCTAGAGAAGGGCATGGAGAAAAAGAGAGCCGTGTTTTTTTTTTTTTTTTTTCTCCAAACATGCATCACTTTAACTCAACTGTCTTTATGCCAGCTGGAAAAAAAAAAAAAAAAAAAAAAAAAAAGTTTTCAGTGACAGGTTTTCATGAGATCTGGCTCTTTTCTTTAAGAAAGAGAAGCCTCTATGACAACTACATTTGCTATGCTTCTTATGCTTCTTGTAGACTAGAAGGCTAGAATGGGTAACTTATTTCACTCCAAAGTCAGAGGAATGGGGAAAAAAAAGGCAAAGTAAAAAAATTTAAAGGGCGGGGGGGGGAGGGGCAAGGATTATTTCTCTTGCTACCGTGCAGTTGCCATCAATTTAAAGAAAGAAGGACAGAGACAAACCAGAGAAAAATGCCCTTGGAAGCAGGGCCACCTTGAGGCAAGGCACGTTCCCCAGCTGCAGGGCTGGTGGCTGATCTCAACAACATTCTCCCATCTGTACTGGGTCTGGCTGGGATGTTAACTTTCCCTGCAGCAGCCCATACAGTGCTGCACTCTGCACTTGTAGCTAGAACAGCAGTGGTATCACACCGGTGTTGTGTCTGCTGCTGAGCAGTGCTGGCACAGCATCAGGACTCTCTCTGACCCTCCTAGGGGGTGGGCAAAAAAGTGAGAAAGAAACATCAGCAGGGCAGCTGACCTAAACCAACCGAAGGGATATTCCATACCATATGATGTCACACTCAGCAATAAAAGGTGGAAAAAGGAAGAAGAGGGGAGGGGTGGGCTCTCGTTGCGAAAATGTCTGTCCTCCTCCCGAACACCGGCTACGTGCGTTGAGGCCCTGCTTCAAGGACGTGGTCAAGCATCGCTCATTTGTGGGAAGTAGAGAGTAATTTCTTTCCTCTGCACTTCCACATAGCCTTTACTTGTTTTGTTTAGTTACTCCCTTTCCCCCCTCCCTCTTCCCCTTTCCCTTTTTCCCCTTTAGTTGAATTAATAATATTTCCTTAATAACATATATATATATATATATTTTCTCTTTAATTAAATCATCCTTATCTCAACCCATGAGTTGTTCTTTCCTTTACTTCTTCCCCTCCTCATCTGAGGAGGGGGAGTGAGAGAGCGGTTGTGGTGTTCAACTGCCTAGCAGGGTAAAACCACCACAGTCCTTTTTGGTGCCCATCGTGGGGCAGATTTTTTCCCTGCCTCACTCCCAGGAGGCTACAGCCATGAGTACCTCCCGTATATATTAGACAGGTCCAACCGAGTCCTTCCTTCTGACAGTATAACCAAAAACGGTCAGTGCGACTGGGCACCCTTCTCCACGTTAAGGACCATTTAAGATTAGCTGCAGGAGGGATCTCCTGAAACAGGGCTTAGAGAAAAACAACAGAACAGGCCAGCCTTACCATACGCCAGGCCACCCTGACCTCGGACACCACCCTCGGGCACCAGCCCTGGATTGTTAAATCCTCACCATGTCATTTCAGTGTGCTGATTTGGCATCAGACTTCCTTTATTTATCCTGAGCTAGTTTTCTTCTGGGTTATATTACTGAAAAGACTCAGACAAGGGACACAGAAATGACAGACCCCATGTAAAAGAAGGCTCCGGGGGAAGGAGCAGCCACCAGCAGCACAGGGCAGGACTGAGCATTTGCAGTTATATCAGCACGGGCAGACAAGGAGCCACCAGCCTACTTCCTTCACAGGCACTGAGGAAATAACAGCTACTGAGCCATTCTGCTGTTTTTGCAGCCTTGCATTCACCCTGTTACGAACTGCTGGGGAGGCCAGCAACCATTTGCCTTCATGCCCCACTGAAGCCAAGGAACCACCCATTCCCGAGCATCCTGCATCCACATCCTGAGAACCATGATCCTGCAATTGTAGGCAGTGCGGTGCATTTACCTCAAACAGAGCTCTGGCAAGGTGTCCAGCCCAGCACGCATCCTCATGCTTCCGCAGCAGTTTCACCAAGAGGCTCCAAAAGCTGGCAAGTACGGAGATTTGGATGTTTTCAGGGTACTTTGTGGAGACCCCGAAACAAGGCTAAGGCTCAGTCCAGCACACGAGCACCCCCATGCCACTGCCACAGGCACAGGCTGAGCCCACCTTCTGGCACGTCCCCCCAGGCGCTCCCAACACACACCTGCCCTGCCAGCCCCCGAGTTGCCAGCTGGCCACATAGGAGACTGCTCTGCCTGCCACTGGTGCAAGACCTTGAACAAGAACTAAATAAATGAACAAGTCATTTCCTGCGAAGCCAAACAAGCTCCCTGCCAAAGAGGTCACATACCATGCTCTGGCCTGACACCTCTCCCTAGTTTATGAGGGTAAATTCCCACATCCAGGGGTCCAGCAATTACAGCATTACATCTGGGCTAGGATTACTCTCATGCAGTTCCCACATCACTGAAGAGGTGAGGAAAACAACTGCTCTTGTGCTTTCATTGCATGACCTCTAAAGTTTGGTTTGGGTTTCTTGGTTTGAGCAAACCTAAACATTCAAATGAAATCAGGGAGTTTTCACTTAACTCCCAGCTAGAGGACCAGGATCTGTCACGCCAAGGGTCTTCAATGCTATTTTGGCAGAGATCTGCAAGGAAAAGCCCATGACAAAGGTGTCAGAAGGGAACAGCCTACGTTGTTCATCCCTGTCCTGCGAGCTTCTCCAACCAGTGCAGAGATGGAACGAGGACACACCAGGGCGTTTGCTCCCCACCTTCCCCACAGTGCACAGGATTGCATGGAGGCTGGCTGTAAGCATGCTGTTGTGACATGGATGCTCGCAGCTGCTCATAGCCCACAAGGACTGAGCAACTGCCATCCTGGGTTAACAGCCTGAGCTCTGGATTCAGAGTAAGTCACAGGGCTAGTCAAAATGCACCCAGCAGGCCTTGCCTCACCGTTCTAAGTGCTTCACTCCTGTCAAGTTAGAACAAGACTTAAAAGCAACCCAAATCTTCCATGCTTGAATCATGGAGGCAATTCCGTTTGCTTGGATATGCCTATCCCCATGAGCAAGGGCTGCAGAATCAGACCCAGCTTTTCCTTACCATCCTGCCAAAAACAAACATGCACAGAAAGAAGAAAAAAAATCCCACTGACTGTTGCCCCTGTTGTTTCTCCTGCCCATGAGAGCAACCTGGTAAAAGGCCTGACTCAGAAGCTTCCCTCGAAAAACCTTAATCATTGCAGTTTGAAAGATGGTCTTATGAAATGAAAGATCCTCTCCTCTCCACTCACACCTCTCTTTACAAGTGACATCTTAAGAGTCAGACTGATATGTGTGGGGAAAAAATAGAAAAAAAAAACAACAAACTCATACTTTGGCTCTCTGCAAGGACGGCAGAGTTGGGTAGAGTTTTGGAAGCCACTTAGATTGTTCAAGTTAATGCGATGGTTTTTAGAATTTGCCCTCAGCTCCAGTCCCATTTAGCAGACTGAAAAGCATAAGGCATTCCAGTGGTTGGCTACTGCGTTTTGGGTCTGTAGAGCTGGATTTACTCTGTTATACCTCTGACTTACCAGTGTGACTTCCTTGAAGTCAAAGCACAACCACAGATTTACACTGCCTGGAAGAGAGGAAGAGGCAATCCAGCTGTACTTTTACTGCTAGGATGAACTTTGTGAACTTCTATTTCTTCTTAATTTGCACTTTATACATTTTTGGAATGCCCGAGCCTTGTACAACATAAAGGCCTCCGGAATGACCTTCATATAAACATTACAACATTACAGCACTTTGCTATTACACATCGTTTAGCACCAGGAGATCTCAAAGTGGCTTAAAAAGCAGGCCTCGTTTTAGAGACCTGGCCAAATGAGGCCCAGCGAGACCAAGTCACACAGAGAAGCAGCAGAGCCACCAGAAAAGAAACCCAGATCTTGTGTTCTGTCCTCCAGAGCCACCCGCTACCAACAGCACACCCACCAGACACTGCAGTTA
Organism: Oxyura jamaicensis; assembly: GCF_011077185.1. NCBI lineage: Eukaryota > Metazoa > Chordata > Aves > Anseriformes > Anatidae > Oxyura > Oxyura jamaicensis. The sequence continues at coordinate 298,186 of NC_048895.1, forward strand.
CCTGCCTCCGCAGGACGAGCCCCAGCCTACTCCTTGCAGGCAGACGCAAGCACATCTGCCTTTGGAGAAGGGCTCGGCACCTCACAGCCCTCAGCAAACACGGATTACCCATGACTTCAAAAGCTGCGCTCCTCTGGATCCAGGCTGTGACCGCCTCAGCTGGCACAGAGATGGCAACCGAGGGGAAGGAGACCAACCAAGAAAAACAGAAGCATTAAAAGCAAGAATATATCATCTAAAAGGTGATTCAAATGTGGGGTTGCTGAGCTGGCTGGTGCCTGGATGCAAAGCTTTCACAGGACTGCTCGTGCCCCACCACACCCCAACAAGCCCGTGTCCAGCTTCACGGCACCATCAGACTCTGAAGACCATGTCCTCAACCTGCTGAGCACTGCCTTAGGAGCAGAGGCCGAGCCTGTTGCCCCCTGCAATCCAGCCTCAGGGATAGGAAGGGTGATGAGATGTGACACAAAGGTGCTAAACTCCAAACAAAAGTTTGCATTCTCTCCTAAATCACATTGTTTTAGAGGAGAGAATTTCAAATCGCTAAATTAAAATGCATCTTTCCACCCTCTACCATGATACAAGCTCTAGAGCACACAGGCTGTGACCACCACTCCTATAGAGCCCAGCGACCTGGGTCCCAGTGACGAGGCAGCAGACCCAGAGGGCGCCATTCAAAACTTCCATCTGTGTGACCATTCCTCTCGCTGCACTGTTGGTTATGTGCCGCCGCCAGCATGCAGGGGGGCACATCAATCACACCAAATGCTACCTCTCATCTAGGATGTATTCTGAGCTAGCTCCGGTCACAGACAACGTGAGATGCTCTCATGAACTGAATCAGAACAGAGAGAGCCCTGACTAGAGCTAGCAGTACCTGCTGGGCAACACTCTGGGCAATTTTAGTAAAGTGGTGAAAAAATTTATCTGCAGTATGGATCTCTACAGTCTCTGCCGCGTTCACTCAATGGACGGAGCTCCCTTTCACATCAGCAGGAATACCATGCTCAAGAAGAGCAAAGCAGAGGATGGGAACTCACACCACCCTTCAGAAAAATGAGCACTCCCTGTGCCCAGTTTAGAGCAGGTCTGAATTTTGCGTTGCCACACCACCTGAAAGCGCATCACAGGGTGCGGGGAAGCAGCAGGCGGCCGGACTGCAGCTGACTCCTGGCCTCAGCACGAGGCACATCAGGCAGGCATGCTGCCACTGGCAGCCTTCGCGGGGCTGGCATGCGCATCACATGCCAGTGTACACCGCATGTGTGCCGGCAAAAGTGTACCTCAGCGCACACATGCACTGCTGTTTGCTCACGACAAGCTGACATTTACGTTTCCTGACCTCACTTGCAGAAGCAACCAACCACCACCTTTGTGAAAAACACGGATAACTTTCAGAACATGCACATAAAAACCAAAGAGAAAAATCTGATTCATTGAAGGAATTAAAGTCCAAAAACTTAAAAACACATCCAGGCATTGTTTCGCTCCATAAAACACCGTGCTCGGGTCCCAGATAGCATTTGCACTCTTTCCTAAACATCAGCGCAGCATTCCTCGCAGCACGCTGGACACCCCTTAAGACGCGTCTGTTTATTTAAAAAGCAAATTCGAGCCGCGGAGAGGGACGCGCTACTCCGCCGCAGGGAAACGAGCCTGGCGTGAGGGCTCCTCCGCGACCGCGAGGCGAGATGCCGGTGGGTCAGAACCCGCACCGGGACCGGGATCGGGACCCGCACCGGGACCCGCTGCCTCCCCGCGGGACCACGCGTCCCGGCGGCACCGCGGGCACCGAGCGTGCCCCGGTCCTGGCCCCGCTGCCGGGAAGTGTCGTGTCCACCCCCCTCCCCGGCTCCCGGGGAACCCCCCGCGGACTCGCCCCAACGCCCCCAGAAGCCTCCCCCCGCCGCCGCCGCTCCCGGGGCAGCCGAGGGGCCGCGACGGGAGGAGGAAGAGGAAGAGAAGGAGGAAGAGGAGGAGGAAGAGGAGGAGGAAGAGGAGGAGGACGATGAGAACGAGGAGGCGGCGGCACGGCCCGGCCGCCCCCGGAGGCAGCCCCCGGCCCCGCCGCTACTCACCGCCACGGCCGGCCGCGCAGCCGGCCAGGAGCAGAGCCAGGGCGGTCAAAGCGCCCAGCTGCCCCCGCAGCAGCTCCCCGCGCCGCCGCCGCCGCCGCTCCGCCGCCGAGGCGCCCATCGCGGCCAAGGCACTCCGCTCCGCTCCCCAGCGCCGCGCCTAGCCGAGCCGCGCCGAGCCGGGCGCCGCAGCGCCGCCCCTGCCCGCCCCCCGCCGCCGCCCGCCCCTGCGCGGCAGGGGCAGCGGGCGCGGCCCGGCGTGACGGGAGGGATGGCAAGGCACGGGAGCAGCGGGGCGCGGAGCCGCCCGGCCCTCTACCCGCCCGGCCCCCTCCGCAGCTCGGGGCGGTTTCCTGGGCGGCCAGGGGCGGGAGCTGGGCCCGTCGCCCCCCGCCGCGGCTCACGGTGCGCCCCGATCCTGGGTGCCACGTTGCCCCGGCGTCGCGTCGTCAGCCCTCTCCCCTCACCCGCTGCGGCTCAGCGACAGCCCCGAGCGGCCCGGAGCCCCCCGACCTCCCGCCGGGGCGCACCAGCCTGGCCCCGCGGCAGCCCCGGCCCGTGGTGCGGCGGGTCCCGGCCGGGCACCGCGGCGGGGAGTGGGACGGGACAGCGGGACAGCCCCTTCGGTGCTCCGCTCAACCTGCGGAGCCGGCCCCGACCAGCCCTCCTACCTCTCCTTACCGCACCGCTGCAGCAAGTGCCCGGTGGCCGCGCTCGGACCAGAGGATCGCGCACATTTGAGGAAACGCCATTATCCCTGCTCCTGAAGAAGGGCGCCGAGTCTGTGTGACACGACTGTCTGCCGGCGCAGAGCGAACCTCCGGCAGCGCCCAGGTTCAGCCCGGCGTCCCCGAAAGTGGAGGCACTGCGCGGGACCTCTAGGGCACCCAGTCCCAACGAGTGAGCTGCAGACACAGGCACCGGCTGCAATCGACAGGAGGAGGGAGCACGAAGGCATGGGCAGCACTGTCTTCAGTGAAAACATGCTGAATTAAATCAAAGGAGACTGATGCAATGACAGAACAGAAGCCCTCCAAAAATATTTCAAACATTTCATCGTTTCAAGTTACAATGCTTCTGACAAAAACATAGGCTACAGGCAGCAAGCAGCATGGAGAATGTTTTCTGGTGGCGGCCTGGCCTAGCTCAGCAGCTCCATGGCTCCCAGTGGTACTCATGAGTTGCAGAGCCCAGAAGGCTGCAGGGCGACCTTCCTGCACCCTGAATGGCCAAATCCCACACCCGACAGGGCCACTGTGCACCACATATTGCCCTGCCTGACGGTGAAACACTTTTTGGCTGGAGATCCACCTTTAGATCAGAGGAACGTGCAAGAAGACTGTTCCTACGGTCTAAGTATTAACCAACAGTTGCTATTGCTAGTTGCACTCAGATTCAGAAATAACACATCAGCCTCATTCATCTTGATTAGTTACTACACACTCATTAGTGGGGCCTCACTTTGGGGTTGGCCTCACATTATGCACTTGGCTTCCAGCCCGCCCCCTCCACCCCCCTCCTCCCAGGGCTTCTCACGCTCCTTAACTTAAGCAGGGTTGTCAGTTTTGAACGCTGCTCCTAAAGATTTATTGATTGTGCCCAGACACACAACTTTGGAAATGCTGCTGTCCCCGTTGGCTCTGGGTAAGCCAGAGCCAGTTCCCATCCAGACAGTAAATACAGTGAGTTAACAGCTGTCCTAGGATGTAACTATCGAAGTTGTGTTCTGCTTGGTTTGTTGGTTTTGTTTTGTTTTTCCAGGTAGGAAACACTCCCTTCCCACTGGCAGGGCAGGTTTTATGCTATGGTGCACAGCCTTTAATACCCTGAAAACTATAGTGCTATCAAACACTAAAATAAATCACCACAATTTATGAAAGACTGTGCCTGTCTCGTTGTTTGCTCTTGGTCAATACCATGTAATAGTAATCATCCAGCTTTGGGGGGAGAGGAGGTTTGGGGGTGAAAGTCATTCTCAGTGACGTCCAGGAGTACTATGAGTGTACTCCCAAGGTATTCCTTTTACATCTGTACCCTTTTGAAGTCTGTAACTACTTGAAAACATTACCCTGAGAGTCACCACAAAATCATTGGTCACCCTCACCCTTCTGTTCCACTGCAGAGCTGCTGGTAATACAGAGGTGTGGGTGAAAAAGAAGACCATGCTGAAAAAGAAGACTAGGAATATCTGTTTGGGAAGTCTCTGTCATTTGAGAACAAATTTCCCACTCAATAACAAAATCATTTAGGAAATTCCTTACTAGTGTAGCAGACCCAATGTGTTACCTGACAGCTTGTGAAACATTTCCATTCCTGTGCAGCGTAAGACAGCAGAGAATTCCCTCCTCTCTCCCACTGATAAACCAGTGTGTGGGTGGAGCAGGTTTTAACTAATCAATCTGCAGGAGGAAACAGAAGGACGATGACTTGCTGTGGATGTTACTCTTCTGAAAGACAAGCTCTCACATTTATCTTCTATTGAGCCTTCTGCAAGAAAAGAAGGAAAAGAACTAAAAAAGGAGCAGAAAGACTAACATGCTGCAGGATATACATCATGCTTTTTGACACCTTTTCGACTTTCTTCCTATCACTCTTATTCCTCTTCTGACCATTTCAGTACTCTTCGAGGAGCCTCTCCTGATCACCTAACATTCAAGTGGCAGGGGAGCTTAATGTGTCAGACTGAAGCCACCAGATCATACCTATGTACCACCCAATTCCATCTCTTAAAAAAGTGATAATAATCTGCTGATCTCGGCACTTCTTGAATGCTAACCAGTGAAACTGCATCTTAGAGACTTTACAAATATTGGGGTATGGTGTATGTAGCAGAATTACCACATCTTCTGAGTTCCTTCTCCAATCCAAGCAAGGAGATCCTTTTTAGCTGGCTTCAGCTTCGGCAGGGCTGGGGAGGGGATATAACCACTGCACAACCCTCCAGTAACTAGTCACTGTAGGACAGGAAACCGTTGCAGCTTTGAACAAATGCTCGTAGGCTCCATTCTTGTCACCTGCGTACCTGTGCATGGTGGGATCCCACCTGTAATAAGAACCAACAGACTGCCTGGCTGAAACTCTCAGATCAGTCAGGCCAGCAACTGGCTCTAAGTGTAAAAAGTTAGCAAGGCTGACTTGTAAGTCTCTATCAGAGCAACTGAGGTGCCGCAGAGAGTTTGCAGTGCTTTAGTGATGCAAGTGACTCTGTTTGCTGCCATGTTAACTTCTCCTGGGAAAGCTATGGGAATGTTTTGCTGCAGGCTCCAGAGGAGGTCCCAAATAAATTTGCTAGGTCCATAGGAAGGTTCCCAGAGAGCTGACTCACTGAGAGGCAGCATGATGCACTTTTGTTTTTTCCAGAGCCTCATCACAGCATAAAACCACATAAAACATCGAGAGAAAAGTGTGCAAATCACAGGATACAGATGTGCTGAGATGACAGCCAGATGTGCCTTAGCAGAGTTAAGGAACAGTCGTGACTGTTTTGGGGAGAGCAAGCAGCTTTGTGTACTTGGCATTTTCCCCTGGAAATTATGCCAAGTTCTGCTCTTCAGACCAAATAGAGATTTTCTTCTGTTTGGACTGGCAGATTACACTCACATAGAGCTTTCAACTCTGAAGGAACATATTTTGGACTAATGCCAAGCAGCATCTTTAGTCACTAGCAGCTTTAGTCACTAGCAGCTTTAGTCACTTGGTAGTCACTAGCCAGCAAGGCTCCAGACTGCCAGGTGTGGCGATCTCAGGCTGGCGGGCAGACACCCGGCAGCATCCGAGGGCAGCACTTCAAGCCACTTCTGAGAAGCCAGTGGGGCCCAGACAGCACCGCAAGGCCCTCGGGACAGCTGCTGCTGTCGAGCCTTGCTCAAGTTTTAGCAGTGCCATAAGATTATGTGGTAAGCATTGCCCAGGTCCAGAGAGCAGCCTGAAGGGTCTGCAGGGCAGAAGCTTTGCTGCCATCACCTTCCACACTCACAGAACTGTTGCTAGAGACCCATCTGCCTCAAGCAGTCTAGACAGAGCAGAGGGAAACATCAGAAGATTTCCTTGGGTTGGGTTTTATTTAGTCTGTGGCCTTACTTTTTCACCACAGTTTGTGTGCCATCCCACCAAGGCTCTGGCTATGCAGAAGCCTTCACCACCTCATCTTACACATCAGGTGGTTATATCTATGCTTTAAGAAGTTTATTGGTTGAAGCCCAAGATTGAAGGCAAAAGGCTATCAGCAGGACAGTGATAACTGAGCATGATTGCTTTTCTCCTGAGAAGTACAAGGGGTTGGTGTAAACCAGCTGTTTAACCCACAAGCCTTAGGCACATATCCTCTTTGCAAACCTCAAAGAGGATGCAATTAAATACGTTGCCAATTACCATGGTTAGTTACGCCCTCCTTCCTGAAGAGGATCTCCTAGTGATCAGAAATGCTTCTATGAGTGATCCACCTCTGCTCCCATGCAAAGTTAGCTGTCCTAACACAATTTGCTAGCAATGCTGCTTTAAGGAAATCTAGCTGCATTGCACTGAAGCAGGTCAGGGAGCACACACGCTCACACACTCCATCCACGGGCGAGCCACGGGGCAGTCACTGCCAACTGATGGCCAGCAGCCGAGGTGTGGGATGTCTTCAGGCAGCTAGTGGGCAGCACCCCCGGAAGGGACAATAAACCATTTCCTTTCAGTTGTGTGCTCCTACTCAGGGCCCATGGCAGTTCAAAAGGTTGATATGATTTCCATTTAAGAATGGTTTACAGCAGTTTGGGTTACACCTCTTCCCATTTGATTTAAGAGCATTTAAATAAGTTTGTATCTGCTTACATAAAACAGCTTAAGGTCATACCTTTGGATAATGCTGTGTCTTCCTTACCTAGAAGGAGGCTGGCAGTTCTCCCGTCTGAAAAGACTGGATAAATGCCTGTTCGTATGTGCTTTGGGGGAATTCAGGGTTTTAAGGAGGCATCACTATAATACAAAATTTACTGCAACCAGAAGGTGGCCCATCTCCACCCAAAAGCTAATACAACAGTCTCCCCTTCTCCCCTTTCTCCCGAGAGGAGCAGAGGCCATACCTCTGACTGATCCACCAGCTCTCCAAGCCAGTTACAGAAAAGAAGGGCTGGGAGCACTTTGCCAAAGCACGCGAGCCCTGCCAGCACCACAGAAGAGCAGCCCTGGCCCTTCTGCTGTGCCAGCTGGACAGGTGGTGGAGGCAGAGCAGGAGCCCACAGGGGTGGGAGGTGAAGAGGTGGGGAAGTGCCCAAAGGTGCTGCAGTGAGCCAGCAGAAATGCCAGTGGGAGGAACACATCTGCCGTGCACATGGAGCTCACCACAGTGCCCACAGCCACCCAAGAGCCACCGGCGTCCTGCCAGAGGTGGCACCAGGGTGTCTCAGAGCTGTCCTTGCTCAGCTGAGCACTGAGGACCAGGAGATTGGCCTCTTCTGGGTCACTGAATTGGGAAAATGCCCATGGGAAATGCAGAGAGAACAACTCCAAGCAGCATGTCAAACCAAGGCATCTTGTCTGTTCCCAGAGCACACAAGTGTCTGTAACCGCTGTTTTGTTTCTCCCTCCCATTGGTGATGGTGGTGCCTGTTGCACAGGAGGGAGCAAAAGGGAAAAGCTCTCTGTCTTTCAGCTGTTTAGGAAAATAAACAAGTGTGACAGAGCTGACTCCTGGCTTGCCTTCTCTCAGAGGCTTTTGTTGTTGTTGTTTTTTAAAGGAGGGTAGTATCTTTTGGCTTTCTTTTCCTTTTTTTTTTTTTCTGTTTTCTCTGATAATCTAAAGCTTTCCCTGTCCTTTATTTTCCTTGACTGAAGATTCACAATTAAATATATTCATTAACAGGAGAAAGAGATAGTGTATTTCATATATATGCTTGTCCTTTTTTGAGGCTTTGATATTTTTTCTTGCTGTTCTCCACTCGCACTCATCTCTAGGTGTCATTTTCCCTTTCTGAGGCCAGCCAGGGTGGGAGCTGAACAGGATTGGAGAGTGTTACTATACTTCTCTTCTTCCCTATAATGGTTGTACCCCTGTGGCTTAAGACAGTCATTAATGTGAACCTGGAGGCTTCGCCTCCCCTGCTCACGACAAGAGGACCAGCCCAGCTGTGTTGCTTGGAGGAGGGGCTCAGGCCATCTCCCTGCAGAAAAATGCTGCTAACCAAGCCTGAAGGCTGCAGAGCCATGCCAGCATCTCCCAGGCTGGTGGGCACAGCGCGCATGCTGCCACGTGGGGAGTGGAACACTGGTGGTAGCAGCATCCCAGCGCACTGCTGCATGGAGCTGGGCATGTGTTGCCCCTGGGGTGGGCAGGGCTCCTGGGGCTAGCGCCTGGACAGGTAGCCTCCAAGGCATGAGAATAGTCTCACCCCTCATCAGCATCAAGCCACAGCTGCAGCACTGCCCAACCCAGGTGTCCGTCCATTGCCCAGGCCTGCCTCAGCACCTCGCTCCATCTGGCAACCGAGGATCCTCCTCTGCCCTCCACAGACACTGCTCTCCACTCACTGTGCCATGCAGAGGCTCGTCTGTGTGGTTAAGCCTCTGCTATCTGCATATCTTTGGGAATATCTTGTATTTCAGTGGTGAGGAGAAGTAATTATTGAATTGAATCTGCAAAGCATGAAAGCCAACTAGGCTTCTTTCAGGATGAAAGAGGCAATAAAAACGCTGGTATTAATAGAAAAATATTTGTTACTTCATGGGATATCAGGGCTTCCTGTGGTTTGAGGTTACGCCTTGCATAGTTTGTTGCTGAACGCCTCGGGATGACTCTGCTTTCCTCTTTTTCTTTCAGCAGCCAGCTCATCCACTCTCTCAAACCAATTATATGGTTTGCACACAGGGCAATTCTGTATCTCCTTATCGTATGTCCTCTTGCACTCTGCTCTACTTCTGCAAGCACGTGCAGGTGCAGAAGGGGCTGGTGGGATGCCTGCATGCATCATGCCTTGATGAAAGGCTGAAGAACAACACGTGATCGATAGAAAAGCATATTGAGAGCTGCTATTCTACTGGCCTGATAATAGTAGAAAACAGCAACATTTGAGAAATTAAAGGGAAGAAAATTCAAAACCAAATGCAAATGAAATCCTGTTACACACAGTGAAATTAGCCTGAAGGACCCATTGCTCCAGTAAGTTGGTTTCAAGGCTAAAAAAATCTATGAAATGCAAAAGAAGGTTGGCTCACTGTGTAAACATTTTAAATAGCAGTGTCAGAATTAATCCTAACATTATGATATCCAGAGTTCCCAGTTTACAGCTTGTCGGAGTCCTAGAAAAGAAAGATCATCCAGAAATCTAATGTGAAGTTCAGGTCACCCCAGGTCCATCTGCATGTTTACTGCCAAAAAACTCCACGGTGCTCAGCAGTGGTGCAGCTCAGCAAACATTGTCCTCCTCAAGAGCCCCATGGGTCCAAGACAACCAGAGAGCTGCAGAGTGGCTCCAGGGAAACATGAGGTGAGGATGCCACAAGGACCTGCCAAGAGGACCATGCATGGCACATGTTCTCCCTTCCCTGGCCCTGCTGCTGATGCTCCTACTAATGCAGACAGGGACACAGCTGGACCTTGCCGCAAGGGTACAGTGCTGACCTGTGCTGTCCACCAGGACCCCTTCTGCAAAGCTGCTCTCTCACTGGCCAGCCTCAGTCTGCCCTGCCTTGGTCAGCCTGTTCCAGGTTCAGGACTTGGACCTTACCTCTGTTCAGCCCCATGAGGTTCCTGCCTGTCCATTCCTCCTGTATGTCCTGGTCCCTCTCAGCAGCAGCCTGGCCTTCCAGCATGTCAGGATGGGAGCATCCTCCAGCTTGCTGAGGGTATACCCTGGCCACCATCTGGGTCCATCATGAAAGTACGAAGCAGCACTGACACTTGAGGAATGCCTCCTAACAGCCCCCAGCTGGGTGCCATGCTGCGGTTCAGCCAGTTCTTCCTTCTTAGTTCATGTGCTGAACAGCAATCTGGAACAAGAGGACTGTAGGAAAAGCCAGCTCTCTTGGTACAGATTCAAACTGCACCCCCTCCACTGACCTATTAGCATTGGTCAGTGGTTTCCTGTTATTCTACAGAGGTTAGAGGAAGCAAAGAGCAATGACTACTCACCACACACTCCAATCCCAAGGTGCAGTAGTGTCTGTTGCTCAGCTTGGCATCTCCAGCAAGTCATGGCCAAGGGCCCCTCCCAGGATCCTTACTGCCTTGGCCCTGCAAAATCAGCTGCTTTGTGGTAGCTCTGGCAGCCCCTCCCAGGTTGTTCTGTGTGACTTTCTTTCAGGCATCCGATAACTCTTCCTTTCCTACTTTCCCCATGCTCTCAATGGTGTTTCTGGATTTAGTGAAGGTTGGAAATTGCTACTGCTAGCAGCAGAGGAACCTGTGGTCTGCAGGAGGAACATAAAAGCTTTAGAGCCCAGGGGCTGTTTTTTCCCTTAGCACTGGAAGGACCTGTATGTGGCAGTGAGCTGTGGGCTGATCTATGGGTCTATATCCGAAACCGGCTCATCAACACTTCACATATTAGCTGATGCAATCAGATCGTGGTGCTGCAGCTTCATCACATAACTCCCAATTATAATAAGAAATGTTGCTGCTTGGCTGAATGAACTAAACTTACTGGCTCAGCTGAAGTAGCTTAATTAAAGTCACTGGAAAAAAAGTAGTGCTCATCTTTCCTGGTGAGTAGATATGTGGTTTAATGCTCATCTCCACCCTTCCCTCCACTTCTAATTCCAGATATAGGAGAAGATGGGAGAGAAGTTCATGTAGAAAGCCTCATTAGGATCATAAACTGTGTGAAATATAAACTCTACTTGTAAACATACTCCTTGACAGAATTTGTCACTGGTTGTCAATAGCTGAGGCACAAATGTGTTCAAGTTTGTGATGTGGCTCGAGCTGGAGCACAGCTATCCTGGTGGAAAGACCAGACATGCCTCCCTGCAGATGCTAGTGGGGCAGCACACTTGTGGCACTCCGCAGAAAGCCGCATTTGCTGTACAAGCATCACTTGGCTTCAAGAATAGGCAGGTAGATCATGCAAACACTTAAACTTCTACTGGGACTCAGTCCTGGTGCCTTTCCAGCCTCTCTCAGTTACCAGGCAATGCATCCTTGAGAGTGCAGGTTGCTCCTGGAGACATCTAGTGAGGAGGCTGAGTAATGGAAACTAACACAGCCATCCAGAGCACTTTTACCAAGGAACTTGTCTCCCATGCTATGTGTGAAAGAGGACTTTGAATTTCTGGTCTCGAACATCTATACCTCTACCAGCTTTGTTAAAATCATGCATGTCATTTTATGTGGTGAATATCTAATTTATTAATCTCATGCTGAATTATATAACACAGGCTTAAACACATGGGAACCTTGCCTCCTCTAGCAATGATCCGATCCGATGCATTAGCTATAACCTCTGCAAAGACATCTCACTCAGATTTGGGGCATTTCACCATACTGAAAACCCATATGCATTAGTTCCCAGACACCTCTTTCAGGGTAACCCCTTTCCCTGCCCTTTAACAGAAATTGGAGGAGTGGGGTGTGCTGGCTCTGGTGGCTGTGTTAGCCTTGCAGGTTCCTAAGGGCTTCAGACCTCCCAGCACCACTCACGGAGCGGTTTCTTTCCCCAGCTGTGGGTGGGGAGCCATCACGACAAGCTGTTTGAAGTGACCCTGCGGTGACATGGCTACACTTGGTGAAGCTGCGGTCTGGGGCAGACCACAGGACAGTCGCATGAGAAGGAGACAGGCATCGACCATGGCCGAGCCAACAAGCAGGGCAACTGTGAGAGAATCACTATTAAAAAGGAAAGCAGCTACATCACAAAATGCACTTGCTCTCTCATTTGTTCTAATGGCAAATTGGCCCTAATCATCTTTGGTAATATTTATCCTGCAACATAAATGACACATATATCAAGTTTGTGTGCATCAGGGCACTGCATTTCGTAAAAATGAATATAAGACCCATTATCTGTTAAGCCAGGCAGGACCACAAGTCACTTGGTGAACACCATCCCCTCGCCTTTGTGCAGAGTCCAGCAAGCAGAGGCTCTATGGGGGCGGCTGCCAGGACTTGCCGTGACCACAGCCCGACAGCTCGGCAGCACATGCATCCCAGCAGCCCCAGACAGGAGATGGAGTCCTCAAATTATGTGGATTAAACACAGCTGAAAGGGATAGAAAAGGAAGTTTCCAGTGGGTATGTTTCAAATTCTTGTCCAAGATACCATATTTTTTCCTGAATATACATGTCCTGTATTTCTATTTCTGCTGGCTATTTAGAAAGAAAGAAAAACTCACCCAGACCATGACTTCATTTCTCCATATATATGTATATCTATATATATGTAAATATATATATATGTAAATATATATATATATATAATTTCACACCTTGGGGCCTATCACTTGTCTGGCACAAATGGGTGTAATTCTGCTGGCTGCCACACTACTGTATGCCTAGTAAAGCTGGGTAGGCTGGACAGCAGTGCAAGATATTATCTAGACAGACACACTCAGGAAAATAATCTGAATTAAGTCACTACTTGACTTTAAAAGGATTAGCTAAACTGCATTCAATCCCTCAAGAGGAAGTTCTTCAGAAGCAAAATGACCTAAATTTGATCTACTTCTAGTCATTTCCAAACTTATCAATATTAAGTCTGCTTTAAATCTGACTAAGGTTGACCCCTGGAAGTTAAATGCAGTTTAAGCAATCCACTTAAATAGGGAAGAAAAAATCAAAGAAAATATTCAAAAGCAGCTGAAGTTAAACCACAAATTAAAAAATCTCCTTCTCCATTACTTCATTAGTTAATGCTTGCTGTTAACAGCAAACTTTTTTTTTTTTTTTTTTTTTCTCCTAATTGCCTAAAACAAACTTGACCCTAGGAAAAGAAATTCACAAGAGAAAGTTAAATTTCTGTTGGGCATCACTGTTTCTTTTTTTGTTTGTTTGTTTTCCATAATCCAAACAAAACAAAATGGTAGACTCCTCTGTTTCCCATGCTCAGAAACATTTTTAGGAGAGCAGCTCTCTGTCAGCTGAAGCTGGTGTGGCCATGCTAGGCACAACAAGCTGAATATCTGCTTCAAAAGGACACAAACAGAGATGAAGACAACATCAGCCATAGAAGAACTGAACCATCAACAAAAGTGAAATATGATTCATCAAGCAATACCATAGCCTACAGTCCACCATGAGGTTCACACCACAGGAACCCTGTTAGATCCTTATCCACCACAGAATGAGACCTTCTCAAGATGTTAAGAAAACCTAGTCTCTGTACTGTGATCAGCCCTGTCCCACCTCCATGCTGGAACCACAGGAGGGAGGACATGTCCCACAGCTTGCACAAGGTCTGGGACACAGCACAGCAGCCATCTCAGCAGTGTTTTGCAGAGGGACCTGCACCTCCTCTTCTGCAGTCCATGTGGGGCAGGTGTCAGCAGACTCACATGTAGAAGAGCTGCTGCCAAGCTCCTCTGACAGCACAGCACTGCCCGTTGAGCCCACAGAGCCCTTAGATGAGGACTGGCTCCTACCAGTCAGCACTAAGGCAGCTGAAGCAGGCATGAGTCTCCTTGCAGAACCTCATGGCACCACTGCAAGCTTCAATAAAGGTAGGATCCCCCACTTCATAAAGGCCACCAACAATAGCCAAATCCCTCATGCACCAAAAAAGATATATCTCATTCTCTGGGCTTCTTAGCCCAGGTACAGATGGACCTAACTACATGTGCTGATGTTTTCTGCAAAACTTCAGCTGGACGATGAACAGTCCCAGCTGCAAGAGGCATGGATAAGCCTTGTCATATAATTGATCCAACCTTCTGTTTCTCTGTCCATAGCACAGTGCTGATCATCTTCTGGTGTCACCTCAGCATTTTCCCCAGACTTGCAATATTTGTGTCTTGTATTTCTTGGAAAAGAACTAAGACTATACACATGGCAGAGCACACATGCCATACACCCTACTGACACAGTTCAGTGACTTTTTATCCCCACATATTTAACTAAGAGGGGTGCTACACATACTCCTGCTATGCGGCTGATTTGCATACACACACCAGAAAAGTCCACAAGACCAGGGTGCCTAGCTGTCCTGTTAGAGGGAAAGCACATTATCTCCATGTGTTGGATCATCCTGTGATTATCCACTGCAACCAAAATTGCCCAAATTTCTTGAATATTGGGGGGGAGGGGAGGAAAAAAAAAAAAAAAAAAAAAAAAAAAAAAAAGGTGTACTTGGAAATTTGAGGTATTTTATCAGAGGGGCTAAAGTAACTTCACAAATATTACCATCTGACCACTCAATGATGTCACTCATAATTTGCTTTTACATTGGACTCCATGATGTGACGACTTCATGGCCCAGAACCGGGCCACCTAGGCTGTGCTCCTGTAGAAATTGCTTTGGTGTGACAAATCCACTTTGTCTTTTAGAAGCTATCAGATTAGCTCTCAAGTATTCAATCAGCTTCTTGTTATGCATTTTGTGGTATTCTTCTGCAACATTATGGATAATTGCAGGTTATTTGGTTAGTTAAGGAAGTAAATGAGCCCTCAGTTTCCACTCCTAGCAAACCAGTAGAGTTACAAAGGCAACCATATTTTAAGTAAATAGCCAGCCTTTGAAAGAAGACTCTCTGGTGTTCAAGATAGTGTTTTAGCAAGTTAATTATCCACTGCACCCCACTTTCATTATCTGGTAATTCAGCAGTTCCATTAAATCCTTAGGCAGGGGCTCCTTCCCTCTCTCCCATGCTGCCAGACCTGCAGGGATCGCCCCTGTCAAGGAGGAGCCAGCGCTGCACACCCCAGTGCCCCGGCTGCTGCAGCAGGGAAGGTTCTCTTTCCCCAGAGGCTCTTCGGGGGGAGGAAGCCTCATTCTCCAAAACCTGAGGACAGGATGGGGCGACACAGAGAGCCTTGTTCATTCACTTCACGACAGTCACCATGCTTCTCTGGCTGATGGTGCTCGCATCCAAGCACCAGGTTTAGAACTAGCCGTGGTGGCACAGCAGTGGCTTGCTTTGTATGTGCATCACCCTGCCTTCCTCCCACAATCAGCAGCACAAGTGTGCGCCAGCATACAGCTGGGGCTATGTGGGAGAAGACAGGACAGCAAAGCCACCACGGGCTCAGGCCTCGCTAATGGCTAGGACAGCGTGAAACTGATCAGTTGTAACTCTAATGATACCAAAGAAAGGGAAAAAACACACACACACACCACCTCATCCGCCTCTCCTGACATACCATTTTAAATGTAAAGGTATTGTAAAGGTGAAGCTATTCAAGTAACTTTATTTTAATAATCAGCTAATATACTGTTCCTAGCATTTTGAGATATATAAATAGCACTTCCCAGTGTTTGCTTCAAATAAAAAATCCACATACATTCCTGCAGCATTGCTATTTATTTTCCTTAACAAAGCCTCAGTAATGCAAAATCAACAATACTCCACTGCTTCCCAGAAATAACTGGCCTGTAATTTAGTCTTATGTTCTTTATCTTTCAATGAATTTTTATCAGACATTTAGAAAGCATAGATGCAAATATTTTTGACTTAATTTCTTTTCAGCTAACCACTAGCATAAGCCATACTGTGTTACTCATCAGCTTACCAGGATTTGTGAGGGAATCTTGGCTACAACAATATCAGCTGAATCACAGAAATAAGCAAATCAATGCACCTCAAATAAAAACATCCCTCAATGCCTAAATTGCATATGCCAAGCTGGGATTTGTGTATTAAAAAGCAAAGAAATGAAACAGAAGAAAGTTTGCAGTACTGACTTTGGAGTTGCTCATTTCCACCCCCCAAATGCTTTTAAAACTCCTGCAAAGAGTATTTTAGAAAGTGCACAGAATAACTGGTTTGCAAGGACTCAGATGTCCAGAAATGGATGAATGCCAGCCAGAACCACAGTGAGGACCTGTCCATCTGTCTGTCCACTGCAAGCACCACCATGGCGAGGGCCATGGTGAGTGGTGGCTGCAGACTGGCTACCACCAGCACTGCCTGCCTGTGGCCAGCGTCCCCAGTCTGGACCATGCCCATGTTTGAAGAGCAGCATGGATCATACCCGCATGCAGTTTGCACCATCATCCCGCTTTCCAGCCGTCCCAACTCTTTAGGGTTTGCTGATTGGGTGTGAAAAGCTAAGGAATAGTCTGACCATGGATTATGACAGCCTGATATGTGCATCTGCCTCCTAATTTTAGAGCCCAGTTATAGTCATTTAACTGAATTCCCATGCTGACCCACTGGGAAGGGAGAAAATCTGCATTTTTTTATTTTTAAATAAAGAAAACAAGACATACACTCCACTCGGTGTTATCTTCTGTTGGCAGAAGCTTTCAATTATTCCCCCAGACCCTTCAAAGAGGCATGTGGTGCTCAGTGTTTGAGCTGTGCCTCACATGACCTGCACCAATGCCAATGGACAGTGGGATAGGATAAAAATGTGTTGACTCATTTTCCTGTAGCTTGCATCAGACAGTGCATTAGATGGCAAACTGTACGCTGAATAAGCTTTAGGTGATGTTTCACAACTGGGTGACTTCCCGAAACCTGGTAATGAACTCCTGTAGGTGATCTTGTTGTGCTGTATTTGCTGTCCCTCCATGTTTCCTCTGTGTGATGTTATCCATCAACCCCTTACCTATACACCATCACACAAATATCCTTTTCTAAGTGTGTCTGTCTAGAAACAAACTAACTTTGGTTTACAAACAGCAGCAACACCCCAGCACTTGGACCTGCAGGCAGTTTCTGTAAACAAGCATAGTAAGATAAAATCATTGCTCAGATGGGAGAACTTGTGGAAAGATGTGTTGCGGAAAGAGGAAAACCCATTTTAGAAAAAGCAAGCGTCACAGTTAAGATTTGGATACTCCATCAACCTAAAGTTCATCCTCTACATATTCATTTGTGTATCCATCATTTACATCCTACAACTATTTTTCAATATTTCTGATTTGGGGGAAATAGTTCCACAAAATGACCCTTTGGAATGAGCAGGATACACAAAGAACTCCACCCAGCGCTGTTGCCATCCTTTTGCCAAAACCTACTAGTTCTGCACACACTGCATAGCAACAGCACCAAGTGGTAAGCCTGATTGCAGTGCCTTACAAGTTCACAGCCTCTTGGAGACGTCCACTGAAATCTGACTGGGCAGTGCAGGTTTCAAGAAACTTCTCTGCAACTCATCCAAGTAAGAATATTTATATACACATATACACAAAAACACACATTGGTATACACATACACGTGTATATACATATACCTGATTAGCCAATGCCGGGGGAGGAAGCTGCATCAGATGCTGAGCTGGAAACAATTATCACAACATATCCATGTTCAGAAGGATTGAGATTTTGGCCCTGTAGTTTTAGGCTGAAATCTAAATTTCCAGTGAACCAGTGTTTTCTTGGATCTGCTCAGGCAAACTGATGTTCCTGCACACTTCACTGGCAGAAGATGCTGCCTTCAAGCTGATGACTCTGCTGTTTCCAGAGTCTGCATCCTGGGGAATATACATATGGTCATCTTAGACATTTTCCGTTTGTTTGGCTGAAGTTTGTTGAACTTCATGTGCCTCACATGAAAAGTCTTAGAATCAATAAACAAACTGTTTTTTGTTTTTCCCCAAGCGAAACTTCTCACTTTCTGAAAGTTTCCAACTAACTGCTTCACTCTCACAACACTGATAACTTTTAAGAAGAAACAAGTTTCTAGATTCATACCCACAAGGGAAATCTGTCTGCAATAGTGGCTAGGGATGCTCAACAGCCTGGCTCTGCCCAGGGCGCTCTACAGAGCACCCCCATCTTGCCCAGGGCCCTCCAGCAGGTCCAGGTGCTGCTCCCAGGCACTGTGAGCACTGCGGGGGGCAGCTGGAGCTTGGGAGGCAGGCTGTACCCCATTCTGTGCAGCTCAGCACTGGGCTGTGAGCATCCCCCTCCAGGCTGCCTGCCTACCACGTTAAAGCAACCTCCTGAGGTGACCACCAGCACTGAGGATTGTTGGGTGCCAGAAAGCAGCGGGGGGCAGGCATGCTTTGGAGCCACCTATGCACAAAGGAGCACATCATTGGCCAGAGGAGGGCTTTGATTTAAGTACACTGGTAGCTAGATGATGTGCTTTCCCAAACCATGGAGAGTGGGTAATAACAGAAATGCATGTAGCTGTTCTTAGGAAACCAGCAGTGGGAACAGCAGATTAGACACTTGCAGAAATGGATTTTTTCAATTAAACATGAAACTATTGTTCTAAGTCACATTTCCTTCTGTTCTCTATCTTAATTAGGTTAATTTACTCAATGCTGGCTGCATGTTGGCATGGGAGCCAGCACAGAGCAGGACAGTAGGGGAACGGGGCAAGATGGTGCCAGAGGCAGGGCCGTGCTCCAGGCTCTCTCACAGACCAGCGCAGCACTTGAGCCCAAGCTAGGCAAGTAATGCTACCGACCAGGGGATATTTCACATCTCACTTGGCAGTGGTGGAGGGCGATGCCACGGGTGCAAGGGAGACAGCAACCTTGTGATACAGCTTCCTACGGGAAGCTGAGGCCAGGTCCACAGCTTTAACAAAGCACAGCAGCAGAATTGCAGGAGCCAAAATGATAATGACCCAGAAATGAACTGGGCCCTTTCTCTCAACTGTGATACCAGCAGCATTGTTACTGAGAATGTGAGTCCAGAAAAAAATATCATATATGACAATACGAAAGCAAAGCAGCACAAGGGGTGCTTGCATGCTTGCATGGGAGAGAGAAAAGGCTTTTTGCCTAAGATAGTTATTCTGCACAGCACCTTTCCCTTCCTCATCACCATTTTTCCCTCCACAGAGCTGTGTAACTTATTTTCCTGCTGCTCAGGCAACAAATCCCAAGCAGAAAAGGCATTTTGAATCTCTCTTTGGGGCTGCCTGGGAGCTGACAACCAGTTGCTGATCTGGGCACCCAGAGACATTACCTTATGCACAGAGAACAGAGGCCAGAGCAGTCAAAAAATGGAGAGGACTCACTGCACGACCATGATACTGAGGCCACAGAGGTGCCTTGGTCAGATAGGAGGCTAGGTCCTCAGTTAGAATGGGGTGAAACAGAGTTGGCAGAGCACAGCTGCGCCTGGGTTCATCTTCAGAAAGGACTGGCTGCACACTTCACCAACTTGCCTTGTGACAGGAGGATGCAACCAGCTATTGCTTGAATAGGCAGCACAAAAATGCATTATCTGTTTTGCTTGCATCCTGATTGTTTGCCTTGCCTTGATCCGTTTTTCAGCAACACCAAAACACAAAGATCTCCAGTCATTTACTATCAACAAAGCTCCATGAATCTGGCTTATACCTTAGCTAGTACTCAGCTTTAACCTCAGCAGCATTGCCTGCATGTCCTGCTGCCATGTGTTTGTGCAATAGGCAGGCATGGGACCACTTGCATTCCCAGACACCAGGATGCTGTGCAAAGGAGAGAGGTGTGTGTCCCTTCTTCAATCAGCCTTTGGGTGTGATGCTGTGTCCCTCTGGAGAGATCACTCAGTGAACAGTGCTGTTCAGCAAACATCTGGGTAAAATAAAAACCTATTTGTGGACTATTCATTTGCACTGCAGAAGAGGCAAATTCCATTGAATGGGATCTGCCCTTAGGCAGCATATTAATACATGAACAAATTATAATTATAGAGTCCATTCGGTACAAGTAGTGCTGCTTGTGACAAGGGCTGAGTGCCCTTGGGAGATGCCTGGGACAGCGAATGCATTGCATGCAGATGGAGAGGAAGGAGTGTGTTGGCTTGTGCACAAGGCAGGCAGAGCAGGCATGCCTATGTTTAAACTTTAGGTCTTTGAACTGTGATTTCCTATAAAAAATTTCTATTTACTGTTGACCTCAGATCAAATTTTGTTTTTGAGAATCACAAAGCACAGCAAGAGACACAAGGACTACACACTACTACTAGCATTCAGGGAACCAGACGCTTGGAGCTCTGTGCCAACAGAAGCTACCTGCAGGTAAGGCAAGAGCCAGCAGGACGCCGCACCCTCCAGGAGGTCAGCCTCTGTTCCATGGGGCTAGGGATGAGCTTGCTCTTTTACTCATTCACATAGTGAAGGATGCAGCACAGTACCATGAACTTTTTTTTTTTTTTTAAGTAAACAAAGACCTGGACTGGGCCTCCATTACATATGGCAAAGGAAAGAGTAAGAGCTTCTCAAAAGCAGATGTTGGATAATCCTCCCTTAGGAGGGTGGAACTATTACATTTTATCCTAATCTTTCAGAGTCGGAGATAATATTAGACCAGGCTTCATGAGTTTTAGCATTTAGCCAAAAATGTTTTTATCATTAATTACAGTCACTTTGAGTGTTCTCACTGTCCTTAGGATTCCTACTCCCTTCTTTGGATCATGCTAAGATATTTGTTTGGAGGAGCATCTCTGTTCAGAAAGGTGCTGCAATCCAGAAGCTCCAGAGAGAAGGGGCAGCAGGCTTGGGGCTCCCAAGGGTGACCTTGGGCACTGACCAGCCCCAGCCCCTGCCAGTGCCCATGGGGCAGCTATGTGAGGGCTGGCACCTGTTCCTGTCCTGTCCATTCACATCTCCCAGCCAGGATTTTGGGACAAAACACTGTGCGTCTCCATGCCAACATCAGCAGCCCCTCATGCGAAGCCTTGTGACAAAGGCTGCCAGGACACCGTGCCAGCCCAACCTGAGGCACCACATCCTCATGCAGGGCCTGCTCCTAGGTGCTCCCACACCACACCTCGTTCAGAATTCTGAGTGGACACACTATTATATTGCAAAGAGGCTTTCTACACAGACACTGGTATATTAGCAAATCTAGCTGCTAAGAAACACAACTGTATTTTTTTCCATTAATTCCAGATCAAATATTTGAGATTCAGCTCCAACCTAAATAAATTCCTATGGGCTTACGGTGAACTCAGCCAAAGGCAGTGCACAGAAACTGCATTTTGCCTGCTTGTATTCACTTGCCCTACGGAGAGCTGGGACAGAGCTGTGACTTGTCTTCCTTGAGCTTCACGGTAGAGCTGGGAATGCTGCTTTGTGGATGGATAAACAAACAGCACTTGCTTGCTGTGCTGGCCACAAGTTATCACACGCTGTGAAGTCAGCCAAGGTACCTTCTGAGGCCCAGGAGAAGGTGCATGGCTGCACTCCTTTGGAACGAAGCTGCATGCAGCATCTGCCTTTCGCTGGCCCACCACAGCCCACCACAGCCATGGCCACAAGACGTGAGCAAACCAAGCAATCCAGCCAGACAAAGAGCAACCCAGGCCCACATGGCTTTTCTGCATGAGGTTCAACAGCAAGTCCTCAGCAGTGGGCACTTTACACTTAGAGTAACATTGCCTGGACCCTCACCTACACCTTTAATTCAGGGTACTAGATCCATATTGGGATTCCAATTCTTAAAATGACACAGGCCTGAAGTTGGCTCAGTTTCAATGTGAAGTAGCTGGGTCAACACCACACAACAATCGTGTCACAGGCTCAGAGCAAACAATGCTGGCAGGAGCCACAGCAGGTCACCTGGAACAAGTCACAGGCTATGCTGAAAAACATTTGACAACCTGAAATTACCAAACCTAATGATGAATTAATTACCTGACCCCTTCCACAAACAGATGTTTCAGTGTGGTCTTCCAAAGGCAGCTCAGTGCAGCATCCAAGGTGGAAATGTTGCATCTTCACTGGGCATGAAGCCCTTTTGTAGGCTTACATTGCAAATCATTTCCAGAACTTCTCAGCATGAGAGGCTCTGCTGACCTCAAGCAATTTCAAAGCAAACTTGTAGAAATTTGCATGTAGGGAAATCAAATGGCCAGGTGGGAAAAAAAAAAAAAAGAAAAAAAGAAAAAGAAAAAAAAAAAAAAAGTTGTCTGTTGTGCAATACTTTGCCCACATCTGGCTCAAGGTGAGTGGGCTGCTGGCATCGCATGCTGGAATCGATTGTCCAACTCATAGTTCACCAAACTTTGCTTTTCAGCAAACACAATACTTTATTTCTGACCACTTGCTCATTATTGTTCTGAGCTCTTGGAACCCAGAGGTTAGGAAAGTAAGATGACGTCGAAGTGATTTCAGTCTAGTTTGTTACAGCAGTAAGAGGCAACTGGTAATCATTAAGCACTTACTCATTCCCAGTGAATGCCGCATATGCTAAATTAGGTACAAGTTTGACTTAGTGGATGTAGTCAGAGAAAATCTCCTACTATCTGCTGTGAGCCAATTAAAAAAGCCACCGACAACCAACTGTGAAACAAGCAATGGAAAACAGCAATAAAATGAGCAAGCTTTAAATGCAAAACCCTGAAGCCAAGCTCTGGTTCTGAGAGGCTGCACTCTTGCACAAACACCAGGGAGGAGCTGGGGCTGACCTGTGCCCCTTCACTACCCAAGGGGCTGGGGTCCCTAGGGTGGCACCATCCCGCCCCAGTGGCAGCACCGGACCCTCGCCAGGCCCAGCTCTCTAGCATTTTTACACCCTCCCCAGGGCCACAGAGGGAAACCTCCAGCTCCTCATGGGCATGCTTGTGACCGTGACTTCAAAGAGCCTGCGCCTCCCCTCACCTACGCCCTGCAGCTTCTCCCAGCCCAGCCATGCTGTGCAGAGCAAGGCATCCAGCTTTGATCTGGGTTGGGCTCGGCCATCTGCAGCCAAGAACTGCAGGACCATAAGCATGTGCAGCTTTTGCCGAGCCTGTGCCAGAGGCAGGAGCCACCAGCAGCTGAGCAGGAAGGACCATCCATCTTCCCCAGCAGTGCCGGATGAGCAGCTGAGTGGTGGGCACACAGCCTGCCCCTGCAGGGGCTCGTGTACCATGAGGCAGGACCCCAGCCACACTCAGCCTCCAGCTCCCCAAGCCTCTCATAGCCGCGGAGCTGGGGCAAGCAAGCTGAGAGGAAGAGTGAGGCTGAAGGAAGCTGAGGGGGGCATCAGCAGGAGGCAAGGGCTAAGGACATGCAGGCTTGGGGCTGAGGAGTCTGGAGAATGGGTTTCTATTCCTAGCTCTGCTGTGTCCTTGCTCTGACCCACACCAGAACTCCCTCCACACTCACTGCACTTTCCTCTCCTGTTTTCATGTGATATTGCAACTGCTCGAGGCCAAGGCTGGCCTTTCTTGATGTGCTCGAGCTTGATCCTGGCTCAGAAGCACTGCTGTCACACAACAATTAATGGCTGCTATTGCAACACACTGGCTGCTAAAACAACACTGGCTTCATCGCTCACTGAACATCACTGGTACAGGAGAAACACCAAGACTTCTAAAATGGCAGGTGATTTATTAATTGGAGGACGGAGAAGTTGCCAAGCCCAAATGCATCCCTCAGCACCCCTGTTGGCACAAGGCACAAACAATGCATGCTTACCCATGACAGTGAGGGAGCGAGCTAGGCTGTTCAAGGAGCGCAGTCGCATAGCAGCGCTCACACCAGGCAGCACAAGGGTGGTTTTCCTCCACAGCTCACCCTCTTTTTGCGGGATAGGAGGGGAAGTCATTTTCTCCTCTTTTTCACAGAGCTACCTTTTTGGCAGTAAGTGGTTTGGCTGTTAATTGGTTTGATTGCAAAGCAGGAACACTTTGGAAGCCCAAGGCCTGCTGCTCCCACCCAGCCAACCAACCTGGGAAACCAAGCAGCAGCAGCAGCTCAGCTTTGTGGCTAATGGGGAGGGCAGTAATAGGATAAATCCAGGTTCGCTCATTATGTGGCTTACTCTTTCTCTCCCTCAGTCTGTTTCTGATTTCTCTCATCACATGCCACTCAGCTCTTCCCTCTGGCCTGACCTTGCTGTCTCTCTCCTGCTTTCTCGCCACTTGCTTTACCTGTGTATATGCCTTTACCCTCATGGAACCAGGCACCACATCCCAGCAAGGAAACACCTGAATCACCATCAGGGGTGGGAAACTGCTCCCATCCTGGAGCTACTCTCCATCCCATCAAGCAAAGTGCTTCAGCAGACCCAACTCCTTCACCAACACCTCCTGGAGGACTTAAAGCAAGGCTTTAAAACAGGCATGTGATGACGAACACAGCTCCCTGCCATGTCTGTGTGGCTACTGGCATGGGGGCTGCTCTGGGGAGCAAGACCCTGCTGGTACATTAGGCTTTGGAGAAAACTGTCAGCCAGTAACAGAAATTAAGGTAATTATAAGGCCTGGCAGCCACAAGACTGGGTAGTGGAGGCAGCTAGAATATTCTGGGGTAGCAAATTCAGCTGCAGTAAAACCATGGCTTTGACTTAGATTTATTTATTTATTTATTTATTTATTTATTTTCTAAGAGAATAAGTGGGCTCTTTACCTCCTGCTACCTGAACGTGCAGTTAGTCACACTTTCAAGTGTTATTCTCTACAACCAACCAAAAGGGGTAGAAACAACTGAAAAATAGCAAACAATATGACAAAAGAGAACTCAAATCCTCTTGACTACAAGAACTTGGACTTTAAAGCTCCCTGAATCTCATAAGATAGAAATACAAGATTTAGCAAGTCTATAAATATTTTAATTGAAAAAAGCACCAAATTTCTGTTTATGTACATACACAAGCATATGTATACGCACACAAACTAGGAATGTACATGCTCTGCCACCTTCAATGGCCTGTCCCCTCTTGCTGAGGCTGAGCTCAGATGCCATGATGTAGTTTAACCTGGACCAAAGGGAGACTTGCTGAAGAGCCTGTCATGCCAAGCAAGCATGCCACCCTCCCGCCTCTCCTCCAGACCCTGCTCCTAAAAACATTTGTTCTGGTGCCAGCAGCAAAGCACAGCTAAGGCAGGAGCCGTTTCGACATCTGGCTGCAGCGCCATGCCGAGACTCGCACTCACTGCCTCGCAGCACGCCGAGCAGAGCCCCAGAAGCTTGCTTCCCAGGCAAGATGAGAATATTTTGTCTGGCAAAAGGAAGGCTGGGCACTACCATGAGGGTAGGCTGCAAAGGCAAGTTTTAAATACATGAAAGGCTGCTGCACAGAGCAGCGAATAACTTGTTTTCCATGGCTGCAGTGAATGGGGTGAACAGCAAGGGAGCAGTGATGGGGTGCAGGCTGGATGTTGAGAAGTTCTGTGACAGGACAGCTAGTAGCCCCCAAGAGGGGCCCCAGAGGTGACAGCTTGCATGCATGACATGTGGAGAGGCTGGGAAGGGAAGGAAAGGAAGAATGAAACTTCAGGCACCTTATGGGAAGATGCTGGAAGGTAGGGTGGAGCTTCAGAGATTCTGGTTTGTGCAGCTATGGTGGAGGCACGTGGACAGGCCATGGGGAAAGACTCAATAGCTCACTACAGGGCCAAAGGATGAAGGATTTGGGGCAAAGCCCAAGGAAAGCCCTGTCAGCACCTTTGGCCTGGTTTTGGCAAAAGATGGGGGAGAGCAGGAAGCTGACAGTACCCACAACAGCCCAGGCCCGGTGGCGTGGTGAGGAGCAGAGGGGAGATCACACACACACAGTGTTGTGACAGGCATCAGTGGGTGTGGGAGTCACCAGGGCCCTGGTCAGCACCTCTGACACCTGTAGGCACTGGTGGAGCTGAGTAGGCACAGCCTGAGGCCAGGGAGCAGAGCAGAACCAGCCCAGAGGGATGGAAGAAAGCAATGCTGTCAAAAGTAAGCAGCAGCTCCTGCACCAGCGCTGTGCCCAAGGGCTGGGCCATCTGCTGCCCGAACACTGCATCGCAAACCACACCAGAGAGCAGCTCAGAGGGATGCTCTCCAGCATGGTGTCACTGAGGCAGGAGTGCCATGAGAGGAGGAAAGGGAGGGCTCTTCATGTGCTGGCCATAATGGGAGGAACATCCTGGTGTGGAGGTGGCTCCTCACAGTGAGCTCTGCACCCACAGATCACCTTACGCTTGCTTGCAGACACTCAGGGGAGAGCCCACATGCTTCCTGTGACCCAGTGAGGCCAAGCCTTAAAAGCAAGGCAAGCTGAAAACAGTGTGCCCCTGATTTCTAGCTAGCTACCTATCCCATTATTGTGTTTTTTTCTTCAGAATGTCATCCCAGAAAAAGTGCTAGAAATTACTTTTTTAAGGGGCAATATCAGAAACTTTCTCCTATCCCCAGGAGCGGGAGTACTTTTAAGAAGACATCAAGATATAGGCAGCACAGTAAGAGTTAGAAAGGTTTCAACATCCTTAACAGAGGCATCCCTGGTGCCAGGTGTGGGCTGGGGCAAGAAAAAGGTGCTGGAATCTGGATTGTTTCTTTCTCTTAAACTGAGATTATACAGAAATGGTATTGCAATGACTATTTTTGGGTCTGCCTAAAAACACGCTGCTGTATTTTCTGAAATAAATGATGAACACTGCAGAAATCCAAACATGTCTTTTTGTAGCTAGTCATCTGGGCAGAAAGCCAACAAAAACTGAGCTGCCAACCCCAGCTATTCAGAAGCCATGAGTCAAGCCCCCCAGATCCTGAGGTTGATTCAAGCATTGTGAAGCTTCAAAATACAAGGTCCCATGGTGCTATGCTCAGGAGGAAGCTGAAACAGCACCATCACTTATGACTGCCTTGCTCCCCTTCTCGTTGTGGTGCAAGTTCGTCAGCCCTTGGCCAAATGCATGGCCAGGGACCTGAGGGAAACCTGGGTCAGAGATGCAGAAAAAGAGCTGGTATTGGCAGCTATCTATAATGATAACACACACTTGGCGCCTCCAAGCACTGCTCTGACAGGCACTTTTCAAGTGATTTACCTTAACAAAGCACTCATTTTAACTAAAGTTAATCAAGACCATATTTATTTTCCAACATTTATAGTGCAAAGAATAAGCACAAGAGACAGACCTAGACTCTGCAGAAGTCACAGTGCCCATAATTACTATTGAAGACTGCAGCCCCGTCCCATCTTCCCAAGCAGTGTACTGACCTCAGGACAGCATACAGAAATAGGTTATTTCCCTCCTAGGTATGTGATATTGAGACAGAGAATTCCTTAATGTCTCTGTGGCCTTATGGCTGTCAAAACCAGAAACCAGATTATGGTACTTGGATCCTTCTTTAGTATTTTGACTACAACAAGCAACATCCCAAGTGACCTGTCACAAACATTCAACCTCAAATTACTTGAAACAAAAGCAATGCAAGGAACAAGCCCTTTTCCTGTCACTTTTGTAACAGAATTGAAAATAAATTGCTGATTGCCCTTCAGACATCTGACCAGCGTGAGGGCAGAGAAGCAGCCAGAAGATGCCCCAAAAGGCACTGCTGCTGTAGCATTGTCAGTGCTAGGATGCTCTCACATGATGGAATCAGCACAAGATGTGTTTTCTCAGCCTTGGGCTGTACCTTTTCCAGAGGTCTCCCAGGGCCTTGTCCTACACAGAGGGGACGAGCTGACGTCTTCAGACTTGGCTAATACGTGTCGGAGTGCCTTTTGGTTCCAGGAGGCCATATCCTGCACAACATAGGGCACCACTGCTGTGTCCTACCTGGCCTGGCTACAAGGCTGGGCTCAGGCAGGAGATGGAGCAGGGTGCAGAGACAGCGAGGCCATCAGCAGGAGTGCCTCCATGTTACCCAGGGGAGCAGGCAGGTACCAAACCCTGGAGCCAGCTGGTGTTAGCTTTGTCCCGAGGACAAAAGGAGAGTTACCCTATCAAGAAACAACAGCAGAGCTGTGTTATACTGTCAGCTTGTTGTGATATACAAAATGCATAAATATCTGGGGGGGGGGGGGGGGGGGGGGGGGCAACAGAAAGGCTGCCTGAATGCCATGTCATGCGGCATGCTTGTACAAGGAGCACTGTGAAATATTTCAGTGCAATACTAAATTAAGCCCACCTTCTTGTTCTGCAAATGTCTGCTGCCGTGCATACAAGGGAGCTGCATGCAGGAGTAGGTCTTTAATTCACACATCCACACAGGCACTTGAGAAGCAAGGTACAGCATGCAGCACAGGCAGTACGTCCTTCCTGAAGGCAGCTGCAGGCTCCTTTGTGAACCATGCAAGCCTCATGTACCTGGCCCAAGTGCAGCTCCAGCCTCCAAATACACACGTTGCTTTTTTCCCATGGATTTCAGGCAGCTGAATATGGACAGGTATTTTAGTTACCTCTGAAGCTAGCGGGAGGAAATGAATGAATCCTGAGTGTGGAGAACACCCGCTCCTGAGCACAGAGGCCTTCTGTCTCACCTGCTCCACTGGCAAACCCATACTGTTTGACAGGGTCAGCTCACAGTCCGCTCACAGGAATTAAGGCCACGCTTGCTGTGTTCAGGAGAAGCAGCTGAGCAGTGGTACAATTAGCCATGCTGGCATTCTGACACCCTTTTCCATTTGAAATACATTAGTAACTAAGGAAACAGCAGTTCTGTGGCTTAGTGCGCTGCAGTGTCCAGTAGAACTGGACAGTGCTCTGCCTGGCCACAGCCCCAGCAACAGCCCGGGCGCAGCAGTACCCTCAGGCGTCCCTTGGGAGCATCAGGCTGCCCACCTGCCCAGGTGCTGAACACGCACTGTGGGACCAGACCAGCAAGCACAAGCATGCCTGCTCACTCACCAGAGAGCAGGATGCAGTGCTACACACAGGGAAAATGCTATTGCTCAAAAGCAACACAGCTGAGTGAATCCAGCAAAGCTGCAGCTGATTTATATTCACTCACAGTCTGGCTACTTGCATTATGTTTATAAACCTTCATAATTTTCTTTTTTCCTCTTATTTTTTTTTCTATTCACATAAAACAGCCCCCAGAAAGGGCAGAGCAATCAGACCTTTTTTTTTAAAACAACAACAACAACAACAAAACCATCTGTTTGTAATGAATCTTTTAGCAGTGAAGAAGAGAAAGCAAATCCTTCTAAAGAGAAAAGGCACAAGTACACCAACACAAGCCTCTGCTCCCTCCCACCACTAATGTGCACCCAAAACCTCACCACGGTGTCACAGATGCATCAATTTGCCCTGTAGCTCCACAATCACACTTTGCTGTCCCATTTCCCAAGACTTAATGCACTTGCATATACAGGAAAAACAAATTAGCTTAGGCTAATGCATTTTTCCATTGCCAGTAGGCAGTGCTGGAAAAGTATATGGAGGAGATCAAAGAGATAGGGTCAGAAAGGAGAACGTAAATGTTTATACCCTGCTAAAAAGAACAAACTGCATTCCTACTGCTTAGGAGCACACAAAGCAGGCGAAACAAACAAGCAGATCTGCCTGCTCCAAGGCAAGGTTACAGGTTACTTCATAACACTGTTCTCACCGCGTTTTGCAGGGGTGCCTCATTTGCTCATGCTGCGCCTTGCTCCACATCCCAGGCATGTGCCTCCCCCTGCTCCCTCTGCACTCCCAGGTGGGACCAGGGCAGAGCAGGCGCCGAGGTGCCCATGCCCTCAGTCTTCCCCTTCCCATCCTTGCAGAGGGACTGCCACACTGCACTGTTTTGGGGATGCAGCAGTCCCTGTGCTCTGGATGTTTAATAGATTGGTGGAAAAGTCAGCTTGTCATACTGCTTCCAGGCCCCAGCATCGGGCTTGGGGAAACACAGCACAAGCTGCAGTGCTCATGTGGCCTGAAAAAATAGGCTGGAACACACAGGGACACTTGGGAGGCAACCTCCAGAACCATCCTGACAAATCACCACCAGAGGAACACTCAGCCCCTGGCACCCATCTCACAACTTCTGAGGCAAGGAAGTGTTTCCACCACTCCACAAGAAGTGCCTTGCCTTCTATCAAGCTGCTTCATCCCCTCTGCAAGATCTGTCCCCTTTCATCCTGGAGGGGCTCAGGGACTGATTGATGCTAGAGGTGACCAGACTGCAGAACAGGCAGTTCAGGCCCCAACCCTCCCTGCTGCCCATCCTGCAACGCTCAGAAGCCACTGCCCCTGCCCCACTGCCCAGACAGGCTCACGTGGCTGGCTGCTAGTCACAGAGGCAGAGGAGGGAGCATCCAGTGCCATCCATCTGACGGGCTGCACAGTGAAGGCAGTATATGGATGTTAGCAATGTCTGCAATGGGGCCAGCAGCGCTTGCCCTCGCTCCCCTGCCACGTGCTGGTTCTGGCCCTTGTCCCCTCCCTCTGGGCTGCACAAAATAATCCTCCTAGCCCCTGGAGTGTTCATTCACTGCTGTGAGTAATCAAGTGCCTGGGGAGAAGGAATAGACAACACAGAAAGATGGAGGTTAAATAGGCCAGGCTGTCATCTACTTGCACTTAACCTGGCTGCACAAGAGTCATGCTTGCTGCACCTGAGGATCTCCACCCTTGGTTTTGCTCTCTGGACACTGACAAAGCCCACTAGCCACACATGGATGCTGGCTCTTGGTCTGGAATAAGTGATACTGTGAATAAATCCACGTGTAGAAATGGGGCCTGCCATTTCCCTTCACTTTTGGCAGATGAACTAGGGAAGGAGTTACCAACTCTTGTTAGCAGCATGGATCCAATTGCAAGTATTCAATTCAACATCTGATGGCTTAGCTTGATACCAGGATCCAAAATGTATCCCCTCCTGGCACAAGCAGGAAGAATCAAAAACAGTGGTATGCATTTATTAAAATACTGCAGCAACAGCAGTCATCAAGTCACAGGATGTCACCCACAGACAACGTCACAGGATGTGGGGACATGTAGGGGAAAAAAAGTGCATGATATCTGCAGTCCGAAAAGAAGCAGGTCTCACACACCTGGCAGATACAGAAGGATGGATGACCCACCTGCATGAATATACATGCCCCATGTGCACCCTCATCACCACTGGCCCTGAGGACCTGACCCATGGGACCAGGCTACCCATACCCCATTGCTCAGTGAAGCTTTGGGCTTTTTCAGCTTTCTCCACAAAGGAGCAAGAGGAGAGCAGAGCTCCCCCAAGGCAACTAATCTGCTTTGCTGCCTGTGGCTCCCTTTTGTAAAAAGGGAGTCCCTTTCACAACTTTTAATGTTCCATATTTTCCACTCTAGAGCAAGTCAGGAATTATGTGAAGCACATTCACCTAGATAGGTGTAGCTTGGAAAGGGGCTTTCAATTGCAGGCTGCAGCTGAGTTTTCCAGCCCTGGGACTGCTCGGTCCCAGGAAAGATGTCATGTCACGCACAGGGCTGTCTTCCTACACAGAGTCCTGCTCATGCTGGGGTGCTTCTTGCACGTGAACACAAGGGACGAGCCCAGGATCCCTCCTCACCTCCGTGTCTCCCCTGTGTTCAGAGCAAGTAGCAGAACTATCTTAGCAGTTGATGCACAATTTTCTGGAACCCCTCACATAAATTAAAAGCTTTTCTGTTACAGCTTCTTGCTAGCGTGCTTACAGACACAGACAGGGATTTTCTATACCAAGCTCGAATCAGAGAAGAGAGGGTGAGATGGGAGACACCCGTCCTCTTGCCTGAAGGCAAAAGTAACCATATCCTAATGTTTGCAAATAATTACTTAATTTGCTCTTAAATTCTACCAGAAACTTTATTCCAGCACCTCACTGTCCTTTCATTTATAAACCTTCTCCTTGTTCCTAACAAACTGCCTCAAGCAAGATCCAAACCCACTCCATCCTTTCCCCACCCACAATAAAAACTCATAGAAAAATACAGTGTTTCATTTTGGAAACATTTTGTAAAAAGAATGTAACCCCTATTAAACTCTGATGAGCTGAAGGCATGTCAGAAAGCAACCCAAATAGCACAGAAAAATATAGTCTTAATTTCAAGGCAGTTGAGAAGGCGTCTCATCATAGGCGCAGAAAGAACACGGATGTAAACCTGAAGAGTTACAGCCCTGTCTACATGTGCTATCCAGCTCTGCAACTCTGGCTGGGACCCCGCAGCCCAGAACAGCCCATGCAGCAAATGCCAGAGAGGTGAGGGTGGACAATGGCTGCGCTCTGCCGAACACCAAGGGTGTCTGGCACCGTGCTCAGTGGCTGGGGAAGGCATGGCGGTGCCCAGCACCCCTCTATACTTCACGCATTTGAGCACATTTCTTTTGCTGCCTGTTTGTGCCCCAGGACCCTGGGCTTTCTCAGTCACTGCTGGGCAGGGTGAGGGCATGCCGTCAAGGTACCAGTGCAAAAATAGATCTGGTGAGGCGCTGGAAGCAATGCTGAATAATTACTGTTCCCAAAGCTATTATTAACCTTTAAACAGTAGCTTTTTAAGGCCATGGGCTGCTGGATGGGGGACAAATTGATGAAAACAGGGAGGCAATGGGGTTACCTGAATTAGGCAAGCATTCTCGGCTGCCCTCCAGCTAAGGAGCAATGGGGAAGCTGTGACTGTTGCCTTACAGAGCTCCTAGCCCCCTGGAGCCTGGGCACAGCTGCTGCCAGCAGAGCCTGACTCCTCAGGACAGGCAGCACACTCATGAAGAACTTGTCATGGAGTCAGGCTCCTACCTGCCTGCCTCTTCCACCCAACCCGCAGCCTGCAGGGATAATGGATTATCTTAGGCAAGTGCCATGCTGTCTCTTATTAACGATGCTCCAGGCAGGAGCTCCAACAAGGGCTGAGAGGGGACAGCCACTTCCTGCCTGCTGCTCCCCGAAGTGTCCCTTCCGCACACACTGAAGGAGCTCTCTGTTTTAAGTGGTTTCTTTGCATGGGGAGATGAGAGCTGCGTCCTCCAGTGTAAGTTTTCTGTAGGCTCTTTTGTTAGGAAGGGTAACTTACAGGAATATCATTGTGAGATGTTTTCTCGATGTATTTTTAGACAACAGAGGTGCTGGTCCAGTGAGTCACTGCCCCAGTGCTGCCCTTAAGCTGGAAGCAAAGCAATGGGATCTAGTTTAACAGATCGCTTTGCAGCGCCATTGCCATGACGCTCTGCTCCCAGACATTGCGAGCTCTCAGAGCTGCGCTTATTTCCATTGCTGCACGTCTCAGTGATGTGTTTTGCTCCCTCCTTGTGTACAAAAGAACCAATGTATCCATCTGAAAGCCTTTCACCTCAGCATTACTGCACCCGGTGTTTGATCTGACCATACGCAGCAGTGTCTGTTCCAAGCACGGCCAGGCACAGCAGCACCTCTGAGGAGTGCTCCAAGGCTGGGCCCAGTGCATTGCACCATTTCACACTCACTCTTGTTGTGAGAAGAGCACTGTGCACATTTTGTACTGCTACAGCATCGTAAAAATGAGTGAGGTTTGTACAGTAAGGGAGAATCCTGGTTCTGTTCAGTTTGGGAGTGGCGTCTGCTCTTTTGCAGTGCCTGCCACCAGGTTTTACCTACTCTGAGAAGTTAGCACAATTGAAACAAGTACAGAAGGCAAGATTTTCCTGGCAGCATGATGGGCAGGCACCTTTGCTGCTCAGTTTGACACATCTTGTGATGGGAGCATCCTGATAGGTCTACAAAGGGCTGGGGCCAAAAAAAAAAAAAAAGACATCTAGACATCTTCTGACATTAATTCCTCATAATCAGACAGGCTATAGATGCAGGCAAGTCACCTGAAACCTCCCCAGATGGTAGCAACAAGACAGTTTCGGAGATGGGGCCTGCCAAAAAAAATGTGTGTGGCAAGTGGCTGCAAAAAGCTCCCAGGGAGGCACTGCCTGGGGCTGGGGCAGCCACCCATTGCCACATGGGTAGCAACCATGGTGACTTGGCCACTGCTGTGCTGAGCCTGAGCACAAACCACCTCCAAAATCCACAGTAACACCTCAAGAGGCCTTCACTGGACCAGCAAGAGGCAGAGAAAGGAGGGATAAAAACATAAATCGCCTTATTTCCCAGTAAGTCACCACCTAGCAGCTCTTATTTGAGCACAAAAGACATTCACCACTGTAGGAGAGAGATCTCCTGCTTTGCAGTCATTTCCCTGCAAGTGTGCATAGAAAGATGCTCTTAGCCAGTTTCATTTAAATCTGATGCAACCAACCAAAATTTTTCAATGACACATTTTGTTTCATACCATTGTTCACTAAGATAACAAAGCAGAAAAAAAAAAAAAAGCCATGTGCAACATTTAAAATGTTAAGGCACATTGTGACAGCATCTTTCAACAGCCCAGTCATTGGTTTTAGTAAAAAGAACCCATGAGCTAGGTATTTTCCTTTTCATACAGCTTTTAACACCCATTGGCTCAGGACACTCAGCTCTGTGGCAGACGGCACTGTTCATTTGTGACGTTTGCCCCATGAGCCAGCCTGGGGTCCTTACCCTCCTGGCTGAGCCCTGCCGTGTACTGCAGGGATCTCCCTGCTTTATACCCCCATCGCAGTAAGCATTGCATCCCCCCCACTGCATCCCCCAACTCCGCAGGGTCGCAAGTGCTCAAGCTTGGATCAGCACTTGGCAAGAGCACAGCTAAAAAGCAGCATCTCTGGGCAGACCTTTGCTCATTTTTCAACACTAATGATTAAAAAAAGCCAGTGTGCAAGCAACTTTTAAGAGACGAGGAAGCAAAGAAGACTATTTGAAGAAAAATCCTGGCAGGATGCATAGCCACATCTGCTAAAATATTACCTTAGAAAAATTGCTTAGTAAAATGGTAATCATTCAAAAATGTTTCTAAAAAAAGCAGCAAGACTCTTTGAAAGGCAACATTTAGGTCTGTGCAGACACTAAGTCCAGAGCTTTGAAAAGTTCTGCTTTAGTTCCTTCCTCTGCTGGATTTTCCAAGTTGGATGTTGGCATCCTCAGCTTCTTGTGTTTTGTTTCAAAGCTAAAGTGTTTCAGAAAAACAAAAAACAACACTAAACACTCACAAATGAAAACTGAAATAAAAAAAAAAAAAAAAAAAAAAAAAAAAAAAAAAAAACA